>NC_142183.1:30211944-30543611 GCF_026936395.1 Plectropomus leopardus | reverse complement strand
GCAAACAAACTCCTTCTGCTTCTGAACCCTTCAAATATCCAATTAATTAATGAAAATGATTTTGTTTGACATGGATCTGACTGCCTCTCTGGATATGTATGATTAAGTTTATTGGAAAACATGTATTTGGTATGAAGCATGGATGTATGATATCTAGCAATCATACAGATGGATAACAGTAGCGTTAGTTAACGACGGGCCCCAGTACAGGTTATTATGACGGGCCCTTAGTCACAAAGCACACATATACACACACACAAGTGTATAAAGTACCAACCATGTTGGATTTTACAGTGGGAATGTGTTACCTAGGTTAAAGTGTTCAGCAAAAGTGCAAAAGTATCAGCATAAAAATACACTTCAAGTACCAAAAGTAAAAGTACTTATTATGCAGAATGGCTCGTTGTAGAATAATATATATCACATAATTGGATTATAAAATGTGATGAATTTTTGTGTTAATCATTTTGATGTTGCAGCTGGTGATCTAGGTGCTAATTTTAATTACTTTATACACTGCTGTGTAGTTTTAACCCCTTTGGAACCTGAGCAAATCAACTTGCAATCAATTGCCTGAAAAATTTGCATGAAAAAAATTAAAGATTAAAAACAAACAGGGAAATGATCTAAAAAGTATATAAAATCTATATTAAATATTCTCTAACATTTTTGAATACATAATTCTAATAATATATAATATTCTAATAATGTATATGGATATTTCATTATTATTATTATTATTATTATTATTATTATTATTATTATTATTATTATTGTTATTATTATTATTATTATTATTATTATTATTATTATCTAATCTAATATTATCTCTCTTTCTCTTAAAACAAATATTTCCAGGTTGTTTTCCTGTCACCTGTAACCACTTCCTTGCATTTTGCTCATTGCCTTTTTTCCCACATGTTTTTGAAGAGAATATTACCTTTTTTACCTCAGGTTATATGGGTTTAAATACTTTTGAAGGGTGTCTGAATGCAGCACATGGGAAAAATGTTTTCAAAGGGTTAATCAGTGATAACATTTCACAATGTATTATTGATTTATTATTTTCTGTAAATAATGTAATGTCGCAAAGTAACTTGAAACCTAAGTTATTAAATAAGTGTAGTGGAGTGAAAAATTACATCAATTGCTCTGAAATGTAGTGGAGTTAAAGTATACAGTAGCACAGAATGGAAATACTCAAGTAAAATAATTACTCTGAAATAAAATAATAACTACTATAAGTAAATATGCTAATATGCTTAGTTGAATTCTACAAATGCTTACAATAATAGTTCATAAGCTAGTCATCCACCTGCTAGAGGCATTAATTTACCAGTAGCCTACAATTTAGCTTGCATAATACATGTATTTCTTGTCTTAAAATATCTAACACAACAGCCTCACGTCATGATAATTCATACCAGCGTTGTGCATTTGTTCTTAAAGTTATCAGCTTACCTGCTGCATGTTTGTTGACACACTGGCAGCAGCGAAAGGCTTGTCCGAGCTGATGACTATTTGTAAAAAGTCATCATATAAAAAGTAGATATATAAATGAAAATTTCCCCAATAATGTTTAAGTTGATATTATTGTTTCTTATGTAAATATCTTTGTATTCATGCTAAATATATTATTACGCAATTTACAGCACAAAAGAGTGAGTGAAAAGAGTGAGTGCCAGAATAAAAGGAAAAGCCTCTTGTATTTCATGTCATTTGATGGGTGTCAACAACATCAACTGACATGAACACTAACATTTATTGTGTGGCGGTTATTTCATATTCGTCTGCATAATTAGGCTCCGTTGTGGTAAAAAAAAACAAAAAAAAACCAAAACATTAAAAACACATCAATAAGCAACACTATTGCTCTGGGTGAGATTTTCCATTATTACCATAAACATACTATAAATACTACTAAAATACACTAAATACACTTTAGTTTATTTTACTTCAATCCCACATATACTGTCCTGGTGCCACAAACACATAATTATAACACATCATGGACACCAAAAAAGTGTGATGTTAGGAGGCTGTGGACATTTTAAGTATTTATGTGAGATCATGTTCTTCTGGATGGTAAATGCGCGATTTAGTCACACTCCAGTGTGTGTTCATAACGAAGAAACATGTCACTAAGTGTAACAGCATGTGTCACTGAAGTGTTTGAAGAGCAACTTTATGGCACTGGGATTTTTTAATTTTTTTTTTTTTTTATGTGAATAATTGACAATAAAAACATTAACAGTCTTATCCATCAAATACGCACTATGCACCAGTTTACTTTATGTGACCTGTTGACATCCTTTAGAAATTATTTTATATGTACAAAGAGGCCAAAAGTTCCAGTGTCTCACTATTGGTTACACTGGGTGCCATTTTTAAAAAAAAAATGCTTATCGATGCATTCTGTTATGGAACCAAAGCAACAAAGCAGTAGAATCTTGACATGTTCTAGAACATTTTCTGAAAGGACTTCAGAGTAACAACAAAAGAATTTCACTTTGATGTTTGCAAACACTTCGAACAGGTTAGCCCTTTTTTGAGAGCTGACTTTAGCTACAAAAAAAAACAAACATCAGCAACCATGTTCAATCTACCTTGCTGTGGACGACAGGTATGTATTACAGATCTTCAAACAGGTTTTTGTAGATTCTATTGTCTATGAAGTCAGCTATGAAGGCAAATCCTTTTTGACAACTTGCAACTAAATGTATTTTTCTTCAACTTTTACAGAGAAATCAAAAGACAACTAAGACAGTTGCTGGAAACAGGAGACCACGCTCTGTCTCTAGTGGAAGGTAAGAAAAGTTACCAATGAAGACAGTAAATGTGATAACTAGACAACAAGAGACAGCTGCATATTTTAATGTAATGTGTAGTGGTGTTGTATGACGGTAAGATTCAATGGAAGTTGTTTCAGATATTTTGGTCACATCATTTATACAAAGGAGGTAAAAAAAAACCAAAAAAACAGGCGTTCAGAGTAATTTAATTCTCCACTATACGATACTATATACTATGTGCACCTACCGTATATTAGTCTTTGTATAAGTCTTTCTAATACAACAGCCCAGCAAAAAGTTGTTTTTGAAATAGTTTCAGATAAGTGTTGATTTCACTTTTTGAAGACTGGTGTTTAATTAAAAGTACTGCATTACATTATTTTTCATAATTAATCTACATTTAATTATTCAAATGAGGTGGATAAGAATATTGAGCATTGCTAATTTATGATGATTTAAAACAGAAAGAAGCAGCAAACATACACTAGAGATGCTAATTTTTCACTCAATAAATGACTTAATTGTTGAATCAGTTGCTGACATTGTTTTGCATGTTTTTGACAGTTGACTAACTAATTAGTTGACTAAAAGTTGACATTGCTAACATGTTGTATTTACAATAAAGAATGATTCATCTCTTTGAACAATCTCTGCTAATGAATTGTGTTTGTGTCTCTCACCAGAGTCTCAGACGCTCCTGCCGCCAAGCCCTCTGTGGAGGATCGTCCTGGGAGGACTCCTTGGCGGGGCAGACTGTTCGGCCGACTTTTGGTATGTTGCACAGGAAGTGCCAAGACTTCACATGAACCCATTTTAATTCTTTGTAGGATTCATATTTAGGCTCTGGGAACAAAATATACTCAAAATGGTTTATTCTGATGATTTTTTTAGAAGACTAAAAGACGTCCAGAGGAACCTGCGATCCAACATGATCCAGCCACCACAACAACAGCTGGACATGTCAAAGCAGACAAGAAGCGCTGCTGGATATGCAGAGCCTTCGACCGCTGCAAAGTAAGTCTCTCTCACACACACACACACACACACACACACACACACATTTACCAGACTGGACTTGTACATTACAGAGAAAAACATGGAATACTGAACCTTGAGAGTTTGTGTTTCCGCTAACAGAGAAAACATCGAGTGGCTCCAGCTGCAGGCGAGACTCCTCATGCTCCAGATGAGGTCACTGAGGTGGTGGCGTTCATCCCTGAGGAAGAGGACGAAGAGCCCAAGAAGGAGGTGGAGAAAAAGAAGAAGGACGAGTGTCCCGTGGTCCAGCCTGTGAGCCGTCCACATACCACGAGGGACACGTCCTCCAACAGGTACGTCCACCCAATCACACACTCTAACTTCTTATTCAAAAGCACAACAACAATAAGATCCATGCTCACTACAGTTATGCAAATATTAGTCGTAGGGCTAATGATGATTATCGATTACTCTGCAAATTATTATTTTGTTGAATCAATTCATTGTTTGGTTTATAAAATATGAAAAAAAAATGTATCTCTTCAGTGGCGCTGAAGCTTCATTGGATGCTTGAGTCACATCAGCTCTGTTGATAGATCCATGATGCTTACTTCAGTTGAAAATGTCTGTCATGTTTGTTGACCGTGTGTTTGTGTGTCTTTCTTTCTGTAGAACCAGAACTCGTCAGGTCCACTTCAGTGATGTAGATGATGTCCCGCAGATCATCAGCACTCGGAGGCCGGCAGTTCAGCAGAAATGGTTTGGGTGAGTAAATCTGCCAAAAAACACAAGAAACACAGTTTTCTGTCAAATACCTTCATCCTAGAAGAACATCTTTGCTGCTTTTTGAATAAATCATCGAAACTGAAATTGAATCTCTCTAATGTTAAAAGGAAAGAGAAAAAGAGCTCCAGTTTGTCCGTGTTCGTGATGCTCGTGTGTGCTGAGATGAGTTCTGTTTGTGTGTCAGGTTTCCAAATCCATCCCAGATTTGCTACATGAACTCCAGCCTCCAGAGTCTCATCACGCTGGCGCAGTTCACCACAGACGTCCGCTGCTGGGAGGAGCTGTGGCAATTGGTGCCTGAAGCTAAACTATTTAGGTACAGCAGCCACACACACACACACACACACGCAGACTCTATCCTAATGACCAAAGTGAAATAACAGCAGAAACTTACCTCTGATTTCTTCTCCACCCTCTGCAGAAGCTTCATGAACATCGTGCTGTGTCACCGCTCCGTAAACGTTGACCAGAAGCTCACGGCCCTCTACAGCCTCAAGTGGCTCGTCTCAATCCGGGCTCCTGAGTTTGAGGATTTCTGCCAGAAAGTGAGTCATCCAGTCTGATTGTTGTTGTTTCTCCTCCTCCTGATAGTTTGCTCTCTGTGCTTCAAACTCTCTGTGTGTCTCTGTGTGTTCAGGATGCTCACGAGTTCCTGACGACTCTTCTGGCTCAGATGAGCAGAGAGTCCCTGCTGCTGCAGGAGGTCGCTGCCAGCGTGGGATGGAGCTACAGGTGCCCCGTGGAGAGACACTTTGGGTTCAGGATGCAGACCACCTGGACCTGCAAGAGGTAAGACAACAGAGAGAAACACAGGATACACAGCAGGAGACAAATGCCAACACACTTTCAGTCTCTGCGTGTATCACTTTCACACTTTACATCCAGGCCAACAGCACTTTACTGCCTGTTCACCGTGACTCTAACCTCTGCTGCGTGATTAGGCACGGATCAACTCAACTCAACTCCTTCTTTGTTGGCTTTCTTTAGTAAAAGTTGTGGATAGTACAACTTTGTCGAGGTTTCAAGTTAGCTGAGCCGTTACTAGAAGACAGTTAAAACGCTGCAGACGGCTGATTGGTCAAAGGGAATCAGCACTGACACAGGACCGCCTGCATCAACGCGCTGCTTTTAAATAGCTGAGCTACTGCTTTGGCGATTAGCTGAGAATCCCCCCTCCACTGAGAGGGTGTTATCAGCATTAGAAATCGAAATGGAGAAAAGGACCTGTGCTAAAAGAGAGTTGAGTTGAGTTGAACCATGCAGTGCAAATGAGGCCTGAGCTGCATGCAGTTACATTGGGACACACAGTCAGGTAAAGTGCTGGGCAGTAGATGTAGAGCACTATAGAGGACAAGATTGTGGACGCAGCCTGACTGTTTATCTTTGAGCTACTGAAACAGCCCTGAAATTTGTTTAATAACCTCACGTTTTGAAAAATGAACGTATAGCCTGCACTGTCTTGATTAAGGAATCCATCTGTTCGACTCTGTGCCTTTGTCATCACCTCTGTAATTTTCTGTGTCCTGTCCCTTTAATGAGCAGCTGTGGAGCTTCTTCTGCACACGAGGAGAACTTCACCAACCTGTCTCTCAACCTGGAGCCTGGAAGCTCAGTCCAGGAGATGATCCAGGACTACCTGAAGGTAAGATCCACCTGTCCTCTTCCAGTGACATCATCACAGCAACACACACACACACACACACACACACACACACACACACAGTCCTTGTTAGTTCATGTATATCTGACAGCATGTTGTCTCTGTGCTGTTTCAGGAGTCAGAGTTGGATTTCAGGTGCGACTGCGGCGCCAACTCGTCCAGCCAGCAGTCAGCCTTCGTCACGCTGCCCAAGTAAGTGACAATAGTTAGAGTTGATTAAATACTAGATAATTGAGATTAACTGTGAAATGTTTGAGAAAATTATTAAAAATGAACACCATCGATCATGTGCAACCTGCTCACACGTTTTCTTCTTTTCACTTCCTGTCCACAGAGTGCTGATGCTGCATTTGAAGCGGTTCACCTTCACGCCTTGTGGCTGGGGCTGCAGAAGCTGAGAGACCAGGTCGACCTCTTCAGGGAGCTGATGGTGGTCTCAGAGCAGGTAAGAAATAACTCGTCTGAGATCAACTACAAAGGAAACATCTGGTCTGTGTGAACTGGTGTTTGTGTGTGTGTGTGTGTGTGTGTAGCTAACTCTTGTTCCCTGTGTTCCCTCTCAGGGTGACGGCTGGTACAGTCTGGTGAGCATCATCAGCCATCTCGGCTCCGGAGCGCCGCAGGTAAGACATCTTTTCTTTTCCTGAGAAAGGAGACATTAAATGTTTCATGTTGCTGTTAAATCACTGTTGTATATCTGATCTTAGTCTATGTTTTATAACCTCTACTTGTTAAGACATCTGATGTAACGCTGATTTGTCTCCCGTTAGGACACTACATCAGTGAAGGTCTGCATCCAGATGTGGATTTGGATGACCCTGCTGACCGCTGGCTGACCTTCAACGACTCAGAGGTCACACGCACCACCGGGTCCTCGGTCTGCCAGCAGCGTCAGCGTGACGCCTACATCCTTTTCTACCAGCAGCGGATGGTAAGAGGACACCGTCACATCCTGGAGTCACACGGACTCTGACAGTTAGTCCAGCGACTCTGTACTGACTCCAAGTGTTCTGTGTGTTCTCAGATGTAGAGCAGTGGAGGAGGCCACGTGGAGGCGTGATGATCCCGCCCAGGTGATCTGGGCTCAGGTAGGTATGTCTGTTCTCTCTCTGTGTTTCCGCAGGCCGTGAAGGCGAGGATGGACGTTCCGTGATGGACCACCGGATGGTGAAGGACGACCAGCGGCCCACCAGAGGAGCAGCAGCGTGAAGCAGCAGGAGTTTCCCCCCAGCCCTCAGGAGGAGGGGCTGCTCTCAGAGAGCCTGGTTCCTCCCGAGGTTTCTTCCTGTGACAGGAAGTTGTTCCTCGCCGCCGTCGCCGTCCAATCAAGACCAGACCCAATCAGAACTCGTCTCCAACACAATTCGGACTACATTGGCAATGAATTGGACTCATAATTATTTTTATCATCATGATTGGAGATGAGTTGGTCTGTAACAAATTGGCTTGCTCTCTGGGAAAGACTAAATAAATCAATAAATAACCTTAAAAATTAAGAATAATCTCTGTGTTTTTAACTTGCTCTCAGTATCATTTTAAGACTTGATCAAAATGAACAGTAAAAATCCTTAATATCTCCTTAGCAGCATTCTCTGTATTATGGTAAAATAAGTTAGAGTGTGAAGGGCTTGTTCAGATTTTGCAACTCATGTTAGTTTAGGTTGGGTTTAGGCTACTAAAACACTTAAAGATTCAGAGGTTTTGTTTTTCATTTATAGAAGCATGACTTTACACAGGCATACATAGACTGGAGGACATGGGCACAAAAACAAGTAAATGAACAGTATTACAGATTTACTTCTTATAGTTTCTGCTGTATTTGTGTGTATACAGAGTAAAACTATATTTTTACAGTTTTTAACTGTTCTATAATATTTTGAGTTGTTATCACTCAAGATTTGTACAACTATATATATTATATATATATATATATATATATATATATATATATATATATATATATATATATATATTATATATATATATAGGCACCTATATGTTTGTTCTGGGTGTTTTTATGCACAACAACTGGCATCTTTATACTTTGTTTTAATCAACGAAATGACAACTTAAGTTTATGGTTCTAATTGTGCTGAAAAAAACAGAACAGTAAGAACAGTTTCAACGGTGCAAAAATGTAGAAATACATGCATGGTAATGCAATGAAACCATAGATTATGAAAAATAATGGACATAGCTACCGCAATATCATCTGGTTTGAGGACCCCCATCCTGAAGCCTGAAGTTCAACGTTTCAGCTGTCGCCATCTTGTTTTTGTTTGGAGCTAGAAGTGACCATATTTGTACAAGAGGCTGGAGCTGTGGAGGAGCAAGAAGTGGATCTGACTCACAGATTGCAGCGACACCTCACAGACGTGTCACTTTAGCTTTGATAAAATGTAAATAGGTGAGTTATATAAAAATTCATCCACCATATAATTGAAATTGGAACAAATACATTTAAGTATAGGGTTGTAAACATTTTTATTTCTGCTGTAATGTTGAGCATTTTACCATGAGAGTCTGTGAGGGTTGACTTTGAGTTGTTTTGTTTGAGTTGGGTTGTTTTTGAGCCTTGAATGGCCAGTAGAGGAAATTCAGTTTTTGGCACTTCTATATTGGCCTAATTTCTCAATCTTGGAGGTTAACAGTGTGTGTCATACCAACCCCGTCTCATGCCGAAGTCGTCAAATACTGCCCCTTTGCAGTGATTTTAGTCAAATCCCAATGCCAAAAAACACTTTTTACATCTACATGATATGCATCTGGACAGCGACAGCTGAGAACATGGCCTGACAGAACTGGTCGCATTGCTATTAAATGTAGACAGACAGCTGGACCACACATGCTGCAGCAGCAGATACGTAGAGACTGGCGCCAGTTAATTAAGTGGCTAGATGGAACCTGTTGCATCAACATGATACGCTGCTGGACTGCATCAGGTTGAAACACTGCTAGTAACAAAGTTATTTAATGACCACGAAGGTCCCTAAAGGGCAGAATGGAGGGTCAGTGGATGGACTGAACAGACCCCAGACTGTCATTGGGAATCTGGTGTCCACTTCCCATCTGAATGTAAAACATAAACATAACCATCCATGGCAGCAAGTCCTTTTGGTGTCCTGGCAGGGTTACCATGTGCTTATGTTGTCTTAACATAACCATGTGCAGCGTAATCCCACCACAGGAATTTGTTGACATCATCATGGTGTCATCCCAGATTGAAAGACAAAACACAGGAAGATACCTTGAGCGTAATATGTGGACCTGTCAAGATGAGAGTCGCCTGCAAAGTGGTAAAATGTGACTTGGGTTGAGAACGTTTTTTTTTAATTTCCAACTGGGTGCACTTGGACAGTGCAACACTTTTTTGGTGAACTGTAGAGCAGTTGTCCACAAAAACGCATATGCAGCTCTCACTTCTCCCAAGTCTAGTTCAGTATTGTCATCCAACAAGCCGTGGTTTTTACAAAAAGGCTATCTTGAGTCCCCTGAAAGCACGCTGAATTTTCAATATGATTATTAAAATCAGAGGGAATGTGAGCACTACTCATCAGTGAACTGTGTTGCTCTCTGGAGCCTGAATTAATGTCTTCAGAGCATCAGTAACACAGTGTTAATGTGTCTCCATTAGACACCGCTGCCATCTCCCAGTATGTCTGTCTGCTCTGGTGTCTGGAGACTGGAGGGAGGGAAAAGAAAGGACAAAGAAACGTGACAAAGGAAAACCAGAGCGGGAGAAAGTAAGGGAGAGGGAGTGAGATGGGCTGAACACTCGTGAGGTGGGAGGATGTCTAGACAGATAGATAGACAGATAGAGGAAGACACAGGACACCCACAGGCAGACAGCAGGGAGCTAACAGAAAATGGACAAGAAAGGACAAAGCTAGAGGTAGAAATAGAAAGTGGGAACAAGTGAAAATGACTGAGGGACAGATAAAGACAAGGACAGGGACCGGGAGTGACATGGAAAGAGACAGATCAAGTGACAGAGAGAATTAAAGGGCGACACAGGAATCAGAGTGAGGCAGAAACGAGTGAGGGACTAATTTATTTAACAGGGTTGCCATGGGGAACAGCATCTATGATGAATGTGTGGGTTGATTATGCAACCAATTGACTATAATTCACCCAGTTGACAGAACATCATGACCAGTGATCCATGGGGATGGCAGACATTACTGAAAAGGAAATATAGGCTGAATATTGCAAACACCCATGTGTTGGAAAAACACTGGCGACCATTGATCCTTTCAACATACAGACTGGGTGAATCAGGGAAAGCACAGCAGTTTATTAAATTTAATTTACATTGTTTTGGTATTGTGGTTTAAGCGCTAAACCTGTCAAGATGTCAGTCATGATATTCAAAAAAACAAACAGCAAAAGGAAAAGAAAGTACAACAAAAAAAAGTAAATGTCCTGGAAATATTTTTTGTTTTAAAAATTGTAATAACTTGGTAACATTTAAAATATTTAAATATAATAACTAAAAATAGATTTTTTCCTAGCTTTTTTTAATCCCTTGTTTTTGGGGTTTTTTTTTGTGGTTCCTAGCTTTCTAAAAAAATAATTTTCTAAACTGCCTGATTTATTGCAATTAGTGGAATGTTTCTTACCGCATTGCTCATAGCCTTCTCCTAATGTTTCTGAAGTACCAATTTGCTTAGATTTTAAAGGTAAATACTCATAGAAGGCAATTGAAAGCAGCACAAAAAAAGTGATTTCACTCAGGGACTGCCTCTTATTTTTATATTGACTGAATGGAGAAACATTTAAATGATTACAAAATTAACGTATTTTGTTTTCTCATATTCAATCAACTTATAATTTTAAGGCAGCATGGATGCTTCCTTTTTATTTACTTATCTATTTATACATTTCTTTTTTTAATTTTTATTTTTGTTTTACAGCGTAAGGGATTTGGTTCTGTGAGAACAGTTGTTTGTTTTCTGTGGCTCTGAAGGACACGTCTCAAGTCTGAGAAAATAACCCTGAAGACGTCACCAGGGTTATCCCATTTAACCCTTTGAACTCTCTTTCAAACCTTTAACTCAAAAAATTGGCTATGACTATGGCTATTGTCTATGTGGGTGTTATTGTAATGTCATTTCTTGGAGTATCTTCAAAGTTGTCATATCGCTAAAATCTGCACAGCCTAAGCTAAAAGTTTATATAAGTCAATAAACCATAAGAATTCAAAAAAAATATTAAAATCATGTCATTAAAAAACATACATACATCAAATGATTTTTTTTCATTAGATTTTAAAAAAATAGAAACACAAAGTATATTGATCTAAAAGATTTTTTTAAAATGTAGAAACATAAATTAAATATTTCTCAACACACTATAAGTTTTTTTATACTATGTAGGTTTACATTTTGTCATTTTTTTACAGATATACCCATTTTTCATAGACTGCAAAGGCAATGTGATAAATTTATTGTTTGATCCTCTGGGACCACCGCACATTATTGTGTAGTTTTGCACAACACATAACATAGTGCAGTGACTTGACAGACAGAAGCCTTAGCTTTCTGATGCAAATAGAATGAATGTTTTACCTATTGTGTTTTTTATTTTTTAAATTAGATTAAAAGTTTTGCCCTTCCTGTAATATTTTTGTTTCAATATCAGCCTGCTCATGTTCATTAAAGTAGAGCGCCATATTTCCATGATTAGTTATGGGTTAAACTTTTATGATACAATGAATAGTTTAAAAAACACAAACAGGAACAGAAATGCAGATCAGAAGGAGAATATTTCAAACCGCCCTGTTGAAAGTGAAGTGGACAACAATCCACCAAGTGTTACTGGCTACTTGGAGAGCTTTGCAGAAGAGTTTAAGTGCCAGTTCCAGTGCAACCTTCATGTACTGCGTTGAAAACAATAACAATAAATACATTTAAGAATAAACCTGCCTCTTGTGTGAAATGCCCGTAGCTTAATAGGGTAGGCCCATGCTACTGTATTTTATAGTGGTGGTTTTCTGTTATTTTCTGAAGTGGCAAGTGGTGTAAAAAGTTCGAGAACCATTGGTCTGTTTCATTAAATATCACAGAGATTTAGGATATCTAAAATGACTCCAGAACAGGGGGTGATTGTTGTTATTATGGCTGAAGCCCATTGAGTTCACAGGCCTTTGAAGTCATCACATCATAATTGATGACTTTTATGTGTTGAAAGTCAGCTCTAGACTTCAAACAGCTTCAAAGATTAAAGCCTAAATTACTGTCATGGTTGGCAATAGATGCACTATTACTAATCATCTAATACAAATATGATTTATAGAAAACTGAATTTCAAGATAGAACACTTATTCATGATTAATTTGCCCATGTATTTTTTTCTACTTGTAATTTCCTGAAACCTGGGAAACCTTGATGATGCAACACTGAAAATATATATTTTTTTATTATTATATTTAGTCCATCCTGTTATTTTGTGTGATGCTCCACAAACTTTTTGGATATTTTACAGATCCCTGAAGATGAAATATATCTCTATGTAAGTTATCATCCACAGCAATATAGAGCACATAAGACCACAGAGGTTTGACCATGTGGTTGAACTAACATATTATACATTTTAAGCAATGTTCCAGGTTCTTTCCTTTATTTTTTTAAAAACTAATCTTATTGTACTTCACCAAATTTTGGGTAATTTCAACTTGTGTTGCTCATTGGCTTCTTCTGATGCTTTTAAAAGAAATCAAGCCAATTTGCTGTGGGTTCAAAGGGTTAATTATTTTGTAATACATAAAATTAGAGGTCCAAGAGATTGAGTTTAATAATGTTCTAGGACATAGTGCCCTCAAACTGATCAAATGTGGCACAAACTCCAAAGGTAACCCCTAAACAGCTCAGAGATAATGGTGATGGAGTTAAAGCGGAGAAGATTTTTTTCCATGTAAAACTCCATCAAGCTATGGACCTTTTCTGACATGTTCTTCGTGCCTAATAATGTGGCTAGCTTTGAAGACTCTGTAGGTAGTTTGGTAGTGAAGAGTACAGCTCACTGCTGCTAGGAGGGTTTTAGGGAAAGAAGATGATGTTAAGATTGCTGGAAAGTGAAGTGGAACACTCCAAGAATGTGTGTTTTAGTTATTTCTGGGCCATCCACTTTACATATACGAAAGTGAAAATGTACAGTTTTAGGTTGTCTAAAGTCGAATCTGCGATGTGGAGATAAAAAGAATAAAGGATTCTGTATCCTCCAGGTTAATGAGATAGTGGATGCTATGCACATTAGTATGAATGCTCCAAGCCTGGACTTGCCCCTGATATCACTCCAACGTAAAATAGCTGCCTTTGTATAAAACATCACCCATCTACTGACCTAAGGCCAAATTGTGTTCTCAATACAGATTTTACTTATTTAACACCCAGCAGCAGATATCCATAGGTGGTCTTTTCTACAATGGAGGTGTCTCCGGCTTTAACATTGATATGAGCACTTTCTCAGAACCTCTCCACACGTGTAAGTGCGAGAGTGCGGAACAGGCTATTGTTAAAAATGAGCAATAACAATCCAAAATGATGTAAGGTCACTGCCGACGATAGAAAGACCTGATGCTATGGCAACCAGATATAATTTTGCAGCACTAGAATTCATGTTATAGAGCATTACAGGAAAAATGAGTCACCTAAATGGAAACATATTACCAATTCATGGCATCTCTGTTAATCCAAACAATGCGTTATATGTTTGATGATAACAATAAGAAGCATTTTGCCCTAAAATGAGGTATTCATAGGTGTTTATATATAAAATAGGAGCATATTATGGAGCTGTGGTATTAGAATTTTATTTTCCTATTAACAACCAGGTCACATGTCTTTCTTCCCTATTGTGTTACTATGGTGTTTAATAATGAAACATTTCATATGATAAACATGTTTTGATGCTGCTGCACACGCACATGAAAAAATAATCCACAGAAAAGTGCTTCTTTTTGTCAGCACCATATGAAGCTTATGTAAAAATGTAATTATACTGTGGTGGGTCGCGACTCCACGCAAACAATGCATTGTGAGATGATGAATGCACATCTCTCCCAGCAATGAATATCTTTTCATTTTTCCAGCTTTTCTTCACCTTCCTGAGCTCCTATTGTTAACAACAGAAGGTTAACCTGACGCTGGATAAAAAGGGAAATAGCGAAACAGGGGCTACAGAAGAGGATGTGAGCAAAGAAGAATTATAAAAAAAATATGAGAGATTTGCAATAACAATAAACTGGTCTATACTGATGCCTTGTGCTTTTGTTGTACATTTTGTACATTTTTTCATTTGTTGAGTTGGAAGGTCCACCATTTTGCTTCACAATGAAGTGTCTTAACAACTGTTTGTTGATAAATTGGCATGACATTTGCTTCAGACATTCTTGATCACCAAGAATGTCGTTGTCATGGATTCCTAATAGACAAAACAACTAGTCATCAGTTTTCAAGACTGAGGTCCAGATTTCTTATGTCCATAAGAAAAATCCACACTTTTGGTCAGAATGAGAACCCACAAAAATTATGAAAGACTTTGATATCAACAGATTTATGGTAAAATATCGCTACCAAGATATTTTCAAGAAGGTGGTTAAAGGAATGAAAAAGCCAGGTTGTGATTTCATGGTCAAACAAGACTACCACTCTTGGATAACTTTTTAAAACTCGTAAGAAGCAGAATTGCACAAGCACATCCAACTGTTCCACTTGTCCATAATTTGATGTGATTGATGACAAGTTAGAGCGTGTTGATTGGAGTGGCATGGTTGCATGTCAGCCATAATTTTAGTGGAGTATACATTTTCATGACTATTGTGGCATCACAAGGGGGTGTGTAGTAGAGGGATGTTACGCCCCCCTGCAGGAACAGCAGTCAACCCACAAAATGGCTGCCGGTACAGGGACTACACTTCCCATCATGCCCCACAACCTTGACAGGTGTGGCTGCTTAAGGCACTTGATTAGAGCTGGCCTGAGAGAGTGGATGGGGAGAACAAAGGAGCAGGAGAGCAGAGAGCGGGGAGCTGAAAAGAACTGAAGAGATCAACAGGGGAGCAATAACCATGTTTGAAGGACAGTGATATTTAAGTTAAAGAAAAAGATTTCTGAGCCTTTAAGTTTACTGAAACCATTTGTGCTCCTTCAGGAAGATTTTTAGTTTGTCTGAAGACTTTTGTTGGGATTTTCAACCTAAGTTTTGCTTGAGTGCAACATGGAACAGTTGTGATTTAAAAGAATTAAACCAGCTTATTTTGGGAACGCACTGTGTCTGTGTTTCAGTAGAAATGCACTGCCTCACCTTAACACACTAATGACACAGTCAGAACTATCTACAACATCTTTTTCTGTCGTTGTCTGTGGAACAGTTCCAGCCGTTATTCTAAATGGCATCACAAATTTGAGATTTAGTGTTCATGTTAAATAACATTTTTCAACTCCCTTTGACATCTGAATAAAATTAATGAATTTTGAAATTGGCATAATTCCCCTTTACACTATAATGCCGCTCTCTGTTATAGGTCTTCGGTTAAACGATGTCAGAGAGACTGTCAAAACAGAAACATGTTCTGTTTGTTAAGGAGGCAAACAACTTTTAGCCGCTTTTCCAAAAATGCACATCCAAGGCATTTTGTGTATATTGTACAAATTCAGCTGAAATGATTGATAAAAGCAAAGTGACCCTGTGATAACATCAAAATTATTGATTATATTATTATTGATTATATCATTAATCACTAAAATAGATAGCTTATGATAAACAAAAGCAACACAATGATTAAAGCAGTATGAGTCAAAAGGGGAACGTACACAATCATCACAAGTTAACAACATTTTTGTTCCCAACAGACAGCTTTTTTTTTCCAATTAGTATGGTTTCTTGACTCACCAATTCTCCATTTCCTGTGCCTTTTATTCCCATGCTTTTAGGGGTCAGAAACCTTATTAAAATGTAAACAGAGATTTTCTCTAAAAGTAAGAAACAATCTTGATGGCACACAGGCCAGTTTGAGCAAGTGAAAAGAGACATGGAGCTGGAAAAATGTCCTGAAGGCAGGAGAAGTCAGTTTGGCTGTTTCCAACCAAACCGACAGGAAATATCTGAAATACCACAAAAAAGAAAAAAGAAATTTAATCCATGCTGTAGCTGGTTGGACTGCAATAACTTGTCAATATTATTCAAGCAGAGAGGTTGACAAGACAGGGTTTCAAGTTTTTTCAGTGGGCGGAAAATGTTGGAAAAATAAGCTGTAATGCCTTTTTATATTTTAGATCTATTTCAGCTCTCTAAGTAGCTCATCCAAGCGTCACCCCAATAAAATGCATGTCTTATGTATGTCTTTGCTCATGTAAAGATAAAATGTTGTATGTGCTTTTTTTTTTTTTTTTTACCCAAACAAACAAGTCTGAGGAACAAAACGAATAATTGCATTTATTTGTTCTTGTGATACTCATAATTTTAAAATACTGAAATAACTGAGGTCAGTATACCAAAACTGAATCCTTAGTCTGAGCCATATCAAATTCATTTCTAAAGTTGTTTAGATTTTCAGAGCTATGACACCTGCGCACCTTTTGGGGTCATTTCTAGTTCTATGTATCCATTTAAAAATTGTTTAATTTGCACTGACATAGCCTTAATAATAACTTCATTCAAAGTCAGCGATTCATTTAAAAGTAATTTAAAAAGTAATTCATCACATCACCAATGACACCGCTTTGATATAAAATGAGACAAGTTTTAATTATGAATAAATGAACAATTAGTAGGCCTCATCTGTCCATTCGTGTTTGAGTGTATGATTGTGTCTGTCTCAGAAGGAGTACAATCAGGCTGGATGTGTCACGATATTATACAGTACTATGACAACATTATTATAGAGATAAAAACATGTCGTAAATGTAATAACAGAACATTAACGTACCATAAAAAAGTGACAAACTTCAATGTAAGGACTAGAATAAGTATTACATTTCAACAACTTCATGGTCACAAATATTGAATTTATAACTAGTCAGTGTGTGTGTCCCCTTGTTTTCCTATTTAACAGTGGGCCATGGCATCTTTAAACACTCACCAGCAGGTCAGTTTTTTTAAGAGTTCTGTAGGTTGTTTCTATGGTGTGTATGGAGATTTTAAGCCATAGCTCTGTGTTCCAACGGCAGGTTTTCCCAGGCAGACCCCCCGGGAATAGCGCCAGGCTTTGAGGCCAATTTTACATAGTGACCAAAAGTGGAATTACACCGTCCCATTGACTTACGTACATTGTAAAAGAAACATCTGGAAGTCAACTGAAATACTTTCCTGACAGTCAAAGCCTCGCAAAATGACTCATTTTACTATTGGGATTTCATACATTTGGTCCAATAACATTTCTAAAGACTGGAGGAGATAACGTTATTTTGTCCTCATTCTATTTAGCATTTCACTAAACTGGAAGTTATCTGTTTGGCCGCATTTGGCTCTGGGTAATTTAATATCACAGAAGAGAGTTTGTTTTGTCGTCATGTGCCACTGAACAACTTTTATAGAAATGAACAGGGTCCCACTTGGAACACTGTATCCAGGTCTCCTAATACATCCATGGCAGACCCACATCAACTTGGCCTTTCGTCATAAGGATATTTGCTTGAAAAATCTCAATTGCAACTTTTTGTAGAGAAAAAAAGAAAGTCCTAGATCACCCCCTGAACCGGACGATGACCACTTCTGAAAATGTTGGTGCGATTTTCAGTTTGGCCAATGACTAGCCAGCCCTTCATGCATGGACATGTCAATCACAGTTACTTCCTCAGAGCTGGACTAGGCAATCACACTTTGAAATTGTGGGAATCAAAGACAGCTCCTCCTGGCTGTTTCTTCATCTCCCTCTCGACACCATCTGCACTCATGAATGTGTGTCCCGCTTCAGAATACCTAATGGGGATGTCTTCAGAAGCAGTTGGAGAGCTGTTCACAAGGGTTTGGCTGGTGTTACTTTCTTCATCATGATTAGATTTTAATTGAGATAACCATGGATTATTAAGACTTCATGATGAATGACAAAGACCGTCTAAATGAATATACACTTTTTTTAATTACGGGAAACAGGCAGGTGAGAAATCTCACTCACTTGCACTCATACACATCTTCTTGTCATTTTTTCATCTTTATGTATTTATGTTGTTTTTTTCCAGTATTTATGAACAGCATATCATTCAGCTGCATCTTTTACATTTGGAGTAATAAATATACTTGACCGCAAAGGATTGCAGGACTTCATTAACCAGTAACCATCAGTGCTCACTGTTACATTGTGTTTTAGTGTTTTAATTTATCACACCCCATGTTAGGAGTGCTTTCCTTTCCAAACTCTGTATCAGACAGAAATATTTCACTTTGACATACAGAGCAAATTTTATAACCTTGCTAAATGGGATTGAAACACTCACTGTGATGCAGCCTTGAACCTTGATTTAGGCTGAGAAATGAATGCATTTTGAACACAATATTCTTGTCTCCTGCAGCCTCAGTTCAGCTACATTTAAACTGATAAGGAATAAACTTTTTTTTCTTTATGGAAGCAAGCCACCTTTTGCCAGCTGTGTCACCCTCAGGGAGACAGTGTTCTCATCAAAATGTCACTTTTAATGAAGCTGTTTTCTTTATCAGAGTTACAAGTGTGCAGCGAGTCGTTGAGTCTTAAATAGCTAGTGGAGCGCAACAACCAAAATACTGCACCTTCCTCAAATCCCCTCCATCAATCCAAACATCCCTGCATCTCTGTTTACCTCAACCCCTGTGGAAAGAAAGTGTCACATGGCAAAAATAACACAGCGTCACTGAAATATACTTCAAATACACCAACAAATACTGCTACAGTTCCTTATCCATGCTGACTGGAAGTCTTATAGTATCAGTTTGTACTCCTTTAGACTGAAAATAAAAAGTTATATTGCCCCTCACATTATAGACAATAATTCAAGCCAGCCCTGTGGTATGATTTGTAAAATATCAATACCGAAGAGGTGCCAGTGGGAGAGAATTGTCGTTTTTCTCCATTTGTGAAAAGTTTCTGTAGATAAAAGAGGATTTTGCAAGACACTAGGATTGTAAATTAAATTCTTTTTGCTTTGTTGTGTTCAGTTCCTGAGTCACTGACCATCTGTCTCTCACTATCTTCCCAACTAGTGGGGCAGATAGACAAACATATTGTACATTTCATGACCAAAGCATTAAAGTTTAAGCATACAGTTTACCCCAATGTTTTATTTAATATATGGAGACAATCTGTATTTTACCTTCGGTAACCTTTAGAGGTCACTGAACTCAGCATTTGTTTTTCATTTTTTGCCCTATTACTCAATATTATAATCATATGTATTTGCCAAAATTGCATTTTGCCTTAGCCATAACGCCCTAACAAATTTCTCCTTATTGCACCAATTTGGCTAAGGAGGCTCCTGACACTACTAAGTTTCTGTGTTAATTTCCAGATGTAAATGATGTTTTCAGATTTCCAGATGTTACATATCCCTGCAATTCAAAACAGTAGCCGGTTTTCTACATGGAAATGACTTTTGTTGTTAGCACGACGTCATGGTGATTTGGTCTTTTACATGTCTGTCACAGCAACACATTAAGTAGGCCATCTATCAGGCCAATGTATGTAGCAAAGCTCTGGTACAAGACTCTAAGCTGCCAGGCCCTTCTGACTGGGGCTTGGTAAAGGAAGCAACAGGATGGCAGCCACTGTAGACCACCTGTCCCAAAGCCTCAAAGAGCTTCTACGGATGTATCCATTGTGGTTGCAAAACAGGACATGACCAAGAGCAGAAAGGATAATAAGAACAGAACATTATTGATATATATCGCTTTTATGCCTGCAAAAAAGTGAAAGAATCGAACATTTGAAATTGTAAACTTATTTCCCCTCAGCCTCGTGCCAGAGGTCATATATAAAATACCTCCACATCTGAAAATAATCTTTATGGTATATAGAAACACTGGAGAAAACTTCATGCTTTTGTCATAAAATGCACAATACTTTGCATATACGGAATTATCTGCTCCACTACATCTATTTCCAACTGCATATCTCCAGGTAGCAGTGCTTTGCTGAACACTGGCATGAATGCTCAGTCAAAACACCTTTGGCAAACAAAACAGCAGACAACAATAAATGTACCTTGCACCCCCTTCTCTCAAACCTCAGCTCCCCAGAAAGTAAAGTGAAGAGTTATAGGAATATGGAAAAACTGTCCAAGACAGCAACCAGTGTCACCAATCAAACCCATAAAACCTGTAACTCCTCTGTTCCCTTTTAAGTCCCTCCCTATCTTTTTACTATGTTCTTTTCCTCCTTCACACTGAGGAGAACATTTCATTAGGATTGAGGCTTCTGTTGTAACTATGCTTCACTATATATAACCAGTAGTACATAATTATATTCAAGGTATCATAACCATAATTTTAATCAGAAATCAGTGAGATAAAGCATGAATTATATGTTTCCCTTAACATTTTACCTCCCACTCTTGAGCCCGCTTGGCGCTAACACTATTTACAGCTTTCATGAACTGCTTGTACTGTGAAAAGGTATGAGTACAGAGTAAAGTAGCGAGTAGACTCCTGTTTAATTAGTCATTTCAATTTTTAATAATAATAATAATAATAACTTTATTTGTATAGCGCTTTCAACTCAAAGTGCTTTACAGAACACGCAACAGATAAAACCATAAGGCAATAACGGATAAAAACAATGACTAAGAATTAAAAACAATGGCTAAGAATTTAAAACAATGGCTAAGAATAAGAACAGTGGCTAAGAGATAAAAACCATGACTAAGAAAAATAAAAATAAAAATAAAAACAGTGGCTAAGAAAATAAAACAAAAGCCAAGATAAAATAATGGCTAAGAACTGGTTAGGAGTCATATACCATAGAAAACAAGTGGGTCTTTAACTTAACTTTGAACACCTCTACTGTGCAAGCTTGCCGTATGTCAGTGGGGAGAGCATTCCATAAAGAAGGTGCACGGGAATGAAAAGCCCGTGCACCGACTGTCCTCTTTTTAGTTCTAGGGACAGTCAGCAGACCTGCCCCTGGGAGCCTTAAGGACCTTGCTGGTTCGTATTGAACAACCAGTTCCTTTAAATATGATGGTCCAATGCCATTCACAGCTTTATAAGTTAAAAGAAGTGTCTTAAAATCAGCTCTAATATGAACTGGAAGCCAATGGAGAGAAACTAGCACTGGAGTAATATGATCATATTTTTTTGCTCCTGTCAGAATGCGAGCTGCTGCATTCTGAACCATTTGTAGGCTGTGAAAGCTCTTCTTTGGCAAGCCAGACAGGAGAGCGTTACAGTAATCCAGTCTTGAAAACACAAATGAGTGAATAAGAACCTCGGCAACATTAAAGGACAACAAAGATCTTAGCAATCCTCCTAAGATGGAAGAAGGCTATTTTTGTCACCTCTCGTATGTGGGAGACAAATGTAAGAGACTGATCAAAGGTCACGCCAAGGTTTTTAACAGTGTCCTTGCACTGAATGATGCCATCATCTAAGGTGCAGACAGCGATGTTGTTTAGATGATTTAGTCTCCCTGAACCAATCACCATCATCTCAGTCTTGTCCGAATTTAAACATAGGAAGTTTGCTGCCAGCCAGCTCTTCACCGCAGCCAAACAGGCCTCAAGCTTCAGTATATCCGAGCAACTGTCAACAGTAATTGGTGCATACAGTTGCAGGTCGTCATATAACAATGGAAGGCAATCCGAAAGAACGTATAACATCACCCAATGACCCCAAGTATAAAGAAAACAACAAAGGACCAAGAACAGACCCCTGTGGAACCCCATACCTGACTGTCCGCTTCTCCAATATTACATTGTTGTGTTGGACACACTGAGATCTGTCGGACAAATATGATTTTAACCACTCGAACACTCTGCCTGAGATTCCATACATGTTTTTTAGCCTGTCAAGCAATATACCGTGATCCTCAAAGGCAGCGCTTAGGTCCAACAGTAGAAGAACTGATGTTGAGCCTGAGTCAGTTGCCAATAGCAAATCATTCAGGACCTTTGTGAGTGCTGTTTCTGTAGAGTGATGGGACCGAAATGCAGACTGTAGTGGCTCAAAGTAATTATTGCGTGACAAGAAATTCACAAGTTGTTTTGAGACAACTTTCTCAAGGACCTTAGACAGAAATGCCAGATTTGAGACTGGCCTGTAGCTTACCAAGGAATTTGGGTCAAGACCTGGTTTCTTTAGTAAGGGTTTGACCACTGTGGATTTGAAACAGGCAGGGAAGACTCCAGTAGAAAGTGATAAATTCACGATAAAAAGGACATAGGGACCCAGAGTTGCCCATAACTCCTTAATGACCCAGGCTGGTAAAGGATCTAACAGGCATGTGGTAGCTCTAGACGACAAAACAATTTTAGTCAGCTCTACTAGTGAGGTGGACTCAAACTCGGAGAAACCCTGTCCAGAATAGGAGGGAGGGTTGACATCAAGAGTTAATACACCATTAGATGACTGGGGAATTCTGGCTCTAATAGCAGCTACCCTTTCATCAAAATAATCAGCAAAGTCAAAGGCAGATATTTCTGTTCCATCATTTTGCTTGTGGCCTTCTGTCAATTGAGCCACAGTGGCAAACAGGACTCTAGGGTTGTGTTTATTCTCGACTATCAACGCCGAATAATAATTTGCCTTTGCTGCTGCCATTGTAGTCTGATATGGACAGGTTTTCGTGCCACCATTGAAAATGCACCTCCAGTCTAGGGAGCTGCGCCACTGGCGTTCAGCTTTCCTACAGATCTTTCTAAGAGCTAATAGATCGTCATTTAGCCAGGGTGCGTAGCTCTTATGATGGCACCTTCGAACCTTTGCTGGTGCTACCAGGTTAAGCAAGTCGTAGAGAGTGGTATTTAGATTATCCACAAGACTGTCTAAAGAAAGGGTCTGACTAAAAATCTGATTAACAGCATCAGGCAGTCGTGAACACAGATTGGTCAATGCATTGGTGCTAATATAACGAGACAAATGTGTTCCCTGCAACTTAGTCTCTAAGCCCTTAGGCTTAGGAAGTAGGACATTAAAAACAATCCCAAAGTGATCAAACATTGGTAGTTGACAGATTTCATCTATTGACACAGATAGTCCATATCCTAGGACTAAATCCAGAGTGTGTCCCCGTTGATGAGTTGGACTAGACACAAACTGTGTAAGATTAAAAGATTCAATGATATTTAAAAAGTCCTTAACTAATGGTTTATCAGGACAACAGATGTGCATATTCATATCTCCCACGATCAGAATTCTGTCATAAAGTGGGACAAATCTAGATAAAAGATCTGCAAACTCAGATATAAAATTCACATTATACTTAGGGGGACGATAGATTACAGCCATCAAACAGACACATGGTTTGTCCATTGTAAAAAGCTGCAACTCAAAACTGGTAAAAGCAGCATCATGAGAAGTCCAACAGTTGCATTTAAAAAAGCATCACTGTAAACAGAAGCCACGCCCCTGCTCACCAGTCAGTCTGGTAGTGCTGAAGAAAGTGGTGTTGGGAGGACAGAGTTCTGATAGAGCAGTCACTTCACCCTCACGCATCCATGTCTCAGTCAAGAACATAAACTGCAGGTCGTGGGACTCATAAAAGTCACGAAGGATAAAAGTCTTTTGAGACAGTGATCGAACAACTTTTGAAAGATAACATCATGTCATAATTTTCAATACATGGCACATTGTATGCAATTGAAACTGTGACAACAGGTTTTGTTCTCCTGATATGGAAGCAGTTAGGTAGTTCAGCAATTGTAATTAATGCTTGAAGACATTTGTGTACAAATTCATAACAGGTGTCCTAGAATTAAAAACAGCCAATTTTCTTTCATTTAGACAGACATAAAAAAAAAGGGAAAGCTAAGGGGGGTAAACAGCTTGGCTTAGTGCCTAACCAGTGCTAGGTGCTTGATTTGATGCACCCATTCCATTTTTAAACACATGCGTACAAGTTTGGCCCTGATGAATGGACACAAGCTCAAATTTGTTGGTCTCACAATCGGGTTTTTTGCTTATCTTTCAAACATGATCAAACCACACCAGTGCAGTCTTGTTGAAGACATAGTGTTAAACATTCAAAGGATCATACAAAAGGATATTGCTTTTACCCCCCAACACAGTAACTAACATTAACATTAACTAAACATAACACTCCCCCCCAAAGCAGTCCAGGGGTTCTATGCCTCGACTAAGGTCATCTAAGCAGTGCCCGAGAGGCAAACTGGCAGATTTTAGTCCACACTCCATACTTGATCTGTACAGGCTCCTGAACAACCCTTCGGTTCCCTATATAAGTCTTCATGAACTGAGCTACTACATGTACCTTAGTCATGTATATTCAATGTAATTGCAAACAAGATCTGAAAGTATATTTCCAGGGGTTTAATGGATCCTACAAATGAAACCTTAAAAACATGGTGTTTCTCAACCTTAAAAACAGTTAAGCATTTCAAAAAATAACTAGTTACTGTTCCCTGAAAACCTCTATGTTCATTTCCATAACAAGAATCACAGAAGTTTAATGATGAAAAGTAGTCCATTTGTTTTAGTTTTGGCCTTATCCTAAACCATTCAGTCAGTTAATCTCCCACCTTAAAGAACAGGGAACACTAGTTCTCATTCTTTTTTATGCAGGTATACTTTTATAATAGAAAACGGGGAATCTAGGCCAAGTGGACATTCAGAGAAAAAAATAAAAATGTTTGCAGTATTTTGCTGTGAGGGCCTTCCTAAAATAAATTATTAAATGTGGACATTCCTTCTTCTTCTGGGGCACCATACCAGGCCCACTGGTCAGCGTAGCCATTTAACCTCTGAAACCTGAGGCTGTTTTTGTTGGGATACACAGAAATGCCATTTGACACATACTGTAAGTGCTGCTCTACAAGATTGAGTGATTGATTGATTGATGACACAGTGATCAAAGCATAAAAAGTTTCAATGAAACCAAAGAGCTATCAATATTTGGCATGTGGAAATAAATGGATGTGATGTTACTATGGTGTCCACAGAGGGACAGTCTAGACACTTTTGGTATATGAGTGCTTATTCATCTGGATGGAGAGTTATTGACTGGATAGAGTCTTGCTGGGTAGAATAGTTTACACTTTGCTCAACCTCTGGGTTATGGGCCAAGCATGCATCCACTGCACCACTCTGCTTCACTCTGCCCCCCTGGGACTTGCACCAGCAATCCATGCTTGATGAAACCAGTGACCTATCTGAAGACAGCGGAGGAACACTCCAACTGAAATGGAGCTGCACAAAGGAGGACCAGCGCGGAAGAAAATGATACAAAGTGGAATTTTACGTATGCCGTAACTTGTCATAATATGTTGTATGATTTTATCCTGAAAATGTTGCAGTTGTAATGACAATGAGAATACTAAAAATCAGGAGTTCAACATCTTCCAGTTAATTTCCTTTCAAATATGATATTAACGTCAAGTACCAGAAACCTCTATTGGACGAGGCAATGATCCACTAAATCTGCTAAAACTTCTCAGTTAATTATGTATTTGACTAACACTGTTTTCTCTCCATGATTAGTCAAATGAGTTACCATTTTTTGGTGATACAGTCCTCTGCTCATAAGACTTATCAGTTCTTATAAAATATCACATTGACAAAAAAATAGCTGAATCATAAAGATATGATGGATTCTGCCAGTGGTGGAATTTGAACCAACACCTTCGGAGTGACAGGAGCTGAAGACCAGCACCGAAGACAACTCAGCCAGAAGTAAACAAATGTGTTTCTAATGGAGAAAAATAGTACAAATATTGAAAGTGAGCAAGTGAAATAAGCAAGATAACTTAATGACTTTTATGGATATATAAAAATGCAAATAAAGTATGACAAATTATATAAAATGCTTGTGATACAATTGTGGTGTCCAGAGTGCTAAAGACGCTGGGGACACCTCTGGCAAAGTGTGGGTCAATCTGTATTCTATGGACGGAGAATTTGTAAAAACTTGGTTTAATTTTACTTTTCTCTTGGCCATATTACTGCATCATCTCATTGATATGCATCTGCATCAACATTACTATGCAGATGATGTACAGTTTTACATTTGTTTGTCAACCTAATGACCCTGCTGTTCTCTATAAGTTGCTGTCAGGCATTTGTCTTAGCTCAGACAACTCAGAAAAAAACTTTCTGCAGTGACAGTGTCATAATGTACTGCAGATGTAAATTAGTAGCTTACGGTGTTGTTTTTGTGTATTGATACTTTTTCTTTCAAGCACAATCTAACAGAGTTGTATTTAGTGAACATTTCAAGAGCAACAGTGCTATTAAATTTAGGATAATGTTCTTGGGGTTACAGTTTTCTTCTGCAAAATTAAAAAGGTTGCATCTACCTTAATTATTCACTCACTGACTGCTCCACCCACCAAAAATGCAGAGTGAAGCAAAATTAAACACACCTATGATCAGATTAATATGCGCATGGTGCCTCACGGCAACTTTTGCTATCACTTGGAAACTTTTACCTTTATGAAGGAGTGTAAAGGAGTGTGAAGACTTTACATTTTTAGTCATAATTCCTGTTGTGACTGCATTCATCTTGACATGTTTAAAAACTGAGAGGCATGGTGGCACAGAGAGGCTGAATGGATGGGTTATATTAACGTTATAGTTTGATAGTAAACAATCAGAGAAGCTGAATTTAGACTAAATTGAGGATAACTGCAAGAGGCACAAGGTTCAAAGAGTGACATTCAGACAAGTGAGTACAATAACAAACGTGCTTTTGAGATGAGAATCCCAACAACTACTGCGTTAAATACAAAATGTTAAGATGATGATAAAAGAGACTTATAATAAATCCAGTGCTAATAAATAATAAATTCAATGCCTCAAGAGCTGTTTATTGAAATACATTCAGTAAAATAAAATGATTATGGTCAAAATGTAGAAAAATAAAAATGACCTTAATATTTTCTCTGTCAGGGATACTCACAGAATCAAAGCATAAACCAATAAGAAAGAACTTTTTGTTCATCTCTCACACAGACAGGCAATCTACAGTCAACAACCAATCCAAACTTTCTCAGAACAGTTGGGGAGAATGTGAGGACATACTGTATTTCTCAAGTTACAGAACAAAGGCAAAGCACACATACTGTGAAAAACTAAAGAAAAAAATGACACGAAAGATGACAGGCTGGAGGGATTATTTCGCCTGACAGACTCGCTTTTAGTATCCTCTGAAGAGTTTGAATCAAACTGTGTGACGACCGACAAAACGCTCTCCACACGCAAACAACAAATAGACAAAAAAAAGTGATAAGACAAAAAATGGTATGAGACACCATGCCCGTGCCTCTTACAAATTTAATTTTATACTTCAAATATTTAAAATAAGCATGCTGCACGGCACTTGATGGGGGAACAAACAGCATGTCAGGATATTAATGAAGTAAGCAAGTCCAAGGGAATGATACCAGCAGAGGCATCAGAGCCTGATGCAATACTGTGTTTGCATGTGCTTGTGTGCGTTTCCAGGCCAACAAAGCAAACAGTCGAGGAAGTGTTTCATCTCAGCAAAACGCTTGGAAAGCACCTTCTGATGAATGTATGATGTGGACAAAAAAACATTCCTATGGGGCCAAACATAATAAGAGAAACATTGTCTGATGCAATCAAAAAATACTTACTACGCACACACACACACACACACACACACACATATAGACACACAGTGGACAGTGGGTTTATTGGCCCTTTTTTGCTGAAAACTACTTAAATGCTCCATAGAGCTGAAGGAAACCACTGTTGGATAATCCTCTGTTGGTTCATTATCAGCAGCAAACCCTTGCACATTGTACATTACTTCCATTGTAATATGTCAATACTTAAGTAGCTCATAGGCGCAGTCATGCAGAAGGCCAACACACTCTGCCAATCACACACACACACATACATGCACAGTATTCATGCTTTCACACATGGTCAAAAAAATGAAGTGATAGTGTGACTTTCAACAAAATACATCTACATAAGCCACTGAAGGGCAAACCAGTGAACATAACGGGTAAAGTAATATAAGGAGTGCAAGTGTGCCTATAGAGCTGGTGGGAGGGGCTGTGAATGGATCTAATGAATCCTGGACTTTCATGCAAGTCTGGTGTTTGCTTCGTTTCTGAATGTGATTTTTTTTTCTACACCTTACCATGTTCCTCCTTCCACTAATCCTAACCATGCAGGCCAGCATGTATTTTTGTTGACATTCCGGCATCCGTTGCCATGTGCTTTCATTGCCTAATCATAACCACATGCAGTGTAACCCCACCATGTGCATTTGTTGACATCACTGTCGCGGCATCCCAGAATGTAAATATTAGACACAGGAGGACACCTGGAGTGTAATATATAGATGCGAAAGTCCAGTGCAGTGGCAATATGTGATGACTTGGGCAAAAGCAGGTGCTGGGTGATTACGCGCATGCTTCATGTCATTGGAATCCTGATGTAGAGGTAAAAAGACACACACTGAGCGAGATATTTTTTCATGTCATGTGAATAATGCTCTTTAATTTCTTGTACTTAGCTCAATAATGAATGGAGTTTTGACAAACAACATTACTCAGCATCATTAAATCATGGGCTACAACTAATGTGGGACACCACACACACACACACACACAAACATTGCTGTAGATGGAATGACATTGTATGAAATAAATTATTGAGTACATACTAACATTACCTCAAACCCAAATTACTCGTAATTTAACTTTAAAGCTAAACTCGAGTTAAGCCAGGGAACAAACCCAATTCTAAACAATTCTTAACTGTCTTATATGAGTCAAACTAAAACCACTCTCCTCGACATGATTATGTTGTATTCACTCTGAATTCCCAGAAATTGTGTCTAACATTGTTGAATGACTGTACAGATTCACCTTTTCAGACCTCTAAAACTGTTTGAATTAACAGCTTGAGAAGGAACGTCACTTCATTTGAACTGCTCACAACTCGGTATATAGTTTAATATCATATTTCATTGTAATTTTGTTTCTCTTGTTTGCAATAAGGGCTAAGAATAGCAATGTATATTTGATTTATCTATCTGTTTGACACTTTGGCCCAGAGGATGATACAGTGTCTTGCAATTCATGGTCCCCAGAAGGTGAATAACACTCTTCCTCTATGGCTCTTCTGATCATAATATGACTTTTCCATAATTCTACCCGAGGCCCAGAGTGTTGACTTTGTACATAAGATAAATAATGACCAGATTCCCACCGAGTTTGGCATTTAGTCAATCAGTAAACCAATCAACCAGTCAATAACATTCTGGGTGGAAAGTCAAAATTTCAGTTTCCATTACAGATTTGTGCAAAACTTCTGTGATATTTTCAAAATGTTGATAAAACACAATTGCGAGATGATTGCGTTCCCTTTGAGGGATGTTATATAACTTCTCTCGCGATGTTTTGTGACTCCTCCTTTCATGATACCATTGCAAGAAGCACGGTGATGGATGTTTAGAACATTAGCAGGTTTATTGTTATTGGAGCCACCGCACTAGCCATCATTGTTCCCATTTAAAGGCAATGTAGGTGTGTTAAGCTCGCTAAAAAGAAAAGGCAGGCCCCTTATATGTGAGAGAGGCCAAGTATGCTGTCTTTCTTTTTAAGGTGAAATAGGGTGGTGTGGATGATGTGTGCTATGCTGTCCAATGTCGAATTTGTTGATTAGTGAGGAGCAGATGTGATCCTTAACCAGCCATTTAAAGCACTCCTTCACTACAGAGGTGAGTGCCATTGGCTGGTAGTCATTCATGCAGGTTGCTTGTTTTCTTGGGCACAGAAATGATGGTTGGACTACTTCAGCATATGGATATGAGACACTGAGCAAGTTGAAAATCATTTTGAACACCGGCGCTAGTTAGCCAGCCCACTGATAGCGTCTGGTATATCATGGTCAACAGAAGGTGAAATCTACTGAAATCAATCAGTTGTGGTGTTTTTAATCGCCCCCAAGATATCACATGATGTAACATTCTAAAATGCCATGACAGAGCAGGACAAGAATAGCAAAAACCCTCAATATGTTGTTTGTTTAATGTGTGACTTTTACATAAGGTGAATTATAATAAACACAGCAGCTTCCAAGAGCCACTTTCACAGCTGTAGGGCTTTTGGTTCTGTTTGCAACAGACAAAGAAACATACACACAAAGAGTGGAAGTCTTCAACAGTGACTATTTGTAGGCCTTCAGGCAGGGCAGTCTTCAGCCACTGCAAGCACAACCAAACATGCTAACTGACCGCCCACGGGTGGTCTGAGTGTGTGAGTACACGCATTCCTGTGAATGTGTGCATTGCTGTGCTTGTGTGTGTGTGTGTGTGTGTGTGTGTGTGTGTGTATTTGTGTGGGTGTTTGGATGGCTGAAGTTGACATAACATGACTCTGCAGTGCAGATTTAATGAGGGAAAAGGCAAGAAGCTGCTGGCGTTTTGCGATGCGTCACCAATCAGAGTATCTCCCCAATGGAGCTTCGTAAAGTTGTTGTTTACCGTATAACCGCAGTGAATACATTGACATTATCTATTTTTATTTCATCCTTAATATATACTCCCATCTCTTTATTTTTCTGATGCCATGAAAGGCAGATTTACATATATTAATATTACACAATAATAATCCCATTTCCCCTAAATAAACACCACAACATCCGATAGAAGAGCACCCTGTTAATGCTATATGCAGACTGTTTTCAATACAACAACATTTCCTCTGAATCCTTCTGTTGCTGAGTTCACTGTATTTGACGGTTTCAGTCCCTACCTGTCTATTTTTTCCCTTCAAATATTTTCATAGTGGAACTGTTTCAAAAACAGCATTATATTGCTTCGAAGTGGAGTTTCCTATTCTCCTTCTAGGCTCACTGTTTCTGCTAAATAAGATGCAGAAGCAGAGAATTTCATACTCTGTGAAAAAAAATGCCTTCAGGGGTGCATAATTCTTTTATTGTATTTTATTGCAATACGTAAGACACATTTAGTACACTAGTAAAAATGCATTTAGATAGTGTTTAAAGTACCTTTAGATAGTGTGTAAAAGTTCCTTTAGATAGTGTGTATGAATGTTAAATTAAAACGATCACAATGAAAAAAAATCAATTGATTATTTTTGCATTATTTACATCCTTTCAACTTAGAAAGTAGTTACTCCAAGTAGTGTTTGACTTGAAAATGAGTGCTGAATGTTCACTCATTAAATCTCAGATTTTACAGAAACCTGATCAGCATATATCCATACTTCCCAGCATGCATTAAGAGTTTAAATTATCTGGAGGACCTTTTTTGTAGTAAAAGACAAGATCAAAACTTGTTGTTGGTGTCCAAAACATGATAAGGGAAGTTTTTGATAAGATGAGTTGTCCTGGCATTCTCAACACCGAGGGAGTTCAAGGGATCCTTGCCTTGAATGTACTTATTTATTTGAGTGAAAAAAACTCTATTTTCATGCTTTTATACACTCTGAAACCTCATTTACATTATAAGTACAAGTGAGTATAAGTTCTTGTGAATTAGAAAAAGGTCACTGGGCAACCTGGAATGTTATTTATGAGCAGATTTAACCCTCTTGACATAGGCTGAGTATCAGTAGCATAGACGGTTTAGCCAAGGCCTTAACACACCAAACCAACAGTCAGCCATTGTTGACTGTTCAGCCTTTGGTGAGCCGCTGTCACCCTCATGGCTGTGGTGGGTCACACATTCAGCATGTTGACATTAGCATTAAAGATGGCTGAGCCCATCGATGGTGCACGAGAAGAGAAATGTAAGTAACAAAAGTTTGTGTTGTTGTTCAATGGCACACAGTAAAAATGCTTGTACTTTGAACATCCGATTATGTTGTTAGTGTGCTAAATGGCTGTCTACTGGTATGGAGTTATTTCCTCTCACGCAGGCCTAGAACATGCTGTCCAGCTGTCAATTGTAGTCTTTGCTGGGTGTTCATGTGTAACTTATTGGCCGAGACACAGGTAACGAGAGGCAACGGAACAGTTGGCTGCATTGCAGCTAGTTGTTTGATGTTGGTTTGATTTGTCTTTAGCTGCATTAACAGAAAAAGCTGCTAGTTCTGGTGTATGGGCTTTTGGGAGTGCAGAAAAATAGGTCCTGACATTTTCAAACTTTTAAAATCTTTCTGTATGAAATATTCAAAGGTGTGAAGTGAAACAAAACTGCAACCATAGCTCTTCTACACATTAGCTATTTGGTATAATGTCTTACATCATATATAGATGTGTACAAAATGTTTTCCTGTTTTCTGTTATTTACATATCCAGTTACGGACACATTGTTGTTTTCACTTACAGTGGCCTTATTTACCTTTTGTTGTTTCCAGTGATTTTCGTGTCACATGGCGGACTTGGCAGACTGAGACATGTCCCATCGTTAACCCTCAGGGGTTCTCAGGAGGTAAAGATAAGTCAGCATAGCCTTTTACTAAACCTAAATATCAACACAAAGCTAAATAAAACAAAGCATCTGCTGCCATGTTTAACAGTTGGCGTGTGGCTTTCTGAACATCAAATAATTCTAAATATTTAAATAAATAAAAAATTTAAAAAATGGAAAAATCCAGAATAGAATGAATTTTTCAACCTGGAACTTATTCCCTTCAATTTATATAACTTGACATGGTTTATCATTCCATTTGGATTTATAAAACATCATATCTAAAATAAAAATATCCTAAGTGTTGAACTTCAAATATAAGCACTGATGTTTCAGTGAAAGATAACCATTTCCGTACATTTCCTTTCATCTTTTTTTTTGTTTTTGGTACCAACTATACAGTGGTTGCTACATGTAAATAGTATGAATGGAATAAATAATTTCTAAAAAATTATGCCAAAGAATGATCAAAAACACCATCGTCTTGGGTTGAGTAGATATATCGGCTGACAGTGTTCTGTCTGGCAACAGGGTTACTCATTTTCAGTGTGTGGGCACTCATACACAGCGGGTGCTAGAATTGACCTTGTTGCTGCAGTGGCCTTTTCAGCAGATCTTGTGATGTTTAACATAGTAATCAATAAGTGATCAATGGCTTAGCTGTTTTCTGAGTCAGCCTGTGTAAGATAAATACAAGTACATTTACCAGTGTGCACACAGCACATGAAGAAGTAATTGCATAATTGATTAACTATATGTGTTGCATGTCCACCTTTTTCCAGTAAAACAGTAAGATGTTGGCAAAATCCAATAGTGCAATAATTATCAAACCCAAATATTCACATGGACATGTCATTTAAAATGTTCACAGTGACAATGTGCACGTGCTGATGTTCAGCTTTGATCACCACCTTAGTTTAGAAAATTAGCATGCTAACATTTGCAAATTGGCACAATACAGAGAGTATGACTAAGGCTGATTGGAATGTTGCTATTTTGTCACTAATTATAGTATTCAGCAAAATGACATTTTGAGTGGATTATGTCACTGGAGGCAAAGTCAGGGTATGAATACATCCTCTGGGGACAATGAATATCTGAAAAAATCAAGTCAGTAGGTTTTGAGATAAAATAACAGTGGAACAACTGTCTGACTGACATTGCTCTCCCGACAGCTAGCTTGGCCAAATAATGATAAACTGAGTTAAATTAGGAGAGCGAAAAAAGGCATGACTTATATTTGGTCATTGTTTGGCAGTGACGTTACAGTAATTATATTACTTTTACCAGTAACGGGTAGTGTAACAGTTACTCGTACAATTTTGAGTAGTAATAATAAAACTACCCCAAAACAAATAACAACCTTATTTTCAACCATAAAAATTCTCTAGTACCTCAAACCTCCTGAAACATGTTATATGACTAAGTGGTGACCTCCTGGACTGAAAATGAAGCCACTACAGAAATGCCAAGAGATGCACTTCTTTCAATGGACACCTGAGGCTTCAGAAGCCAGTCAATAGATAGATTCCCATAGATTCCCCCTCCATGTTAAAAAGACCAACTTTATAGCACAAATAATCATGTCTGCAGCGTGGTACAAAAGGCATTTTGGTCTCTATATCTAATTGCAACATTCGTGAAAACTGTACAAGCAGTGAATTTTTCACATTTTATTAAGGCTCAAGTTACACATAAGGGGGGGATGCTTTGAGTGATAGGCTGTCTGCGGATAGTGTCTTCTCCTCAGATCCATCCCTTGTTTCTCCACAATGCCCCAGCCTCGTGCCCAAATATGGCCACGTAAGGTAAAAAAAAACCCAACAAAAACAAGACTGTGATGGCCGAGGCTTCAACATGTGAGTCCACAAACCAATGAGCAATGTCACGGTAGCTACATCCATTATCATTACAGTCATCACAGCAGCGTGAAGCTTGTGGAAATACACCCCAAAATAGATAAGCCCTCCTTGGCTACAGAGGATAGCTGCAGCCTAACAATAGCTAAACTACCAAAACTAGATTTTTATTGTGAAAAACTGCAGGCTACAAGAAAACACGAACTAAGGAGGCTTGTGGCTGGATACGTGGTGGATCAAATGTTGCCTATCTTCGTGTTTGACTCTTTCAGACAGATCTGTTGGAAAATATTGGTTGCGGGCAACAGAGGACCCTCAGGTTATAAATGGTTGCAAGCTAAGTAGCCTTAGATGGAATTTATCCTGGGGATTATAATTTCTATTATTGTGACAGTTGTTACTATCTCTAAAAAAATGATGTAAAAATACTTAATTTTACAATTAGAGTATAATATAGCATTTTTTTTTTCATGACTCTCTGAAATGATTCTCAATAAAATAGTTAACTCTATCAGCTACTGTGTAAGGGGGAAAAACAGACATAACACATTAGCACCACACTGTAAGGAATATAAATTTGCAATCATAGAGGTGTGAATTATTGTGTGCTGAAACAAATCCCAGCATAGAGGTGCTGCCGAGTAAAGTCTCCTAATACTTTGCAAATGAGCAAATGTACAGTCATACTGCCTGGGGACTTAACTAATGCTGGAGTAAATATACACGTGTGAATGACTCATAGCCAGGAGCTCCTACTGTAGCGTGCATTCACTGTGCTGTCCCCTCATTGTAAGAAAAGATTTGTTCTATCTTCTCACATGGCTTTTGAAAACAGTCGGATTACAAAGCAATCTCTCCATCACACTGTCAGAAAAACGTGGTGTATTGTACAGCCAGACAGCAGTTTCTTTTACTACAATAAAGGTATAGTGTAGCATTTCCTTGGGGTTTAGTGAATTCATTGGCAGGGAGAACAATTCATCTGTGTTTTGTTCAGAAAAGATTTTCCTTTGACAGAGCAAATGACAGCTGACATTTATAGCCAATGTATAGAAAATTGTTGAGAAAGGTACAATGCTTTGGACTGTGATAAGGTTTGAGTGAGTCATAGCATACTGCCATGTTCAGGTCATATGCACTCTATTAGAACACACGATATGTCCAGTGCTATGGCCTTCAGTGGCAACATTTCTTTAAAAGAAGGACACTTGTACATGGAAAGAAATACCACAATTTATATTGTTTTTTCTATTTTTCTGTTTTCATGTTTGTTTGATCCTTTATTCCAGGGGGATATCAATCAAAGTGTTTTTTCTGCTTTTTGAATAAGTACATAATAGGCAATTAAAGTAAAATTAAACTTTATTGATACTTTAGTTCAAACTTTGTTTGTTAATGGTAAAAGCACTGACTCTAGAACTTGTGCTTCAGAGGCAGACAATATTTAACATTATTCAGTGTAAAACAAGTCAAGACTCCATCCCCTTTTTACTAATGTAGAATACAACACCCACCGATGTCGTCACTGTTTAGGCTTACGTCAAAGACAACTGTTTTTTTGGCTCCAGCTGGAAATCAACTTTTCTGGTTCTGAACCAATTTATTTTTAGTTGAAATCCTCAGAATGCTTCAAAATTAATTATGTGAACCAGAACGGGATCCATTGCATGTTGATGTAAAAAGCGTATCGGTGGGGTTTTTTTTGTATTTAGTATTTGCTTGTGCTATGGTGGTCTTTCCCCAACATTCCCTCCTCTCTGCTCTGCTCATCACACTCACCTGTCTGTTATCAGCTCATCATGCGGGCCTGCCTCCCATCAGTTCATCCTCATACAATTATTTCTATGCTCTCCAACCACTCGTTGCAAGATTGTTTTTCAATTTCTGTGTTCAGCTCAGCTTACTTGTGTCTTTTGTGTAACTAACCTGTGATTTTCCATGCATCAGGATTACCATACACATATGTGCTGGCTACGCCTGCTCCCTATGCTTCCCTTCACTGTCTGCCCACGCAGACATGTTGGTATGCAGTGCATGATATGAAAAACATATGCAGTACACCTTCTCACTTTTCTGTGTGTTGTGATTTGGTTTTAATTTGGCATGGAAAATGTATGTCATGATCATTCAGTTGTTAAAGAAAAGCTGGATAATTTCAACATGCTTTTTCAGTTAATTATAACACAGTACATACACATGTAAACATGAAAAAAAGTATTATATTTCACGTAATTAAGGGATCTTAAATCTTCTTAAATCTCAGAACTTCTAAACTTCCTAACGGCTCCAAGTTGTAAAGATAGGTTTGTCAAACTGTGCTTTTTTATTTTGTATTTTTATGCATAAAATTCAAAAGATAAAACAGGCAGGAACAAGTATTGTTAGTATACTGTGCCTAATTTATTAGTAAAGTCATAACCTTTTTTTTTTTTAAATTAGTAAATAAAGTGTGATTTTCTTTTCAGAGTCACAGACACATCAAGCCCCACCATAACACTAACCTCCCTACTTTTCACTATTTTCTATATATGTTGCATGCACTGAAACATGTGATGAATGCTGCCCTTTAATGGCATTATTCCACCTTGCTTTCTGTGGTTATTGCCAAACTTTAAACTTTCTCAGAGAAAAAAAGAGAGCTGCAAGCTGCAAGCCACAAACCTCCCCCCTGCTTACTCTGACAGCGAATCATTCATAAGTTCTTATGCAAGTGATCTGATTAATACATTTACCCAAAATAGGTTTTATATAATGATTTGATCGGAGAAACCAAGCAATTACATTAAAAAATCAGATATTCAGGACCCAATATAGGTCGAATTGAATGTTTTTGTTTCATAAGCACATTTTGCCACCACTGCAACAATTTGACCGTGAGATTGGCAGTGGAAATTGGAGTTCTTAGATTGAATTGTTGGCAATAACTCTGGGTTACCCCTAACTGCTATAATTATAATTTTGAGATTTGAATGAGACTCACTGCCTTCGGTCTGAATTTGCTTACACATCGGGCAAAAGCACAAGCATGTTCAGTCAGTTTTACTATAATATTTGTATCCTATTATGTCAGAGCTGTGGAGCTGTTGAATAACCATTGCTTAAATAGGATTCAAATTATTTCCTCCAAAACATTGGCAGTAGCAGCTCAACAATGACAGCCCATTCTCATTCCGAAGTCGTCAAATACCACCATTTTCGCAATGCTTTCTGTATAAGATCCTTAAACCAAAAGCCACTATTCGCGTCCGCATGATACACTAATGGATGGCATCAGCTGAACGTGTTGCCTTAAAGAACTGTTAGCTGTGTTATTATTAGCTGGTGGACGGCCAGACGGCCCCGGCAGCATGATGTGCAGACAGTTGGTGTCAGGTTGAAACGCTGCCTGCAACAATGTAATATAAGGAGCACAATAGTTCCTATAGGGCAAGTGGGATGGGCGGTGGATGGATTGAACATACCTTGTACACTCATGCGTTAGTCTAGTGTAAGCTTCCTGTCTGAATTTCGATGTTTTTTCTACACCTACCATTTGCTCTTTTGCTTACACCTAAATATTTGTGCCCTTGTTGCCTATTCCTGCATGTGCCAGCATGTGCTTTTTATGACAGCATTGGTTGCCATGTGCTTTTTATGTCTGAGATACAAAAGGATACCTAAAGCTTAATATGTAGATATAGAAATTGCAGAAGTCCACTGCAAAGTGGCAACATGTGATGACTTGGGATAAGAATGTGCTGACTATTCTCCCCTATAAAGGCCTCATGCTCTACCCCCAAAAAAGAGATTTAACAGCCTCTTACAAAGGCGTCTACCATGACTGCTTTACAGATATATAATCCAAATGACCTTGGAAGAGGTAGGGTAATGGGCACTGATGGCTACAGTCCCAAAGGTTTCTGATTGTGTGGCCTTACATTCGTCTAAAAAAACTAACGTAACTAATGTGTCAGAGAAAATACTTGCTTTTTTATGTCCTTAGCTAAGCTTTTGCTTGGCATATGGAGTAATGATTGACATTCTGTGTTTCAGACAAAATAATGGGTCTTTTTCTACAGTATCTGCATGTATCCCAAGTGCCAACAGAGATGATTGTAAGCAAGATTGTGCACTTCTGAAAACAGTCTCCATGGCAAAGTAGCTAAGCAGAAAAGATCATGTAGCCTTTCATTCAGGAAAGGTTAAGTAGTATCAGTCCTAATATCTGGTATCTTCCATCAAGCCAACTTAGGCTGCCTTGAGCTATAATGACCTGAGAGGTGTTTCCACCCTTTTAAAGTGTAAAGTAATGGAATCATTTTGCTTTCACCACTACATCAAAAGAATTTGATGCATTGCAGAGAAGCAAATTATCTAACAGGCAACCATGCCATTTTAGATCCAAATAATTCAGCTCACACTGGAGTACCCTAAAAGGATAATTCTTCATTTCATGTATGATACTCAGATGGCTCTTTGGCCCGAGAGCTGGTGAAGCACTCAGAGAAAGTTGGACTGTTTGCTGCTACATTATAAACTTTTGAGAGGCACATACACCCTTGCAATATATAACTTTTTATTACTGCCTGCATGTTATACTGCTCATTTCAAGAATGTGATTTAAGAATATAAAATTCCGTGTTCTTTTTTTATATTCACCCTATATTAATTATAAGTATGGCAGTAAATCGGATCCAACCACCCCAGGCTCATTAAAGTCTTACGGCAGAAGGAAACAGACAGCCTGGCTCAGTCAAAAGGTAACAAAATTCACCCTCCAACACTGCTGAAGCTCATTAACACATTATATTTTGTTAATTTAAGCCAAACAAAAACCAAAATGTTAGAATTAATTAATTTCCAACATTTAATTAAGATTAAATGTTGGAACATATCCTGTTGTAAATACTTTGGTTTAGAAGGTTTTATTGGTGATTTGTCAGTGTAGAAAGTGCTACTATTTTCTGTTTCTGTCATTTCCCCAGCTGCAGTGACAAAGAAGTCAAAAGATATGGCAGAGCCATGTATGCTAACCAATCACAGCAGACTGGGTTGAAAAGTTTCACCCCTGTAGGTTAGCAACAACGCAATGTTCATGTATTATGGTAATTTTAAGAATAGTTTTTGTGTTATATGAATGAAGGATATTAGAGAGAGAGAATATTGTAGATTATAGAACTTCATCTATCTATTTTATTTTATTTTTGAATAGCGAACATACAAGCAGACCTCGGCAATATTTCAGCAATGAGCATGGTTAATTTGTTTTAATAGACTGATTCTTGACCGTGCTGCTCTATGAAAGAAGTGGTTTTGTTCTACAGTAGGTAGATATTGTCATCAGTCAACTGGGATTGAAATGCAAATTGTCAAAAATAAAAAAAATTAAAAAAATCTTTGAATAGCATTTGGTTTCTAAATATCTTGGAGGGGATCATGCATTTAGTTGACTGTGTGTGTGTGCTTGTGTGCATGCATGTCTGGCATATCTAGCTAATTTGGCAGTCAATCAGCCTAATATTTTGTGTACACATTTATGAATGTATTCTTAAGGACCTCTCTTGGTGGCAGTAAGTTTCAATTTTTTGAAAGCTGTTTTATTTACTGTTTAATACCGTAAATGATTGCTGACTCGTCTCTTGCCTTTACCTGCAGGAAGGCGCCACAAGTCACCAATAAAGACTCTATATAAAAGTTTGGTCTCATTTTGCAACCAAACATCTGCAGATAAATGCCATATCTGATAGGTTATAATCCATTAAAGTTAGGCACAATATATGAAAGAAAGAAAAAAAATCATTATCATTACCGTCATTTTTAAAGGGAAGGGAGCCGGGAGCATGCGTTTTCGCTGGAAATGCATGCATTTCCTGAATGAGATCTCAGAACTCAGAGTCACTTCACTTCATGATTTAAGTTTTTTTTTTTGTTTGTTTTAAGTTAAAATCCATAGCACACAAAGGACATTGCAACATAAGTTCTTAACTAAACCTCCAAAGAGGTGTAAATTCACTGCTTGGGTAAGGTATATGCAAGGCAATGCTGCATCACATGGGGTCCATCCACCTTCTCTTAAAATGTGCTTGTGCTACTTTTAATTCACCAGTTTCTTTTCCATTGAACCTCAATGAATAAACTGTTAGTATTCTGATACTATTCTATACACTATCTACACCTTTTCAGCCCAGGGGGAAATCAAAGAAAGGAAACTCCATTCCAACACTGCAATTATGTTTCTCTGCTTGCAACAGATAGAAGGAGTAAAAAGGATGAGGGGGTGGGATTAAAAAAAAAAACAGCAACAACAGGAAACAATGGTGAGAAATGGAAAGAATGGCTGTGGGAATGGGAATGTGAAGGTAAACATGGAGTGAGGGTATAGTGGAAAAGGTGATATGACCCATTAGAAGACACACAGGGTGTACTGGCTGAGGATGGGGAAGACATAGAGGAAGGTGTTGGTTAAAGTGTGAAAGGAGAAAGCTTGAAGGAATGAGAAAGCAAAGTGGAGCTTAGTGAGAAACCTCAGGAGTCATAGTGATAACCTAGCAACTGCAATATGCTCAGGAGGTTCATTTTCCATTATCTAGTTGGCTGCTGCTACAAAGGGAATGGGTCCTATGGATTTTCCATTGGACATGTCAGCAATCCGTATATATGGTATATATACAGCATATATAACGTGCTCTCCTGTAGAGACTGCTGCAAAGCTATCCCATCAAAAAGAGACATTTAGAAAAAGTGTTGGCAATTGGGTGCTTTTAGAAACTGGAGTATTAAGATATGTTATCATCATGAGACAGTGAGATATACAAGGCTTTTAACTTCAACCCAGTAACCTAAATGTGTGCGCGTTTGTTTGTTTTTCTATCACTTATTATTGTTAATATCCTTCACCATTTCTTGTGCAGCTAGGGTTATATTTGACCTTATATATTTAAAAAAAAGTTATTGCAATGTTCTTTTTAGATTGTCTAAGGCAACATACTGTGTCATATTATTTTTACTGTATTGATTTTAGATGTAAACCATATTACTGCAGAGCAACTCTCTGTCTCCCTCACTCTATTTCTCAGATCAATAACACTATTCACTGTTGAAATGCAATGCCATTCACCTTTGCGGAACAGCGAGGCAGAGCTCCTCACCGATGGTTGTAAATGAACAAACATAAGATTGTGAAACCTGTTCCGATACCTGTTCTGATATTCAAGGGATTCTATTCAATGAATTCAATGAACTTCATTTACTGATTCAATTGCCATGAAGTTCCCAGATCCACTTTTGTTTGAACTCAACTTACAGCAGCCAATCGAGTTGCAAGAAAAAAACATGAAGAGTATTACTGTCATGATAGCATCATGGCAGCCTTCCTCTGCCCTGATATGTTTATTGTTTGTTTTCCCCTGTGTATATCCTCCATGTTTCTGCCCCTGCTCTGTGTCTGTGTCTGTGAGCTTGGTGGGCGTGGCTTTCTCCGGCAGGTTGCACCAGGTGGACCTCATTCAGCAATCACCCCTGCAGTATAAGAAGACAGGCTTTAGACTCATTCATCACCAGATTGTTCCATCTACTTGTGTGATAGCCTTGATTTTCTGTGCTTCCACGCCGCTTTTCCACCACCACCACCACCACCACCTGCCTGCCTGCCTGCCTGCCTGCTTGTTGCTTGTTGCTTGTTGGCCTCCCTCTGGATTGTGTTGATTGTTTGTTTGAATGGAGGAAGCCATTACCATGTGGAGGATACCACGTTTTCCAGATTGGAACTTGCCGCCACTAACCACTATTCACTGGATCCCCGGACACGTCACCCCCACCCTTTGCACCTTCACACTGTATATATTCCTTATCCACATTAAATCCCTTGAACATCTTTGTGTGCGGTGTCTTGCATTTGGGTCTTGTGTTCCTCAGAGTCGTTCCATAACAATTATGTTACAGATTATGTTACTTTTAAATGAAAAAAAGTTTGTGTATGAAAACTTTGTGGTGGTCTAGAAAAACCAAATTGCAGTACACAAAACATGCAGGTCAAAAATGTGCACAGAGATAGGTATGCTGTGGTCAGTAATAGCATAGCTAGCTTGCTAATGTGGGTGCAATGAGCTAATTGAGGTCCTGGTTAGAAGTACTATATGTGATGAAGGTGCAGTGTCAACACTTCTTTTTTTATGATTAAAATAAGTTCCACTTGTTCTGACAAAAATAAAAAAGAAATACAAATTTTGGTAAGCATTTATGATTTCTGCAGATTTAATATTCCAAAATCAAATGTTTACACATGGGAATTACTTTGGGAGATGGTTCCTGTCATTTTAGGTAATTCTGATGACCCGGATGCACATGTTCATTTGTCTGATAGGTTTACTTTTATTAGTTACTTGTCATCAATAGTGCTGTTTGTGACTGGTTAACAGGTGGATGACAAGATCTTGATGTCTAATTAAGGGGGGGGTAAGTGGAGACACATAATCCATCTTAAATATAGTCTTTGTCTGCAATTATTGAAGTGTAACAAACCCAGTGAGACCCAAGAATGCAGCAAAGCAGTCTTTAATCAGGCATATCAGTCCACTCCGGCCAAAGTACAAAGATCCACGAGGCAAAAGATCAAAATACAAAAGTGGTCAAAACTGCAAAGGACTCACTAGTAAACTCAATGAATTGCTGAAACGCTGACGCAAAGGACAAGACAACTGGCAAGGAGAGAAAGAGAACACACAGACTAAATGGGCTGGAACGAGACAGCATGTGAGTGTTAAAATAAAACAGGAAACACAAGACTTGAAACACTAGGGAACAGTGACAAAAACCACCAGGACAGGGCATGACATGAAGTTCTACACATGTTGTTAACATTGTGAAACTGGCAGTTTCATTAGGTTTAGGTTTTAAGTTTAGGAAAAAAAAGAAATGATTTGTTAGGTTTAGCAGGTTTATTGATTGTCATAAAATTGACCCCACCCCCTTTGATGTCATCACACTTAATATTTTCCATTTAGTCTGTTTGAGGGAGAACAGATTGTGAATGCCCTGAACTGATGGAAGATCAGTTTGTCTGCAATGATTCTCTTTAATCTCAGTGACAAAAGGAGTAATCAAGCGCAGGCTGATTTGGTCGATTGTCAACATGTAAGAGGTGGGAGCAGTTGTGGATGAAGTACCTGAAAGCCATACTTGAGTAAAAGTAAAAAGTATTTTACCATTAAATGTCTTTAGTAGAAGTTGGAGTCACCCTATAGAATAGTAGTTGACTAAAAGTAAAAGTAAAAGTATCGGATATTTACCGTACCTAAGTATTAAAAGTAATTTTATTATATGCACTGCAATCAACACTATAAAATTCCTTCAAAATAATGTGGAAAAAATAACATAATAATATGCAATAACTTAACTTTATGAGGAATCAACTGTTCATAGGCATAAGCTTATAACATTTGAAATAAAAATACATTTGTTGGACCAATTTAATTTTTACTATAAACAACTTAAAATATGTGTTCTTTATGTAAAATATGTGTTCATAATTATGGGAACTGTACATAACACTTTCAAATTCCTTTTAAATAATGTGAAAAATGATTTTTATGAGGGATCAGCTTCAAAATTTGTGTTCATAAACATGGTAATTAATTACTTTATTACCATAACTATGAAAAGAAGCTCATGGTTTAGGTTGATAACCCATAAAAGTTAATTTATTCCAACCAAGTTTACCACATGATCTAAATGAAATTTTAAAGTGTATACACTTAGTAACCATATTTATGAACACATGTTTTAAGTTAGTTACTTAGTTAGTTAAAATAAAGTTGTTTCAACTATGATTTATTTATTTATTTACATTATTTAAAATAAATTAAGTATTGGAAATAAAAGAACATGTAAATGCTGTTAATAAAAAAGTAAGTGGTCAGAACTTTGAAAATTGTAGATTTCCTCTTAACATGAAAACTACCTTAAAAATAAAGTGTACAATACACAAAAACAGGGTCTTTTTTTTAACAAAATCCACCCATTCCTTCATTTGTCTGTTTTTCCCCTCTCTTTCCTATTTTGTAGTAACTAACTAAAATATGTAGTGCAAATGTATTGGAGTAAAAGTATATATTTTGTTTTGGAAATGTAATTGAGGATAAATAAAAGTTGACAGAAATATAAAAACTCAAGATTCTCCAAAAATGAGTAAGTACTGAAACAAAGTATTATTACTTTGCTACATAACAACACTGAGTGGGAGTCTTCCATTTTGATACATGTGAGTGCACTTTAAAACGACTCTCATAATTACTGTCAAGAAAAGATACCATGCACAAGAAAACTGGTACCCCAAATTTCATGCCCCTGTTACTGTTAGTGCTCATTAAGATTCAGAAAACATCCTCCGTACACCTTGCTTCCTGTCTGCCAGCACTGTGCCAGGCATATTTTGCTCAAATTGGATAAAAATTTTGGGAACGATACTTCTATCAGCCTTTCACTCAAACCATTTGCAGCCGCCAGGATCTTTACAAGAAAGCTTTATCTCCATTTTGAGCTGCAAGAATTGACTTCATTTCCATTTTTTTTCAGGAAAACAATAAGATTTCATGCCAAATCCATTTCATTGGCAGACATGATGAAAATGTAAATTTCAATGAGACTTATAGACGCCACCAGTCTTCGCAGTGATAATCTCGCTTGTGACCGTAATTATGCTATTTATACCAGACAAAAAGTAAGGGTGGTATCGGATTACTGATGCTCAAATGCTACTTGTACCAGCTTTCATATCCACTCCTTGTTTCCTTAAGTGTTTCTTTATTTAAAGGCACCTGTGGGTCAGCAGGCTGTGCACACTTTTTTTTTCCACTCTCACACTATTGATTTGAGATTGAATCCTCAGTGTTTGCAAGCTAATTAACCATAACTGCAACAATTACGGTAAGCCCTGAGCAGCGCGGCTATTGAGCGGTTGGTACAGTAACAGGCCTGTGTAAATGTAATCCAATATTTGCTGTGTGAATATTAAACCATATGAATGCCACAATGGGCCTGGCTGCTGCTGCAAAGAAGCCTAATCTAGGTTTATGCATGTGTATATTTAATAGACTTTAACACATGCGGTGATATATTGACTAAAACACACATTAAGATGCATGTAAATGTAAATCCCAATGTCATAAATTGGGATCTGCTGTAAAAAAAACCCAAAAAAAACAGTAATTCATAGCTTTCTTCTATTTTTTTTCTTGTGTCTAGCTCACACACATACACATCCACACACAAACACAGCTAAGGATACAAGGCAGCTTGTTGCTAAGGTAATAACATAACCAGGCCATGCGGCGCTGCTTTCTAGAGCAAGGAGAAATATTACTGACATATACAGCGTGTGTGTATTTTCCCAACAGAAGTTGGCTCATCCTCATGAGTGACTGTTAACATGTTGTGTTGCCCATTCGCCTCTGTTTAAGTGTGCGTTTGCCTGCTGTGTGTCTCTACATTATATTCTACACTTTCCATGCAAATCCCAGAGAAAAGGCCAAGCACTGCCTGAGTGGCTTGCTGGCAGTAAAATGCTGGATTTCATTTACCGAGCCGTCAACATGTCACTCATAGCGGCAGGATTTCTTGGACTTAACTCAGTGACAGGTCACTTAATCAGTCACTCACTCACTTATCCAGGCAGGAAGCATGCATGTTGTTTTCAATAATGCTGCTTTTCAGATGCCACCATGGATTTTCCACAAATGTAAGCCCTTTCAGCAGCAGACAAACTAAGCTCTTGTTTTGTCAATTGATTTTTTTTTCTCCCCCCTACCCTTCAAAATTTTAAGTGGGTTTGTAATGAGTCTGAGGATTACAGAACTTACTCAGCACATTGAAGGCTATGTAAACTTTTCATTCAAGTGAGAAAATGGGAAAAATCCGAGTTACAAGCTTTCCATGCATCATCATTAATATATTCATACGCTGTGGCGCCGAGCCAACTGTTAGTGCTACTCCACAGTCAACTGCAGAAAGCACCACAGCTTTGTTAATAATCTCGGAGCACTTGGCAATGCAATTTGAAACAGCATGGCTTTGCAATAATCTTTAAGAGGCACTTGAGTCCAACTTGTCAACAGAACAAAACGGTGCAGTGCAGCATGGGACTTAATATTAGAATATGGTAAGACGTCATGCTGAAAGTTGCTGTCTCTTCTCCCACATGTGAAGGGCAACATTGTGATCTTTACTAGAATCCAAAAAGAAGTCATGGGCTGTATGGAGGACTTAAGCTGCCATTATTATAAATGACAGTTGCTAAGGTGTTTGTCAGGCCAGAAACCTTTTACAGGTCTGGAGGTGGCCTAAAGCAGGAGAGACAAAAGAAAGCAGGGGGGGGGGGGGGAAAAAAATGGATTTAAAAAATAGACAATAAATTACAAATGTATTTATATGTGTTTATGTGTATAACTGTATGTTACTGAAATCATATTTCTTGTAAACATAGGCAATTTGGTATGATTTCTCACATTATATGTAGGTGTGTATGCTTTCCTGTTTTCTGTTATTTACATATCCAAATGTGGTGTCACAAGTCAAGAGACACAGTGTCGTTTACTTACAGAAGCTTAACATACCTTTTGTTGTTTCAAGCAATTTTCATGTTACATGGCAGACTATGTTTACTGACACATGTCCCATTTCTAGCCCTAAGGGGTTCTGGGAAAGTAAAGATAAGTCAAAGGTAGCCTTTTACCAAACCTAAATATCACAATTTCCGCAGTATAACGTATGCCATATAGTCAATAGATACAATTTATATTTACAGACCACTGACATAACTTAACTTCTTTTTACCCCAAGGGGAAAAACAAATATACATATGTACATATATATACTTTGTATTTTTAAATAAACCATGGTCTGACCTAGCTGTTGTGACCGATCTTGGTTCTACCTCAATGTCTCTTTTTCCCTAGAGCCTGAGCAGAGATGACCCGAGGAGCCCTCTCTCGTCTCTCTCTCTCTTTCCATTGTATTCTAACACACACACACACACACACACACACACACACACACTTACTCACTTGTCGTACAATAAGAAAATGTAAATCTAAAATCTCAAATTGAATTACTTAAGCTTAACTGTATTTCTCTCCTTTTTGTTTTATGCATGTTGCTGTTGTTGTTTCTCTCTCCTGACTTGTCATGTCTCATAAGAGAAAATGTTGCCTGACCTGGCAGTCGTGCATCCACTTGGTATTTGGTACAACCTGTGGGCCCATTACTGCCTGCCAACACAACGCATTTGTGGCAACTTATGAGTTTAGACAGCTAATCACGCAAGATAGTGCAGGCGTTGTTAGTGGCCTATCACTTACGCAAGAGTACAAACAACTTTCTCCTCTGCTATCCTTGGTCTTACATCTTGACTCGTGAGAAACGATATTTCCTCAAGCTGGTGACCTTCTGGTTGCAGCCTCTCACTGTCATCGCAGCTTCTTGCTCACACACGACTGCATTTCACATGACAAACTGGCAGTCCTCAGTAAAATTTATGTTTTATTTATGTGGCATCTAATTCACAATAGCTAACAGATATGGAAATTTTTGCTTACCGGAGCATGCAAAGCACTGTATGGTATTTTTGTATCTTTCTTTTGCATCCATGCTGGCAAGAGCCATGGCTGGAGACATTATGTTGTTATGTTGTCCGTCTTTTTGTCCAGTTCTCAGCAATGTGATTTCTTAGGAAGGCCTTGATGGAATTTAGCACAAAAGTCCAGTTCAACGAAAGGATGGACTGGTTGAAATCTGTTGGTCAAGGGTCAAAGGTCAAGGTCACTGTGACCTTGGTCATCTCAGACTTGTCATGATCTATCAAGAAAAACTTGAGGTGTTCTTTTTTTTTCCTTTTTTTCTTCAAATTTGGCACAAACGTTCACTTAGACTCAAAGATTATCTGATTACATGTTGGTGGTCATAAATCAAAAGCCAAGGTTTCTGTGACTTTGCATCCATTTCATTCTTGTGAACATAATATCTTACTAACACTGTTGAGGAAAGTTCTTCAAATTTGGCACAAACATCCACTTTGACTCATAGTGACAGGATTAGAACTCAATGGTCAAAGATTAAAGGCCAAGGTCACTTTGACCTTGTTTGTTTCATTATTGTAAACACAAATATCTTAAGAACACCTTGAGGGTTTTTTTTTTTTCAGATTTGGAACGAACATTCATCTGGACTTGTGAATGTGATATCTCACTTACATCTTGAGGGAATTTCTTGAAAGTGGTGGTCGAAGGTCACTGTGACTTAAAAAAGCATGTATTTAGCCATAACCCAATAATTTATATGCTAAAAACAAAACAATGTCACACAAATGCCTAAAGGGATTAAATGAAGTGACATTTTATTCTAGATTTTGTTTCCAAATCAGTTTCAAAATTAATATTGAATCTTAAATAATAAATACCCCCAGATTATTGTGTTAAGGGCCTCTTCCCTGCACATGGAATTTTGTGTCATTAATCGCAAAATACATTGAACTTTTGAGTAAAAGAAGACAAATCCCAACTTCTCAGCAAACTAAAAGCAAACTCCTACACACCTATGTGTATCCCAAAAGCACAGTAAATTTCCAGATTTCTACACTAGTTGGCTGTTATATGTTGGATAAAAATAAATCTAGACGATGATACAACAGAAAATGAAATTCTCCCCTGTAATGAAGCAACTGTTCACTCCGTGAAAGCATATTGTAGAGGAGACCTCAACGTGGATTTTATTCAGCAGCTTCTCTTTATTTCTGTCCCTCTTAATCTCCATCCCGAGAGGCCTGTTCCAAAACCAGATAAGACAGGGAGGGAGGAAACAACCTCGGCTTACATTGTACCAGACAGTGGGGGGCAACTAATCGCTGTTTTCATCCAAAAGCCACATATACAAAAATAAATAAATAAATAAAGGAGACCAGAAATACCGGGCCTTTTTCATAGCTGCTGCAAATGCATCCGCACTCATCTTTCAGGCCACACATAAAGTTTGTTGGCTTAATGATAACTGTAATCAATATGAAGAGCATGCCACAGGTAGACCGAGATTAATGGTATTGATTTTACTGCTTGATTAAGCCAGCCACTACATCTGTAGCTACAGTACAATAATCACATGTATGCATCCTGAAGAATAAATTAAGATTAGAATTGTGTATTTAAAACAGAGTGTGTTTTAAATGAAAATACACAGAGTTTATCATTTTTTGTTTATTGTGTTTACAGATAATGTTAAATGGCCTATGTGGTGAAATATCTAAATTAATACCAATGATCAGAAACACATTTAAAGTAACAGTGCTGTGAATATCTACATTGTCCAAAATGATTCTGTCTAAGATCATTGTGCAAAAATGTGTGTTAAAAACTTGGCCAAAAATATGTAGTCGCATGAGCAAAGTATGTGGACACCTGACGTGACAACTATAACTGAATGTTAAAACATCTCCTTTCAAAGCCATGCCCTCATAGCATCCACAACATTTTGTAACTTTAACACATAGATTTACTTCCACACAGCCATGAGAGCATTACAGCCCACTCACACCCATATATAAAACAGGGGGAAATCAGTATGTTATTATTACTATATATTACAAAAAAAGCAATAGCATTCATCAGTTTGAACAATAATAATATGACATAAATATCTTGTCTATGTACTATATTCATGTGGATATAGGTCAAAAAGATTTGCATATTATTGTATTCTATTTTTATTCACATTTTACACAGTGTACCAATGGTTTTGGAATTGATGTATTTTTTACCAGCCTGTTGAGCTGTAATTTTTTGACAACAGTTGACTTGACGAACAGTTTTTCTTTTACATTCCTTTATTTTCAGGACAGAAAATGGCCTTTTTTTCCCCAATTTAATCGGATGGAACAGGCAATACAGCCCGTTCTTATCCCATACTCATAAAATTGTGCTGCAACGACAGTGTTTTTGGTGTAAAATCACAATGCCAAAAGCCACAGTCACAGTGCCTCCCTCTTCTAAACCTAATCCCTCTCCGGCATTGGTTGTCATGTGTTGTTGTTGTTGCCTAACGATAACCACGTGCAGTGTAATCCCACCATGTGCTTGTGCTGACTTCATGGTAGCAGCAACGCAGAATGTAAATAGCAGACGCAGAATGATATCTAGAGCATAATTCGTAGAAGTCCACTTGCAAAGTGACAATATGTGATGTCTTGTGATGAGAATGTGTTGAGTAATAAATACTACAAATCACAGTCATTTGTGCAGTGTTGCCTCTAGTTGCCTGCTCCCCATCTGGACACCATACCAATGTATAATGTCATATTGTGACTGGCTAGTATGTTGGCAAATAGCTCGCAAGCTATAGTGCTACGTATATGGATGAACTCTGTTGTGTATTTTTTGGTGTGATGTTGTCTTTATGGAAGACTGGGCTCTCCAACTCAAATTATTCTGCACATTTCATATGCACAGGGATACTGACATGCCAAAACAAACTAAAAAACTAAAACTTTTTTTTTTCAAGGTAAATGGTAGAGTAAAATTTGTCTTTGATTCTGCTACATCTTTTGAGTTGTAGGATGAGATGATTAAAATCACCAGCTTTTATCTTTCCAGTTGCCTGGTTACATTCCTGCTGATGGCATCATTCAAATTCCTGCAGGGCATTTTTTGAATTTGCATCAGAGTCTTGCGTCCTGTCGGCTCTGAACAAGGTACACCCACAAGGTACACACAATAGTCCAATCTTGGAGGCTAGGGGACAAACAGGTCATCAGCGCCACAAAGTTACAAGCACATGGTTGTCCGAATAATTAACATCAAGATTCATAGAAAACTATTTCAATATACCGTACATGAAGACAGCCTAACAGCTCGAGAGTAAGAAAAAGGAGAATTTAGTAGTCAAAACTGCTGCATTAGTGATGAAATACAGCTCAGCATCTTACAAATGCGGAAAGTAGCACAACAGAAGGGCACAGACTTTGGTTGGCTTGTTGTGTTCAAATATAGAGACGTTTGGAATATTGCTGTAGAAAAACTATATCACTGTTGATTTTATGTGATATGAGAGGAAGAGGCTGACATATAGTCTGTCTAGGAATTAAGAGACAGTGAAGAAAAGGAGCTGACATGAAGAGAAAGCAGGAGGAGGAGGAGGAGGAGGAATGAGCTGCTCCAGTGAAGATGTTTAGACTACAATGATCTGTCAAAAGCGCTTGCTTACTTACACTTCAAACTAATTTTCTCATTCTCTGCCTTCTATTTTCTTCCCCTCATCTGTCTCTTCTGTCGGTACATATCTCTTATTTATCGTTTTCTTCTCCCTGCACCTCTGGCACTTCATATTCCAGCTCTCACCATGAATTCAGAACATTGACAAGTTAAGCAGGCAGTCACGGCGGAAGAGGCATTCATTTTAATCATGGCCCGAGAAAAGGCTTTCAACAAGGATAACTTTGTTTCAGGCACTTTTGAAAACTTTGTCACATCATCAATCTTAGATGAATGACTGTGCAAAGATTTAATGGAGACAATATGAAAACTCACGGTGAGACATCATACATATCATACTGTCTCTGGAGAAAATCTGAATTTCTGTAGTTTGGATCAATTACAGGCTAACATGGTAGCAGTTGGCCCGCCAGTTTGTCAAATAACCCTGTTGGCAGTCAATACATCTCTCAAGCACCATCTTTTTTTGTCAATATAATAGCTTGACCCAACAGAGGTCTAAATCTGGCTTGCATGGCTGTCTGTTCATGACCTGCTCATAATAAATGGCCAGCATGTGCATGCTATAATCAGGTGGATTCAGAAATGTTTAAATGGGGAGGTCAGTCAGGGGCACAGCTTTTATAAATGTGGGCAAAGCTGTAAAACTTAATGGCCACTGCAACTACTACTTCTAACAATAACAATACATTTGCCGTTGTTTACAGTTATTGTTTTGTCTCTCTGTGGTCATTCTTTCTCTTTGTAGTCATATTGTATCTCATGGTCAGTTTGCATCTCCATCGTAATTTTGTGTCCCTTTCTTTTTTATTTATCTCTTTGTTGTCATTTTGTGTGTTTTTATAGTTGCTTTGTGTCTCTTTGTGGTATTTTTTTTTTGTCTTTTTACAATCATTTTTTCTCTTTGCAGTTGCTATGCATAGCTTTTTTCCACCATTTTGTGTCTCTTTGTAGTTGTTTTGCATCTCAGATATATGTTTGTATCTCTAAGTTATTTAGCATCTATTTGTGGTCATTTGGCTTCTATTTGAATTTTTTTGTTTTTGTGGTATTTTTACATCTCTTTTTGGTTGTTGGTTCATGCAGAGTCGCTGATTTAGGGAACCTTGGGCCTGTACCATGGTACTAGCAAATAATGTACCCGGCGTGTCTGGTAGGGGTTGTGGCATCCAGGGTGACCTGTTCGATTCCATGATATTCCAGGAGAGATTCCAAGGACACAAGTGCACTTCCAGGGAGACACTGGCTCAAAGCTGCCCAGAGTTCTCCTAACTGGATTTGACTCTAAGCCCAGTGTTCTCCATTTACAATGCAATAAACTATGCAGAACTGGCAGCTGTATACAGGCTAGAACTGGCTTCGTTTTTGTCCGCTGGTGCCAGAATATACCGTAGCTGCATACGTAGACACTGAGCTTAGCTTACCAGCTTTGATACTTATGGTCTACATGAGGGGTGGAGGAGAGCAGCGGGGTGGCACATTTACACTGGAACAGATCTTTCTATTAACATTGTAGCGATTCTTACCATACCCCAATAGAGGTCAATAAATGTCAAAGATTAATTAATACTCCTTTAAGTCCTGCCTATCACTGCTGTGTCCTTGGTGCCACAGCCAGTGTGCAGCCGCTCTAATCAGACAGGCAGCAGCTCAGTGATGCTGTAGCTGGAGGTCAGAACACAGTTTATCTCTGTCTTACTTGGTTTCGCTTCCTCTCTTCGTTCCCCTCTCAGCTCTTCCTCCCCTTCATGTCTTTATTTCCCTTCTCCCTCCCCAGTTGTGCTACTCATATTCCCTCTATCCTTCATTTCTAATCCGTTTTTTTCTCTCTCCACATTTTCCCAAATTTTCACACCTTAATCTTAAATTCTGTACTATAAAATCTTGTCTTTAAACTATAACATTGAGACTGCTCTGACAATCACAAATGGCATATGTTTACATATGCTTGAAAAGTGACCTCTCATGTTTTTACAATTTTGCTGTATTGCTGCAAAAATTCAGCACATAAAGGGTCTGGCTTTGACATCCAAAACAGCTGTTAGGGTTTCACCTCCTACAGCAGTTTAGAGTGGTTTATTTTAACCATGGCTACTATCTTTTCCAAGCTCTAATCAAGCCAACCAAGCAAGCTATTTTTTATGTGCCATGCCATTGTTCAAATGGCTAAAAATTCTGAAGATCTATTATTCTGAAAAATGTCCTGTTGGACCAATAATAATAATAATAATAATAATAATAATAATAATAATAATAATAATAAATAAATAAATAAAAATAAAAATTGACTTTCAATTATCCACAAAACACGTCTATTGCTTTAAAGCCCTGTTTCTCCGAACATACATAGTCCTTGCAGAAAATGTTAGTATTGTCACAGTCTGCCCTGCTGTTGCTGCTGCTGTTCTTCCCGTCACCTTGCCACACCTATCAGCCACAATCATTCCCACCTGTTGCTCCCAGCTGGGTCTCATCACCAAGCCAGTATATAAGCAGCACCAGATTGCTCATTCATTGCCAGATTGTCCTTGCAGCATGCATGATTCTCCAACATTCATCTTCAGCTTGACTTCCTGGTTTCAATCCTGCTTGCCTTTGACCAGGTCTCTTCATCTCTGCCCCTGTAAACCCAACAGCTTTCTGCCTCTGATTACAAGTTCAGCCTGTGTGTGCTTCCTGGTCTTTGTCTGCCTGTGACTGCGTTTGGGTCAATGACAAATAAAGCTTCTAAAAAGGTATATTTAGATATTTAGATAAGTATTTTCAATATAGATGTAATGCATTTTTTGAGTCCAGAACAATGTGTTTGAACAAGACTAATTTATTGAATAACATTTCTAACTGTTTTAACTAATTTTTAATGGTATTTTTAACTTCACGATAAAAAAAATGTCAGGTGGCGCAACCAAATATTTATAAAAAATATATACATTCCTAATATTTATTTTAAGATTAATTCTTCATTTCAAATAGTAACATAAGTTTTAGTCATCAGTGTTAGGGTTAGGTTTAGGTCTCTATTTAAGAAAACTTAAATAGAGACCTAAACCTAACCCTAACCCTAACCCACCAAAAACACTTCACATACATGATGCGAAGTGTAATTACATTCGATACAACACTATAACACTATGCTAAATGGCAACAATGAAGTGTCTTTTAACAAAATCTAAACATCTTTAAATGTTGGGTCAACATTGGTAGACAATATCTCATCTCAGTTTTGTGTATTAAAGTATTCCCAGTCTGAATGCGTTAGCCGTGTGTGCCGTGAATTGCCGTGCTCTGCAATCACTTTGAGCACTTCAGCTGCATAGAAAAAAAAGATGTCCTCTGATAACTATAAAACACAAGAACTAATAAACTGACAAATTCCCATTTAAGAATCTGAAAGTTCTAATATAATAATAATAACTGTAACATGAACCGTTATGTTATGTCTAGATGCATTACCTCTCTTTTCTTTTTGCAAGATATGCTTCCCTTGCGGCTGGATCATTGTTAATGCGTGCCCTGTGTCGTGCTGATTTTTCTTTAGTTGATATTGTTATCTAAAATGTACAAATTATCATTTAAAATGTTTTAAAGTGTGTAATATCTTTAAATTTAAAACTAGTAAACATTTTAGAAGTGTCATGGATAATCTTAGAGCTTTGAATAGCATTATATAGTGACATTCCTTGCAGTTGTGCCACCTGACTAACTGGTTGCACTACCTGACTATTGCAACTAACCTCAAATTAAACAGGCTTCTGTTTAGATGCTAGCATTAGCTTCTACCCTTGTCATGAAGTTCAAATAGAACACTTTTTTAAATAAAAGAGTTTTATGATAAAATAAAATTTTTCTAGTTTTACATTGGCTGTACCACCTGACATGGAAAGTGTACCAGCCTACATATGAGTTGACAGTAGTTATTTTTATCAGTATTTGAAAGAGATCTAAAAACCTTTTAGCTTAGTCCCAAGGGTCACTTGGGGTCCTCTGGCTGATACAACATCCTGTTTACAGCTATTGTCTCTTAAATTCAAAATAAAAGTCCAATTTTTATGGTTGCGCCATCCTGACATTTAGGAAATGTAAATTGCTGGACAAAAGTTTTGCAGTTATTTTGACAGCTTTAAAACTATTGATATTAGAAAAAAAACATTATCCAAAAGACTTCAAACATGTAATAATTTGAATTTATCATTATTAAAATAACATTTTTAATTGTTTTCTTAGTCTGCTCACTTGCTCGGACAGTTGCACCACCTGACATCTTAGGGGTTTGAGAAGCCAAAACATAAAAGAATGTAATTATTTAAATTTACTGAAAAATGTTTGAAAATAAATAGGTTTTATAGAATAAAGTGATAGATGTCATGAATAGATTAAATTATATTTTTTAAAAATAATGGACTTGGACACAAAAATATGCATGTCATGACCCGTCTAAAGACTGTTTTACCAGTGCATCAGCCAGCATGCCCTGTTGGCCCAGTTGCAACTCACTAGTCGGACATTTGGGGAACTTTGGGGAACTGCATGGACATTTCGTGATGTAACCTCAAGTTGTAGTATTGCTGCAAGGGACACTGATTACCAACCTAAGCCTTGTGTATTATTTTTCCTGCTACCTGTTACTCTGCTTTGTGTGTGGAATAAAAACCATTACCAACTGTACCTGAGAGACTGTTTTGCATTTGGGTCCTGCCACACCGCATGACAACTATCCCATTAACATTTGAGACAACAAACAGGTTTTACTTAAGCCAAAACATCTTTTTTTTTTTCTAACCATAACCATGGTTTTGTGTTTAAACTTACCCATAATGAATTCACTTGCCTTAAACTTTTATGTAACTTGACCTTATATATGTAATGTCATTTGCCAGGCACTAGATAAGATACTCATTTGAACTGTTACATGTGCATTTTCGTAACATATCAAACAAACGATTGTATGATATGTTACGATATTCTGGACATGGGTCATTATGAAAGTAATGGTTATCTGACCAGTGACCATCTGACAATAGCATATCAACTGATATCAAGGTGTCAGCCCTACTCAGATCAGTACTTTTTAAATTTTGACGAGTAATGTCGAAATTGAATTGAATTGAATTAAGAATAATATATTAAGATTAAAGAAAGTACACAGCCTTCTTTAGTTCAGAAAATGTAGTCGATGTATATTTGAGAGGTTGTTATTGAGCAGATGTGTATAGTCTCTGCCTCCTCCTCCCTGTCTCTCTCAGGATTAGAAACAGACAACTAACTTTAACTATTCAATCTCTCCCCAACACACAGATATAGAGAGTCACTCTGCTGGTTGCATGGTTACAGCCAAGAATATGTTCTTCCTCTGAAGCAGCCATTGTGTGATAGTTCCATTTAAAACAGCAGTTGCCAGTCATGAGCCATCAAGGCCACAGATTCTGCAGATTCTGACTCCACTCAAACTCTGGAGCAGCTTATTTCACTATTTAGCTCTCTTGCTTTTGTTGAGGTCATGTTAATCAGTGGAACCAGCTGCTGTAGTGCTTGGCTGGAATGAAAACCAGCAGACTCTCAGGCCTCGATGGGACGTGTTTGAAAAGCATTGATGTGCCGCATTCAGGAAGCTGACATCAGGATGCCAGGGTGCTTTTGAGTCAAAAGAGAGGGAGCATTAGTTAGTGTGGAAGACAACAACAGCAGAGTAATTGCATTCCACTACCATCCCGCTACCTTTGATGGCTCTGGCTAATGTCGTCCCCAAGGAGCATCGAACTGTTGCAAATAAATGTCAGCCATCTGTGTGAGTGTAAAGCTTTCTATCTGGTGCCATTCAGTCAAACCTGCCTCGACATGGATGTGGATTTAGTCTGGATGGCAGTGGTTTTGGATCTTCAATCTGGCTGGATCAGGACAGTGAGTGTACTGATAAATCACGAGGAGAAGATGAGCAGCTTTACTCTAAAGGACAGGTGGTGTGGAATATATATATGTGAGCCTTTACCACTGCCACAGTGGATTAACATTTAAAAAGGTTAAGCATAATCTGTTTTCACCATCATAACGGGTGTATTAAAGGGAAAATACACCACCTTTTACAGGCATGTTCAACCAGTGTTGATAGTTGTGTGACAGAGCCGTGCCAACAGTGCTTACATGTATCAGGCAATATAGGATACCCTCTGATGCCAAAACCTATCTGTTCTGATAGCTATTGCAGCTTTCTTGGCCAATAATATATTGACAGAACATATTGAATTATATAGCATGTACTGAAGAAGTTATAGAATGAACTACATGTACGTCTAACACCAATTGGACATCAGCTTGAACGATATCAGATTTTTCCTTAACCAAGAATGACTCTAAGTGAGTATCACTGTGCCACCTGTTGCAGAGTCCACAACAAAAGGCTATAGGGAAATTGCTTCTAACAAAGTTAGTTCAACAAATCAAATTCAGGGAAAATGGGATTCAGTAATCAGAATTAATAACTTGGCTTGCATCCGCTGACTGATGACTAACGTTTTCTTGTTGATTTGACAATTTTAGTGCACTGTTAAAAACTGTTACAACACGAAGTCTGAGCTGACGCCTCAAACAGCAGGACATCATGTGTCCAACATGTTCTTGTCCCAATTCATGACATGTTGCCACTTTGTCAGTTGACTTCCAAATCTAGGATGCCTCTACTGTGATGTCAACACAAATCAAACTGATCGAATGGCCGATGCTTTCACTATTACTGCAGGCGACAGATTTAAATTCCTGTACATAATAAGGAATGAAAAAATTGACAGTAAAACAAAGAACAAGTGCAAATACCTACAGGTTCTAAATAAGTTCAGTTCAGAGGCTCTTCCATCAATTGTCAAGTTGATGGCAGGAACACTTGATCCCCTTCTGATTGCACAGGACGATCCTTTCTGTCTCTTTTTGTGGTCAGACAGAATTCTAATTTTACCTAACCGAAAGCTTGTTTAAAATTAAGTCAGTGTCCAGTTGTGGCCTTGAAAAAGCTCATCCTTTTTCACATGTGCATCACTGAAGACAAATGCTGTCACAGGCCCCGACCTCACATGTTCTCATCCCAAGTTGTCACAGGCTGCTGCTTTGCAGTGGACTTTTGCATCTACTTAGTATGTGAGAGGTATCCTTCTGCATCTGCTGTTTATATTCCAGGACTATGATGTCAACAATTGCACATGATGGGATGATGTGGGATGTTGTTATGTGTAGACAACAAAAGCACATGCAACCAAAGCCGGAACATCAACTGATGCACATGCTGGCAAGCATGGTTTAGTTTAAGGGAGGAAGGCACATGATAAGGTGTAGAAGCAACAATATATATTTAGAGCAGAAGCAAATGCCAGACTCCTGAATGAAGGTCCAGAGTTTGTTGGACCAATCCACCGCCCCTCCTGCCACCCTACGGATGCTACCTATATTATGTCTTTACCGGTAACTTTTCAACCTCAGACCATTGTACCACGTTTCATGCGCAAGGTGCCTTCCTCTGGTGTATAATACCATCGCTACTGGTCCAGAGGGCATCCAGTGGTGTTTTGTGTGCAAGGTGAATTTTGGAGTCACAAATTTATGCTAAAAGCACTGACAAAGTGGTGCTATTTCATGAGTTTGGAATGAGAACATGCTGGATATATATATCTATATGGAAAAATAATTGTTATGTGGTGAGGCAATCTTGAGACAAGAACTGCCTTGCCGTATTGGCTATTAAGGTTATCAGGTAGTCACATGGCCTCAATTATCTGTTGCATTTATGGGGTTAGTTTTCACTTTTATTTGTACTCTGCAATTAAGCGATCAACCAGCCACTTCTTCCTCTGTTGCAGTGGTCAAGGTGTCAAAGGGCCATCCAGACTCAGAATGCAAATGCATGCAAATAAATTGCAGCAACGTCTTAAGGCTACTCTGGCTGGGTTATCTGCAAGGGTCAGACTCAGCTAATGGCCAGTGTTTGAACCTAGAGTTTGATTCAGAGGTGTCACTAAACGGTTTAAGAGACACAGGACTTTGTGTCTCTCAGCTTTCATTGACTTGGACTATGCACATTCAGCTTTGGACTGTCTGATTTGACCTATAATTTGCTTTGCTCTCAGGTTTTAATGTGTGTTCATTTCTTTTGCACACTCGCTGCAAATGGAATGTCCTTTGGCTGGTCAATAAGATAATATGAATATTATGCCAGTAGAGAAGCCCACTGCTGAAAAATATGCCCATCACAATAACATCATCTGCCAACACAGCCACTACAAAACACACACACACACACACACAGACACATGCTGAGGACAAGCTCTGCACCTCCCCTGCCTCATGTTGTGCACAAACAAGTCATGTCAGTTTTCCGGTCACAGGCTTTCTCCATTGCCAAACATTTGAATGGATGGTGATCCATAAATATTTAATTGGCCCCCTCGTCCCCCCGGAGAGGAGACTCCGAACCCTCAATGTCTGACTAACAAGACCGAGGGAAGAGGAGGAGAGGACTCAGTATGGAGAGAGAGAGAGAGAGAGAGAGAGAGAAAGAAATGGCAGAAAAAAAACATATGATGTTTGTGTGCGTAAGAGACCACCAAAAGCGGAGTGGGTGTTCTTCCAAATGGGTGGATGCATCACGGCACAGCGTGACAGTGATGTTCCATTGAGGTTCGCGGCGGGAAGGGACAGAAAGAGAGTGACGGAAGGAAGGGTGAAGGAGAACAGGGAGGAAGGAAAAGGGGGATGGATGCTAAAGAGCGACACGTGCAGAACAATACGATGACAGCCACTTTAGATGGAGATGCATAGACTGGGTTCGTTGAAGGGCAGGGAGGAGTGCATGATGCTCAACTTGATGGATGGGTGAGGAAGATGACGCAATAAACTGGAGGTGGGAGGCGGATGAGAAGATAGATTGGATAGATCTTTCTTTGCAGCTCATTTTGTTTATGATATTATTTGGATACACATGATTCAATTTAATTACCAAAAAAAGAAAAAGCGGAGAAGATAATAATGATTTCGATAAATGATTAATGATTCCACTTAAAGAGCAGGGGGAGACTTCATGTAGGTTTAACAGATTCCAACACGTTCTCATTCCAAGTCATCACATATTTCAGCATTGTCAGAGGACATCTGCGTCAACATGTTACATTTACAGTACCTTCTGTGTCTGCTCTTTGCATTCTGGGATGCTGCAACCGTGATGTTAACGAATGCACATGGTGAGATGACATTGCACGTGGTTATGTTTATGCAACAAAAGCACATGGCAACCAAAGCTAGGACATCAACAAAAGCACATGCTGTCATTGGATGGTTAGGTTTATGCCACAAAGTCACGAATGGTTAGGATTAGGGGAAGGAGGCACATGGTAAGGTGGAGAAAAAAAAAACATCACATTTAAACTGGAAACAAAAACCAGACTCCCACATCGAAGTCTGGGTTTGTTTGCCCCATCCACCTCCCCTCCCGCCCGTCCTATAGGCACTCTCGTGGTCCTTACTGGCAGTGTTACAACCTGACGCCATCCTGCTGCATGTCATGTTCAAGTGAAAGGTTCCGTCCAGCCACGTTGATATTGTAGGGATATGACAGGTGCCATCTAGTTGACCACTGGCATACAAAAAGACTGCATCTGGGGTTTGTTCTTTCAGCTGATGCCATCCAGCAGTGTTCCATGTGCATGTAAAAGGCACATTTTGGTGTTTCACTCACCAAAAGCATCGAAAAAAAGCGATGCTATTTTGCGACTTTGCAATGAGAACGAGTTGGAAATATGGTGTATAACTTTCTGTAGGAATAGGTATGAAAAAATGCATGAGAGCAGCCTGGTGTCCACCAGCATTTTTTCTTCACTTACAATGCCTGGTGCTCTTCTGAAAAGTCCAAGATTGGAGCCCAAGAGGGCTTCGGAGGCAAATAGCTGTTTTTCCATCCAGTTGCTATGATATAGCAGTGAATAGGATATGGCAGTGAAAGTGGAAGTGGCAGTAAAAATGTTGGCACCAGGTAGAGTACTTACTGTCCCTTGCTCTGGATGATGGGAAGGTGTAAGCAGGTAGAGGAAAAGACAGACAGGTCGGCATATGTAGCCAACAATATTATCTCCTCCATAAATCCTCTCCTCTGTTGTAAACACTCATGCAGAATGTGAAGGTTGGTCTTTGTGGTATTTGTCCTGCCCTTCCTCCATTATGATTGGGCAGCTGGGTAGAAAGTGACCATTATAAGTCCAGTGTTTTACCCTTAGTTAAGCATTTTTCAGCTCCTTGCAACTAGAAAAAAGAAAAAAAAAATCAGATATGTTGCACTCAATGTGGAGTAAATGCTCAGTGCCAGTGCCCCATTATACCCCTGCCATTTGTATCATAGTGTAAATACCGCAAGTTCTCATTCCCAGGCCATACAATACCAATGCTTTGCTACATACCAAAGGCACCCTTTAGCATCTGTATGAGATGCACCAGGCTTTCAGCTTATTCCGATATAAACCACCCATGACAGTACTTGATCAAACATAGCCGGACTTTCACCCAGGAGACTACAGTTCGATTCCTGTGTAAAACCAAAGGTAAATGTCATTTTAACATACCTTTACATAATTAGCGTAGAGGGTGTTGTGCACCGATGTCAATCATGCAATACATTTATGTCACTTTAGGTTACTAAACAAACATTCATTTTTTAACCCACTTTGGCTATTTCGCAACATTCATCATGCATTCCAATGTGTTTTAGCATTGCTTCACATAGAAATGCTAAAGGATGCCCTATGCATTGTCATCAGACACATATTAGGTCCAATTGAAACCATTTGAAACCTTGGTCCATTTGAAATCTTGATGGACATCTTGTGCTGCATTTAGACACCTTTCACAAGTATGAATCTTGAAATCTGAATAACAAGGTTTAATTCTCTTCAAATACATGGGAGAAGGCAATGAGTAAATTGCAAGAAATTGGTAAAAGGTGACAAGAAAATAAACTGAAAATTAATGTTAAAGAAAACAGAGAGAGAGACAATTATTAGAAAATGAGAGATGGAAAACAAATTATGATGTCAGATGATATTAACAAAAGATGTAGACTTAGAACAGCCTCTATACCAGCATCTATGTCTATAGCACTTATCACTGATTGGTTTCGGTGCTCTGCTTGACGAGGATTTACAACACTTGACAACAACTTGAGAATGATTGGCTACTTGACTCCCTCCAAACCTGGTGTAAAGTGAATTAAAGAGTTAATTTGTTGCTTTTCATCACGTTTTGCAGTGTTATGATCTCCTTTCCTTGCTGTCCCCGCAGAATAGTCGAGGAAACAGCAGGAAACAAAACACTATGATTTATTGATGACGAGTATTATCGAAATACTGCTCAAGCAAACAGACCTTTTTGATGTTACTCAGCAAAATGAATTGTTGGGGTGTGTGGCTGGGTGCCGCCATGTGCCTATTTATGCATGTGTGTGCATGTGTGTGTGTGTGTGTGTGTGTGTACTGTGCCTTTGAGTTGTCGGCACAAAACGCTAAATAGGGCAACCCACATGACCCAAAAATACTCACTTCCTCTCTCCAGTTCTGTCTGTTTTCCCTCCATCTCTCCCTCCCTGTCTCTCTCGATCTCAAATGGGAACATTGTATGTGGCCTATCTACAGCCCAACAACCTCCTCTGGGCATTATGGCAACACACACAAACACACACACGTCACCCAATGCTCTAGGCATACAGCAGACCGGCAGCAACTTTCAAACTGGCTTAGCGCGGCTTACTACGGCTTAGAAAGGCAGATTGGTTACAGAGAGTGTCCCTGAACCAGAAAGGCACTCATCCAGTCCCCAATATGGTCAACATTTTTATCAACAGCTGATAAGCAGCTATGCAAATGACATTAAACACACACACGTACACACAGTCCTTCCCACTGTGGGCTTACACATTAGGGGTTTCAAGGATGCTGTGATTTCATCCTTGGACCAAATCAGAGTGAATTCAGGCAGAGCCTCACCATGAGACCAGGACTCATCAAAACACATCCCTGTTCTTCTCTCCTGGGGATCCACCAGCGCTCGGCCCATGACCTATTTAGCCGGGCCTCACTGTGGCCTGGCTGGTTTACAGAAGCTATCTCCAGTGTTTGTCCAGAGCTGGCTGAGCTGATGATGGTCCAGTCATATTTCCCACAAAGCCAGATTTGGCTAAAGCTATTAACAGGCTCCCATATGAAGCTGGGATTCTGTAACCTTTTTAACCCACCATCCAAAAACAATTATGCTAGGAGTTTTGGCAGGTGGACACACAAAGCAAACACATTTATTCACCCATCACAGATGCTAAAAATTGTTAAAGCTGTAGTTTTTTAACAATTAAATCATTAAATGAGACGAATATATTGTGCTTTCGTTTCATGTGAGTGCGATTGACACTGGCCTTAATCCTCGTTTTATGCCAAAAATCGGCTTTTTGGCTTCCAGGGCATTAACCATTTGCAGTTGGCATGTTGTTTACTGTATGTGTGGCTAGCAGTTGGCTAGTTGTGGCTAGTAGTGAGGTCCTAGCGACAACAATTTTGGTTAAAAAAGACATTACAGCAGACACATCCAGTTGGAAAATATTTTGCACATCAATGTGGATTTTTGTCATTGCAGACTGACCGTCTGTTCCTTCAAAGCAAACAGAGGCTTCACAGTTGTGGGTTACATCAGCTTTAGGCTAGACAGATATTCAGTTCAGTCAGCTCATCAAAATGAGTGACAAGCTGTACTGAGACCAGCTGGGTCCACAATACACTCTGTGGATAAAAGGGGAAAGTAACATTTTGTAAAATATAAAATTAACAGGGAACTAAAAATTGCAGAAATGTCCAGACATCTTTTACACCTTCAAATGAATGAACAATGAACGTAAACCTTCATATCTTCTTGCATACTTTTTAGATTTTTATTGAATGGGGTATGTGAATTTATTTTAGGTAATAACAGCAAAAAACTAGAGACCATCTTTGGATTGGATCTATCCATCCTCTGTGCAAAGATCTTTGGCTTAAAACAAATGCGAGACAGCTGCTTATAATTCCCTACTTGCTACCCATTGCTCGGACCACACCCATGTTCAAACTTGGCCTTTGTTGTAGTTTTATCTAGATACTTGTAAAGTTTCATTGCAGCATATTGCAGCTGAAATACACTGCGCACGGATGGAATGCTGCAATGAAGGTTTTAACCTGGTACACAGACTCTATCATTGTAGTGTGTGGTTGCTGGCAGCTCCATGTGTGGGTAGTTTTGTCGAGTGGTATTGCAGTTGGTAATGTGGACTTGCAAGCGTGGAATATCAGTTTCTGGCACTGAATTATTCAGCTGGATTGTTTACCAATAGAATGCATGTGATTGATTTATTTGGATGCTCCTGCTCACAGGCTGCAGCAAATAATGGACATGTACTAAAGAATAAATTAATTAACCTATATGTATTAAAGCAAATTATGAAAATAATGATGGGGTAGTTTGAGTCAGTAGTGTGTGCAGGTGAAAAGATGCTGTGATCAATGTTGGTGCATGTTGTGAGTGCAAACAAAAAAAGAGAACGTGGCAAGGGTGGCAAGGATAGCTGTCAGCAAGGCAGAGGCAACTGTTCTCATTTCGCAAAATACCTCCACTTGGTCAATGATTTCAGACACAGATGCCAAAATGAGCTGAAAAGCCTGCTGTTTGCTTCCCGTGTGAATATTAAGCTAAACCATGATGGCTTCTTTTAAACCTAACCCTGTGCTTCTGTTGCCTCAACCTAACCACGTGCTTGTGTTGCACAAGAAAATCAATGAAAATACAAGGTCTTTTACCGATGTTGTAAGTTTATGTTGAAAGAGGCTGAGTGTAATGAGCAAAAACTGTATGTTTCCTGTAAAAACGGAAGAGCATTTCGAAAAAACACAACACATTTAACAGGCGTAAACTGGCATGCTGACTGGAATGTCAACAACAAATTTAGGAGATTACCAATCACGTAGATGTGAATGGCACTGACCGAGCAGCAATGTTTTACAAGTTGGGATGAGAATATATTGGCTGCACGTTGCCCACAATGCCAAATGTGGCTTTCATGGTCAGTGTAGCAGCTTCAGTTGATTAATTAATGGACACATTCTGCTGTCGGCATGGTGTGGGCACAACATACACTGATGTCACTTATACTCACTGCTCCAATATCCACACATATAAATGCACAGACACAGCAAAACTATGGGATTAAATTCCCTGTTGATCTCCTGTTCTGCAAATCTATATGCATCCACCGCAAAGGTGCTTTGGATAAAACAGCAAAAGTTCTGCATGGTAGTGTGGAAAGGTTACACAACAGTGAATCAGGGATCACTTGCGCTCCTCTTATTCCTCTCTGATACCTTAAACAGCTTCTCTCTGCTGTTTCTGTGTGTGTGTGTGTGTGTGTTGTTTTTTTTTTGTCACAACATCACAGGCTTCTTATTTCTCTTTTCACCCTTTTCTCCTTGGGTTTCTTCTCTTCTTTTCTCTCAAGCTTCCCACTCTTGTGCATCGTCTGACCCGTATTGATTTTTGTTCCTCTCATGTCTTCCGTGTGCTTCACTTCTTGCACTTAATTTCTCACGTTGTACATTCCTTTTCTATCTTCTGCCTGCTTTTTCTCCTCTTATTTGAATTTTCTTTACCCCATCCCTTTTTTTTCTCCTTTACATAGCTTGAATTTCCTGCTCCTATGATTTGCTCTCATTTCCCCAATTGCTTAATACTTCTCTTCCAACATTCCTCTCTGTCTCATCCCCTCACTTCTTCTTCATCAAACAAACAGCTACATTATTCTGCCTGGGAATGAGAGAGTCGGCGAGAGAGCGAGACCCCGTGGGTTAATCCATCTCCTTTATCTACCAATCACGCCGCTGCCCTGTCCTTATCTCGCCCCCGTGGTTGGGCATAGGAGCTGTCCGTCAAACTATATTGGGGTCCTGATGATTGTGCATGCAGACAAGCAACTCTGCAACACCCTCTTCATCTCAATCATGTTGGCTTGGCGAGCAAATACACACACACCCATATATGTACACACAAACAAGCAGCATGCACATAACACTCACTCTTGCTTTTTCTGACGAATACACACGCTCACACACACTCTGAAAGGGACTTGGTAAACTAACGAGCATGTGACATTGAGAAGGGTGAACAAGGCAACACACACACACACACACACACTACATCTGTATGCATAAATCAATAGGCGTTCTATGGCTGCATTTACTAAGGTCAAATGGGGCTCGGGCTGACGGGAAATAAGAGGACAGTGTGTGTGTGTGTGTGTGCGCGCGCGCGTGTGTGGCTACGTGTGGGTGGTATAACGGACGGACTGAGAGAGAATAATGAAAGCGTCTCTGAAAGGAAAGGTTGGGAGGCTGAGGAAGAGAAGGCGAGAAGAAAGTAAAAAAAAGGAAGCTGAAGAGATGAAATGAGTGAAGAGGAGGGACAAAGGGATGGATGAAGGTGGAGGAGAAGAAGAGGCAGGCGTGGACGATGAGGACACTTAAATGGAGGCTGCGGCGAGCGGAGGTCAATAGGGGAGATGATGGAGAGATGAGTGGGAGGAGGAGAGGAAGGACGCGAGAGGGCGAGGAAGGGGCCGTGAACCCATTTGCTGAGCTCAGGTGTTTTCGGCAGCACTGTCATGTCTCTAAAACAACAGACTATTTGATTTCTCAACTGCTTTGAGAGGCTGGTGCGGGTCAGAGAGTGTGACTGGCATCTATTTTTTCACTCCGGTGTTTTCTTTTCACCGACGAGGGACAGGATGATACTGTCTCTAATCGTAGCCTCAGGTCACGCTGGAGGACTTTTTAGGGAAGTTTTGAATCTTTTACGACCTGAGTTTTTTGTTTGGTCAACACTTTCCCTTATCGAGTGGATACCTTTTCAGTCTGAACACACCTTATGAACATGATCTCACTTCCTAGATTGGACAGTATTGCCAGTTAAGATATTTCAGGCATCAATCCCTCCAAAAACATATTTGGAAAAACATATTGGTATAGTATATGAGTATGTTTTGAAGGAAAACTGATTGTGTTTTGAAAATTGTAATTTCTGATGTCATTCACTGTGAACTGGGATTTGAATGACACATGACACATATTAGGTCACAATTTCCACACTTAATGTTGTTTGTTCAGAGACAGTCTGTGTAATATTTTGGTCTTGATTTAAAATTCTAGAAAAAACAACCTGCCATAAATCAGGATGATAGTTACACACGCATTACACCAACAAATTGTCAAGGGTCCGTGTACATCGCGGCCATTCGTTTTCCTATTTTGAGATTTCAAAATAAAAACGAAAAATAAACCATTTCCCGTTTTTTTCTGTGATAATACAAAATGAAAAACGGAAAACGGGCCGTAATACATTATCCATTATCCGTTATCCAATTTAATTAGGTGTGTTTGTAAATGGAAATCAAAATTAAAATACACCCATGGAAAACTTATTTTCGATTTCCTGTTCATTTTGGTTCCGTGACCCGGAAGTTGTACCACGAGCTAGCCAGAAAGAGAGGGCACGTCATCAGAGGGCGTCAGAAAACTCAGACCCACCGGGCTCACACTTTTAAATATGTCTCTGGATGGATATGCAGATTTTCTTGTGGAAAATAGAAGAAATGGAATGTCCTGTTGTGATGTCGCTACTGCGTTATGTACCCAGTTTGGAAGGAGACGGGGTTTTTCAGAGAGGAATGTGCGGAGGTGGTGCGCTGAGCACGGGCTTGTCAGGGACTTTTGTCCTGATAGCCAACTTGCAGTTGAAGTCGCTCAAGGTATTGCTGAGGTAAGACTGTTTTTTTTAAATTATCCACCGTACATGATCACAGTTTTTTTTTTAAAGTGTATAAATGAATGATAGCTAGCTCGTGGTACAACTTCCGGGTCACGGAACCAAAATGAACAGGAAATCGAAAATAAGTTTTCCACGGGTGTATTTAAATTTTGATTTCCATTTACAAACACACCTAATTAAATCGGATAATGGATAATGGATAGTGTATTACGGCCCGTTTTCCGTTTTTCATTTTGTATTATCACAGAAAAAAACGGGAAATGGTTTTATTTTTCGTTTTTATTTTGAAATCTCAAAATAAGAAAACGAATGGCCGCGACGTACACGGACCGTCAAGCAATTTCACAATTGCAAACAAATTTCCAATGTCAGAATAAAATCATGAGAGTTTTGCTAAAGTAATGCCGTGCTCCTATAATGTCGATAGTTTGGTGTAAGTTGGTCACTGTTCTCTCCCACGAAAATAGCACAGCTAACCATAAACAAATTGAGGCAATAAAATCCAAAATGTAAGTTTTTACACATTTACAGTTTATGTAATATTGATGCAGAACTGATACATATACTGTCAACATATGACCCCTTGTGTTTAATGAGCTGTGTGTTTTTGCGAACACTTAAGGAATGCAAATATGTCGTATTTTTCAAAAGGGAGTTTGCTGTAATATTTTCCACCAGGGGCAGGATAGGAATTACACCCTTAAAGTAATATGACATATTTATTTTTTTTCTTGTGTGTCAGTAAAAACTGATAACTCTAGGAACAAAACGCATTATATGTCGACAGCACTTTTGTCAATTTGGCATCAATATAATCCATAAAGATAAACAGGTTTTATGTACAAACTTTACATTTTAGATTTTGTCTCCTTAATTCACTCCTGTGGAGGTTCTCCTGAACTGAGAATTGTTCATATTCTTGCAACTCCACAGAGTTGCCTCCATGTTTACTGCTTCCTGTTTAAGAGCACCTATTGGCTTTTGACACTTAATTGAACTTCAGTAATTGCATAAGCCAAGACTGAAACAATATTATTTAACATGTTTGATATTATTTGAAGATGAACTAAGACTAACTTAATACAGCTGAGACTAAGTTTTATCACCTCTTACACCAAACAATTGAGATCACAGGAGCTCGCCACAACAGCAAGAGTCTCTGGATTTTATTCAAATACAGTGGTCCCTCGCTATAACGCGGTTCACCTTTCACGGCCTCGCAGTTTCACAGATTTTTTTTAGTGCAATTTTGCATGCTTTTTTTTTTTTTTTCACAGCACATTGTGTTCTGCGTCCTGATTGGCTAAGGGACTGTAGACCATTGTCAATCAATCTCCTCCGTGATGTGTCTCCTGTACAGTACAGAATGCGTTCAGCTTGCCAAATTTACAGCCTTAAAACATCCATAATAAAAAAAATTGTAAATTGTATTATTGTATTATTGTAAAAAATAAAGCTGACTACTTCGCGGATTTCGCCTATTGCGGGTTATTTTTAGAACTTAACTCCCGCGATAAACGAGGGACCACTGTACTGGTAATTTGTCTGCAACAGTGACGCAGTTGGAAAGACGTTTGATGTACAGCTGTCCTCCATTGTCTTTTGTGTTTACTATGCTAATATGACACTGCCATGCCACTCAACGGATTAACTATTTGCTTCAACAATACCCAGAAACCAGCAGGGTGATGGACAGCACACAGTGCCTCTTATTTATTCATACTCTTCCAGTCTTTTTTCCCCCTCTTTAGAATGATGTTCCTGATGTTCAGGACAGAAACAACATGTTTTTGAGAACAGTGGGTGGGGAGATGTGCATTATTGGAGAGAAATGAAACTCTGACTGTTTTTACCAGGAGAAAGGCACAGTGGTAAAAACTACAGCAGCCACTGGATTGCAAAAACATTTGATCCTTTTAGAATCTCTTCTGGAAGCTGGAGCTATGTTATTATATTCTCAGCACACTGAGTTCCTTCTTTCTGAAGTGTAAGATTGTGGCTGTTCTTACTCATGGATGATATCAAGAACTGACTAAACTTTTCAATCATAAATTAAATTGTTAATTACATTTGTCCTTCAGAATTTGAAATAAAATAAAAAAGTGAAGCAGTTGACCGCTGGAGTGATATCAATGTATTATACATGTTAAAGTATGTTATTAGTAGTTACTGGTAAAAATAATCGTAACATGGCCTATAAGAATGTCAGACTTTTAGACCAAGATAACTATGAAGTATAATTAAAAGACTGATTAAACGATTAAAAGAAAAATGAAGAGATCAGAAAAGCCAAGAAATTTAAAATTGGATCTGTCCTTGTGAAATCAAAAATGTTTTATGGCCACAGTCCTAGAAGATGTCTTCACAGATCTTAAAAGCCACTATGAAAGCACAAAGAGACTAGCTCATTTCCCACCTGGATTCAGACAGAATGTTGCATGTTCGCCCTTTGAAGCAGAGAAGATATGGAGGTTCTCGAAAGTGTTTCCCAGCCAACAGTCCCACTGGAAAGACCTGATTCTTCTTATGGTCTTACACCTAATGGCCCAGGCGATATACAAAAAATAGTAATAGTAATAGTAAATGTAAGTGATTTAAATTTGTAGTGCAGTAATTACTGTACACTTATTATTCCCACATACAATTTAACTTTGACAATTCGGCTTTGTTATATTGTTCTCTGTCTTACTGGGAGTTCAATTGGAGGTCGGTACATGTACGTATAAAGAGAATGAGATCAAGCATTGGAGGCAGGATCCTGTCTATTCCTGTGAGAATTGCTCAGTAGCACATGAAGACAGACATGTTAAACTCTATTTGTAAAACTATTTGTAAAATTACTCAGATCTTCCAGTCTGCTTCCACATTATTGGACCCATAAAGAAGGAGCACTGGAGACTTTCTCAGGCTGAGCAGCTAACTTACGGTTTAGCCCTCTGCTAACTTGAATTGGGATAAAGTTATTTAGTTACTCTGCTATTTCATTATCACTGTTCTAAGAGAAATCATGACTGTCGTACTATTTCAGGTAGAGTCCAAGGGGCCTTTAAGAATAATATTAAGGAACATCAGCATCTCTACATCGAAGTGTTGAAAATTCATGAGAGAAAAAACAGCTGACCAAATGAATAGCAACAGCCAACTCACTAATGCTGTAAACTATAAACTAGCACAAGGATGACAATAACCAGCATAAACCACCATGTTCTTAACAGACACATTATAAACACTGAAAAAAGTGACATTAGCACATATGAACGTAAAACAGCAAACCTCACTACAAACCACTCAGTCTAGCACTAGGCATGATGGGAAATATAAATATATAAACCTAGCCTCTATAATGTCATTCTGTAACTTTACATTAAGTACATCAATCGTAGGGTGGTAATTCAAAGGATTTCACGTGAATCGTGTGCGGATACGTTGATGACTCTTTTATAATATACGTCAATGGGAGTCTTTTTGGGCACCATGAAATCAATTAACAGACCCAGAAGTTGCAATTCAATGGTTTTGCCACTTTGTCAAATTTGCTTCAAAGCCACTATGTGACTCCAGGGGGCTTGGTTTGATATCAGTTTAATTAAACAACTCCCACACCTTTTTACTATCTAAATTTTGTGCACGTTAGGCAGGATTGGTACTATATTTGGTGGTTTCCTGTTTATGCTACACATAATGGAGTCACATGTATTGACATATTAACTACATGAGGTGCCCTCTTTTATTTAAAGTGTTTCAACGCCAAATACACTCTCTTCTTTCTTCAAGGGGTACTCCAAAGGTTTCAAGAATCAAATTAAATTCACTAGTCATGGATATCATGTGAGCAAAATCTAAACTACAAGTGTTGCCGGAGCTGTTTGACCTCTTCAAGACTTTCTTCATCCTCCATGCACCTTGTAAGTTGGTGACGTTGTGCCAGACACCCCCACTCTGCTTCAGCAAAGAAAATTCTCCCAGTTCAAGTACATAACATTATCAAAACCAAATCTCATGCAATAAACCCGCAGTGTTTGGGGCCCCAGGATAGTTGTTCTCTTTACACAGTTGGTAATCCAGCTTTGATGCTGCAATTTTCAACCTGTGGAAACAGTTGTATAACGTCTTATGTGACTATCCAGGGGCTTTGTCAAGTTTGTGAAAATGAGCCCTGATGATGCTTGGGTTTATAGTTTGTAGGACGTGGCAAAATGTGCCATCAATTTGAATAATAGAAAAAGGAAGGGGCAAATGTTTTTGGTGGTTGATCCATACAAGAAAAAAAAAAATAGCCTTCTGGTCCACATAGTTTAAGGGAGTGCAATACTTAATTGCTTACCCCCTTAATAATAGTTGGGGGCCCATTTGCAGTCAAGTATTTACCTGGAGCCACGTCTGCCTGTTTAGCTTTCTGTAAATGTGTCCATAATTATACTTATTAAATGTGTTGCTCTGAGCTTATTTGAAAATATTAATTACAACACTATTTCTCAGCCTGGTCTAGAGGTTTCAAAAAAAAGCATCTTTTACAGCCGCATTGCACTTTCTACTGTCTTTATCTAATTAATTATAGCCCCAATTATGCAACCATATGGGGCGCAGAATATTTTACAAATAAATTTACTCATGAGTTCATGTTTAATATAAACTTTACTCTTTTAAATCTAGCATGAAGTCAGCTATTGCCTAGAAAATAAAGTTTCTAAGGCAACAACAGACTTTCATTTTATGGCTCAAAGGAAGCGGAGTGAAAATTGAATGCAGCACTGATTTTGAAATCACTTCAACTCTGTTTTTTGCGTCTATGGTGTATTAGCTTGCGCTGACACTGAAGACAATTACAGCAGTACTGGAAGTGAAAGGGCCAACCTTGACATACTGTCTCCAAATCAGATCTGCTGTGATTATGAATGTCACAATCTCACAATAACAAAACACGAGGGCCTCTCTATCTCAGCATCAGGCCACCTACACATCAGTGCAGCGAAATCTAAATATCTTTGGCCCACTTTGAGAGTTATAATTTTAGATGCAGCACTGCAGCGAGGTGCTAAAGCCAAAGGCCTCTTGGAGAGTGCCAGTGAGAGGCAGATAAAAGAGCTGCATCGAGCAGAAAAGAAAGATAATCTGGGAAAAGGAGTTGCAGTCTGTTAAATAAGGTTTGAAACTAATGACAGTTGGGCTATGTTTACTAATCAAATTAATTTTGAAATATTCTGTTTTACCTTACAACTCATCCTTTATTATACTATATTGTGTACTGTGTGGTTGATATTGAATAGTCCAGTCTGGTATAGAGAGTTCTAAAATAGAGCGTTCTAAAATAGAGCCATTTTTAGCAACAAAACATAATTTACAAATAGTTTGGTAACTCAGTTATATTTGGAAATTTAAATAAGCTTCCGAAACTGAACAGAAGTAAGACAGACTGTAGTGGTGCTGTCAAAAAGACAAATCCTTGAGCTTCTGCACAGACTTGAATAATGGAACAACTGCCTGAACACTGACTGCACCCATAGTGACTAATTTGGCATATGGGGACATTCTGTAATTCACAGCTGGAAGCTCAGAGTTTATATATAACTCATTTGGATGGTTCATCTCAAATGAAAATATTAGGAGCCAACAAGAATCTGTAAGAAGCCACTTTTAAACAGACATTTCAAGGTGGGGAAATCGTAAGCATTGCTGTTCTGCAGTTCAGCTGGCAGTGGAGGCAGTAATAGAGCCAAACTGACCTCTGTGTAAAAAGACGCCAGTCCTATTGTCTAACATGTCACCCACTCGCAAATTCTGAAGTATTTAGATGTCTTAAGAAAGACCATTGTTAACAAAGGGCAAAAAGATTATACCCACCTAGCAGTATACTACTGGGCCACATATGGATGGGGCATTGTCGGGCTCGAGTTAGGTCATCAGGGCTCAGCATGGGCTGATAGGTGTATTAAGAGGTGGGTGAGCACTGAGTAACCTCACTTCAGGTCACTTGGGCATAAGGTATGTGGCCCACCTCTAGAAATAAAAAACTAAGGCCAATAGCAAAAGGCTGTATGGACTCCGCCTCTGGAATACATCGTACTTAAACTCCCAAAAGCAACCTTGAGTAAGGTTTAAAAGTTTTATGTGTTATCTTACCTCTGCCATTATCAAGGTACACACCTTAACCTTAGCTAGTGTGGCAAAAAGCTCACCAATGTCACCAATCATTTTTTTTAAAGCCTAATCATGTTCAGACATTTCATAGAGCATAATCACACCGGATGTGGTAACACAACTTTGTTGAGGTGGCGGTGTTGTAGTCGTGACTGTGGTGTGGCTTTTTTGTTGCCAAACATGGAGGTGATCATTTGTGAAAATGATCTTTCTGAACAAAATGTGCTCGTATCTTTAATGTTTGTTTGCCCTGGGGCTGATTTTCTGCAGTAATTCAAAATCTGAATTAGCTTTTTGTTGAGTGAAGCAGTGCAATGCCAACTTCCGCGTTGGCCTACAAACAACACGTCATCTCTGCAGCACTATATGGCAGATCTTTTTACCTCAGTATATCAGAATCTCTCTCCAACAAACCTCCTCATAATACCATCAGTTTAGCCCATGTCTTGATACTTTTAATTTTCCTTTTAGGTTATGCAAAAAGAGCTGCCTTATCCTTCTGACACTGAGGGTAACACTTGATTTAAGACTAACCGATTGTAGCATTCCTGATGATTGAAAATAGTGTCCTGTTGATTTTGATTCTAAGTAGCCATTTTCTCCCTTAGCAAGAAATCATTTTATGACTCTGAGCCATGGACACGGTGAACTGCAACAGCCTTTTCATCAAGTACATTCACACTTGAGAGCTGCCGATTGCACGTTCCCTCTTCTGCTTGCGGCTGTCATGTAGCTTGGAATGATGAAGCTAACACAATTTGATTTTTTAAGGTTATTCTTGCAAATTTGAATTATTTCATTTCAAAAGTAGCAATAATCATGCAAGGAGCCTCCTGTCCTTAAACATAAGCACATGTGTAATTATCAGCATATAAACATAAAATCAATCAAGTCTTTTCTGTTTTCTTTGTGTAACATTGTAAATCAAACACTTTGATTGGCAGTTGGACAGTGCAGGAAACAGTAATGCCCTTGCTAAAATATGGCAACAAATTTAACTTTATCTGTTGCAGCTTCACATAAAAATAAAACATTGAAAGAAAAAAATGGAATTACATGTTTAAGAAAAATCTTCTTTTTTTTTTTTTCAAATTGAGCCCTTGTCAACAACAAAAGTGATTTTCAGTGAAACTGTATAGAGCTCTTTTAACCCATAAAAAACTGTGAGATAGAAATGTACTGCTGGTGCCTACATTTGGTATTTCTGCTCACTGTGAGGTCATTTCATGAATATATTCAAATGCTTCATATCCTTAAAATCTGAGCAACATGGGCTAAAGGGCTGTCAATATCCCATAATAATTGATAAAAGTATTAAAATTGTTTTAAAAAAGCAATACAAAACATCAGATTCTGCAAAATAAAAACAAAAAAATGTTAATAAAGCCAACTTGTCAACTTAGAAACATAAAGTAAATATTCATTAACACTCCACAAGTTATTTGAACTATGAACAATATTTAGTTATTGACATGATCATTTTTATGAGCAGAGTGCAAGGGCATAGTGATGGAAATTAATTCCTCTGGCATCACCATGTCTTTTTGCACAGCAGATAACGTAATACAATGATGTCGTTATGGGTGTACAACATTAAACAGAAGACAGAAGCCTTAGCTTTCTACTGCAAAATAAATGAATATTCTAGCTGTTTTTTAGGTTTTTATTTTAGATTGATATATGCGTGATCATGAAAACAACAATCTCCTGTGGCTATTATGGGGAAATTCCCAGGGACCTTCCAGCATAATTCTAGTAAAATACCATGTTTGCACAGCATGTAAGGTAAAGTAACACAAGGTCATGATGTGATGATGTGGAAGACAGATATTTCGGCTTTCTGTTGCAAAAGGAATTAGCACTCCAGCTATTATTTTAGATATATTCAAACGTGAAAACAGTGACCATCCATTTTTAAAGGGTTAATGTTGTGGCTCTTTCAATCATCTGGCCATTTACTTGGCTGACATTGAATGTGCACAAGATTGTCTGTGAAATTCCTAAATTCATAAACTGGCACTTGTGGAATTTGTATTGGCTACCAGTCAACATTGGTTGCATTGCATGGTTAGCCTGCTGGCTAGTTACCCTGCTAACAAAGCCAAAAGCCAACTGTTTGTTGACTGAGCCGACTGCTCTCGGGCTACAGCTGCTTCGGATACAAATAACACATTCAAATTTGTCACAGTTTGTGCAGCTTGTGTTACTCTGACCGTAAAATATCATATTTTCTTCCCCTGAAGGTACTTCATAATAGTGCTGGCTGCTTTTGTCCCCTCTTATTTTTCTAGTAAGTGCACACTGAGACAAAAATTAAATGCCAGAGCCCCTTTTCTACATTTAAAGAGCACACTGACTTTTAACCCTAATTACTACTGAAATGTATAAGATGTTGAGGTCACAGAAAACCGCCTCCGCAAATACCACTACACCGCTGAGAGAGGTTAGACTCATTTCCATTGAGTGGGGAATGTTTATACAGTCGAACATTCATCACAATGAATCACTATGGGTTGACTTTCAGGCTGAGTGCAGAACATTAATTTATATGGAAATTTGTCATTTGGATTGCTGTCCGTACGATATCATGCTCCTGAATGCCAAAGATTATTTTGTGATATATATCAGTATTATAACCAATGCTTCCATAGGCCTGTTTACTCTCTTTTGCTACTCTTTCTCACAACACATATCTTCTGTTGATGTGATTTGGATGTATATACAAATGTTAATTTCTTAAAACCAATGCTATTATAATGTCCAATCACATTGGTCACATGGATCAAATCATTTGGGCATTTTATGTATTCTTTTTCTCATTCTTTTATGGTGTCATGCACTCACACTTGCACATACACAACAAATTTGTGGTGGCTCATGTGGATGACTCAGAGTTATGGCTCCACAAATGTTCATTCATCCTCTTTTTAAATGGAAAGGCTTTGACAAACACATACACACATATTCAGAACACAGAAAAACACACACCACTCTGGGAATGGGAGCCAGCCCTTATATAGAAAAAAATGTTTTCACATGTACTCATGCCTACACATTCTAAAGCAAACGCACATTCACAGGATTAGTTGATGTCATGCACAGTGTGATTTTGCCACATCATCTGCATATTTGAGGATGAAAATCGCTGCGATGTAAATTTTATCGTGCATGGAACCGCTTCCCCAGGGCTGTAAAAGGCAACAGGGCAACAGTGGAACAGATAAAAAGGAGGGTTAAATGTGCTGAGTTTTATTATATACGATCTTTGTCTGTCTACAACATATGTGATTATGCATATGTCGATTTATATCCATATCCTTGCCTAGATCAGATCCTTGTTAAAAACTTTGTGACTGTTTGTGTAAGCGCTTGTGGCTGTGCATAATGTGTGCGTAGAGATAAAGAAGTGTGCACTGTATGCACAAGGCAAAGGAAACAGAGTGAGGAAAATCTTCAAAATTTTGCCATTTCTCAGTTAAAGGTCTAAACTATGCAGCATTACAATCTATGCAGGTACGAGTAAAAGACAGAGGCAAATAATTAATAAATAAATAAATTAGAAAAAAATAAGATCAAATAAAACAATTTAAGAGCAGGTCCATTTTTGTTATTTTGTCAGTTCTTCAAATTGAAGTGCCCACTCCTTCATTAGCAAAAAGCAGAGACAGGTTAGATGAACTAGTGCTGATAATAGTAATAATAATAAATGAAAGGCTTTGGTTGGATTTTTTGAAGTGTGGTTGTATGAGGTAATTATAAAACAGTCATTGTGATACTTTTTGATATTTTTTTTCTTTACCTTGCTGTCAGACAGCCCTGTCAGATGTAAAATTAAAGCCATCATACTGAATACTTGAAAGACACTCCTTTCACAGCAGAAATACTTTTACCTTGCAGAACACAAATGTTGTTGGTCTACTGTCTCCTCAATTGGTGAGTTAGTTTGTATGTAATGCACCATAAAAAGCAGTAGACAGCCTAGCTCCCATGCTGGTTACAGAAATACATCCAAGCGGAAAGTGGCTGGATGGCGTCAGATGAGAACGCACTTGGAAAGAACCGGTGGTGTTGTTATTCTATACCAGTGGTCGTCCAGATGGCACAGGTTGCGTACACATGCAACGTACATGTGCGGAGTCACTTGAAAATGTGACAGGATGGAGCCAGTTGCGTGCACATGAAACACTGACGGACAGTGTTGGGTAATAATGCTGCTGGCAACAACATAATTTGAGGAACAAGTGCACTTATAGGGGGAATGGGTGGGGAGGTGGAAGGGACCCGCAAACTGACTTTCATGTGTTTCCTGTGTGGATGCACAGATAAGTAAACCACAGACCCTGTAATGTAGTTCAGTTTTAAGGTCAGCTACGTGTGTTTTCTGCTTCAACCCAATGCAATTTTGCAGAAAATTATTGCACTTTTACTTCTTTTATCGGACAGATTTAACATACAAAACATACAATATTGCATACATATTTCATACATATTCATATATATTCATATAATTTTATGAAATATGATGCATTGTTATAGGTTAAACTACCCATCAGAAGTTAAAACTAAATCTATAATAATGTATTGTATAACATTTTTTTTAAAAGGTAAATATGTGTGAATACTTTAATTGGAAATGTGGTATCCAGAATTATGGTATTTGGGGCTAGCTATCCATTTGGGTGCATCCAGAGTTGAGTTTGCAACACACATAATGCAGTTTCCAATACATCCATAGGTTAACCACATTGGCTATGGACTCCAACTGCCATTATAACACAGGCTAAAGGACTCGTTAAACATCATAACATTCAAGCAAGTAGGTAACAGGTAAATAATTGTAAAACCCATAACCCATACCAGACAACATGTGAGGGAAACCTTGTCAAAGGAAATGGCTTGACATGTAAGCTGCATAGAGTGTGATGACAGTTGCTGTCCTGTGAGACCTCTGCAGAAATGTGATTTGATCATATATGGCAGATCCAGGGTCAGTTTCCTGTAATGCAATTTTGTTCTGGTATACACCAAGTCTTGAGGGAAATATCTGTCTCTTTAGCTGCTAAATGCTCTACTATGTTTACCAGCTAGCTGCTAACTGTGTGTGTATCTGCTTTTAGATGCTGAGCATTAATTTAATATCTTGTTAATATACAAAATACTGATTAGGGCATACTTGTAAAGGATTATTTCATGCTGTGCTATTGCACCATTAGCTTAGACAATAAATGCAACTGATGGAGGATCCTCACAAGCATATCAGGGCACATTTGTGTGTGAATGCAGATGCATATCAACTCACAGAGGCAGATAGCAGGAAGATAACAGCTTGCACGACGTGTTGTAATTCCCTGAGTTTGTATTGCAGCATGTTGTAAAAAGACAATAGATAAAAGATCTTCATCACAGAGGATGAGCTACAGCTGAGAGGGCAGGAGAGAAAGTAAATACGGAATGAATGAGAATGAAAGATAGATGGATGAGAGTGAAAAAGAAAGAATAAGGGGAGCATCGGAGAATAGAAGTGAAACTGTAATGTGAGCCGCCTCTACAAAACACAGAGAAAAACACTCCGTGCACACTAGAGACCCTGTTCACATGCGCACAGCTTTCATGGGTGGGCATACACACACACACACACACACACACACACAAACGCATAGATGCAGAAAAACATTAAACACACACAAACACAGAGAGAGCATTTGGAAGCTTGTATAATTCTCTCTGTGGGTGTCAATTAAATCTCTCAGCTCTGTCAACAGCGTGCGCACACACACACACACACGTTCTCTTTCAACAGCTAGTGCATCGTCAACACCGGCTGGCTTGGCAAGCAAGAGGGAGAGAGAGGGAGCGAGGAGGTGTTGGTGAGAGAGAAAGAGATAAGAGATAGAGAACTGGTAATATGAGAGCATGAAAACACTGCAGGTAAGGAAATATTGCAGTTGTCACACACATGCAAACACACACACACACACACACACACACACTGGTCTCATTTCATGTTTTCTCTGGGTTTGAATGCTGCAAAGGCTGGCATTGACACTGGCTTATGATCTACAGACACTCATCCATGGAAACATGTTTAAGTTTGTCACTTTTGAGGACATTACATTGACTTACATCAGTTTCCTGGAGACTAACAATAACAATCACCATTACTTGTCTAACCTTAGCCCTTACTGTAACATTTACGTAACCCTAACCTTAACAACTGACCTAAAAATCAGCTTTTTTCCCCAGTTGCGGACACTTTTATACCCAACTGCACAAACTCATCCCAATTAACTGGTCCTTAGTCTGAAATGTGTCCCTGAAGGTTGCTGATGTAAGGCATGCATGCACACAATCTTGTTTGTCTATCTTTGTGAGGACTCTCATTAATATAAAGCATTCTCTAGCCCCTAACCTTAACTATCACAACTAAATGCCTAATTGTAACCTGACCCTTCAGACCAAGTCTTGATCTTAGAAAAGACCTTTGAAGAAGTGAGCAACAGCTTAAATGCCCTCACGTTCCAAAAGTGTCCTCACTATGATGGTTAAAACCATCAGTCCTCACTATGTGGCAAATGCATGTACAAGTACAAACAGAAAATATCACATCACCTGATTTAAATCAATATATTAAAATACATCTAATAACAAAGAAATGTCATCCATCCCAGTTAGTAAATACCTATTGGCTGCCTAATAGAAAGTAGCACTGACTTAAAAAACACCACTGCTATAGAGCAAATTGTATACACTGTTCGCTGTGAAACTAGTTCAACTGGTGGCAGTTATGTTGCATAATGCAGCACGATGCAAAACCCATCTTGTGACAGAAAAGGCAGGCTGTGTGTTATGAAATCAGCACTCTGGGCAGAGTTATCTGTGGCAGAATGTTCGCAGGTTTGCTCCCTGCTGAGGTGTCCTGATACAGACTTTAAACTCTTATTGACATGGTCAGTGATACCACTCAGCGAAACACTACAATCATCGGAAAAATACAGAAAAGTAACATTGTTAACCCTTATAGTTCCAAGCCCAACTTTTTGGGTGCATTTATGTGACTCACACAGTAACTTGTTAGGTTCAAAAATGCATAGATGCTCTTTTTTTATCCAGGATAACAGGCCTATTCTCTAAAAAACAAAATGTTTACATGAATTACATATACAGTAATTTAAGAATATATATGTAAAATAGTAACATGTTGTCCAATTTCCTCAGATGAATTGTGAATTTTTCTTCTCTTAGTATTTTTCAGGTGATGTCAAATTAATGCCGAAATGAAATAAGCAAACGCACAATTGTTTCGACCAGTAAATTAAGAAAAAAGTTTACTGTGGGCTGAAGTTGTGGCTGTGCTGTTATTCCAGGCCAATACAAGGTTTGCTTGCCACATTTTTCCCTTCACAAATCAATACTGTCACCCTTGGCATTATTAATGTGGCATTCTGAATATGAAAACCAAACAATGATGGAAAGAGCAGAAACATATACTGAAGGTGCTGCGAACTTGCAGTGACAAACGTGCCCTGTCCTTATCTGCTGTAACAGGAATGATGAGACACACAGCGACTGACAAATCGACTTCTGACTTTAAACAGGATGCATGTTGACATTGATCTCCATCTTGATTTGCCTCCATCTGCTTGATTGCAAATGGCACAGATCCATGTTCCACTTCATTGCTTGAAATATGTATCAATACTCAGCAGCCTGTATTGGTGTTTATAAATGTTGTCTAACCTTTACATCATATGAAAAACAGTAGGTATTTACCATCCCCATGCTGTTGTTTGACACAGAGCAAAAACAAACTGTAAAATTATAGAATAACAGGCAAACACACCATTTGTTATGTGAATTTGACCAATAAATGTTATGTGTTCAATTGCAGCAGTTCGCACATCAACACAGCAAGAGCTCCATTATAATGACTGATATGCATTTACTCGTACTAGGATTTTTGGACCCACAAGCTTGTTTTTGCATGACCAAACATCGCAGCAGGTGCTGATTCAGTTTGTGCTCTGGAAATGAAATAAACACATAGAAGCACATGATGAATGTATAAAATATTTTGATGCATTACAGCAACAAAGGATAAATTAGGCAGTTCAGGAGAGCGAGATTCAGCAGTGGAATAATTTTGCTGTGAGTCATCTCTTTTATATATTAAGTCAAGAAGACTGCACCAAGTGCTGAAAATTAGAAAATTATCTGGCAGGAGTTTGTTTGGATATTGATAAAATACTCAAATATGGGCCATGATACTGATACATGGTACATATCATGTATTTAAGTGCTAAAGAGTCACTTTAGTCATTTAATTTTACATTAATACAAGTGTCTTGGCCATGTACTGAACAAGTTACAAAAAGATTATTTTCATAATATTATTAGGTCTAACCTGCAAACAACTGTCTAAAACAATCCAGTATTCACTCTCCTTTAAGTGCTAGTCTTGGTCTCCACCTACTCCTAAGGGAAATATCTGTCTCTTACACCGCTAAATGCCCCAGTATCTTCACCAGCTAGTCGCTTCATGTGCCTGTCAGCTGTTTGGTGCTGAGCAGGTTGTGTAAAGTTGGTTTATAAAAGACACTAAAAGGCTCTGTAGAGCTGAGGGGAACTGTTAAGTTGGTGATATTTCTCTGTGGTTCCATAATTATTAGGGAAAGTGATACACACATATATATACACACAACACCAACCATTTTACCATTCAACCCAAATGCCAGAATAAATCTTATCATTGTACATTTCTGCAAACCATTGATATGTCACCTTCGTACATTATTATGTCACAGATATGTTTGAACTTTATGATTTAACAACCCTGTGGTTAACATGTGGTTAGGGTTAAGCACTCAAACTTAGGGAATATTATTAGAAAATTATCATGTTTGGCCTAAAATGCCCAATTTTTGGTAGCACTATCCTGGCCAGAAATGTAGTAATATCTTCATAAAAAATACAATAGCTTTTCAGAGCACTGTCCCCTGTGCAAACACAGCCACAATTCACTTTCACAGATCCATGTTTTGCAATTGAAAAGTCCTTAAAGTGTTGGTGTCAAAAAGTGTTGTGCTGATTGGCAGGTGTTTTGCCGAAGTAACAAACCATCCAAAATCCCCTCCTTCTCCCCATGACAAAGTCAGATCATGCACTAAGTATTAACTAAATGTTAATATTGTATTGGATTTACAAATGTAACATATCCTTGGTTTTTCTCCTGGTAACTGGGCTGCACCATTTAAGACAACGAACAAAATGCATGTCTTAACTTACTGACTTACAAACATGGTCCAATCAATATTTCCCTTAGAGACTGCTGTGGTGTTACCCATGTATGAATACATTATTTGCCATAGCATCACAAAAAAAAAGGAAAGACCATCATTTCCCTGCTGCATGTCTCAATGAGACAATATTCACAATGCTATTAGAAATGCAATTGGTGGCTATTTAAAAAATTAAACCCCAACAAACCCCCTGCTAAAGCCAAATCCAAATAAACACTGTAAGCGCTAAATCTGTGGTGTCAGGAGTCTTTGAGCTGCCTTCAGCAGAGTCCACATTAATACCGAAGCTGGCCCGCTACATGTCCTTGTGGGGCCAATTCATTAGTTAGCTGGAAAGCCCAATCAATCACAATGTATCAGGGAAGACTGCGGATCATAATTCAGCTCAGGTACAGCAAAGAGAAAAGACAAGGAAATGAGACGATGGATGGATGGAAAGAAAGGCAAACAAGGCAGATTGGCAGGCAGGGAGAAAGGAAGAGGGATGATTGCAGCTGTAACTGCGGACAATTTGAGGTGGTAGGCTATGCCGTGAGCTGCTCGGGGTTGCAGTCATTGGAGGTCATCTGTCAGTCATAAAGCCTGCAGTACATTGTGTTTTCTTGCAAGACTTCATCTAGAAATGTTGGAGAAGTTTTGAGGAATGAGCATGTGTTCAACAAATAGGAGCACTCTCACTGCCTTTTGAGCCTCATTGTGCTTGCAAGAAGCAAAAAAGACATCCACTGTGCTATATGAACAATTTTATTTCAAAAGATTTCTTAATTAAATGTTTCTTAGATCAGGGATCTCAATTTTCGTAATCAAATGTAAGATATTGATTAGCGAGAAAAAGAGCAATGGGAGAGGCTCTGATGTCAGCAAAGGGGGACAGACTTACACACATACACACACACAAACAACTTCTGAGGGCAATCCCAAAGGTCTAAGTATGTCTCCTCTACTTGTCTGCAATTGTTCCCCTGCCTTCATTGATCTCTCATAGATCAATGTAATAAAATAGAAACAGGTGTAGGTTTGCACCCAGGGGGAACAGCAGCACATTAATCATAGCTTGCGCTCGGATACGTTCCGCATGCAGCTGCTCCCAAGCTAACATCAACTGGTTTAACAATGATTTTCAAGCCTCATCTTTCAAATTATAAGGATTTTAATGACTTTCAAGGCTTTTGGCTGCTTAATGGTGATAATTCTAAATGACTGGGATTTAGAGCTTCACAGGTGTAAAGTGGCTAAGTACTTTACCAAAGTTAATGGTACTTAACTTGAGCATTTCCTTTTACTCAACTAAAATCAATTAAAATAAAGCATAATTAGCTTAACTATTGACAACACCACCCAGCAACATATGCTGTTAGACTACCTAAAACAATGAAATACATCTACAAGCAAAGCTTGTAATTACAGAGGAAACCATTGCCCAATAGCAAACACAAAACCGATGTGTGAAAGTATTATGTATGTGTCATACTGTGACATTTACTTAGCAAAATGATTTGCGTATACTAGCTCTCTCCATTTGCATCAAGGCAAATATGCAGCGAGATACAAAAAACAGAAAATGTAGGAGAAGAGGGATGACAGCTAGTGTTCAAGGAAACAGAAGTCACAAGAAGACCTTAAAAAAGTAAAGGAGGTCTGTTTTCCAATTCCATACTGCATTTTTTTTTCAGTTGGTGTGCAAGAAATCAATTAGCTTTACCATTTGCCATACCATGTGTTGAACAAAACAAACACATGCAGAGTAAATACATGTACATGTACTAAACAAAGTGTACTGGGTTACATTTTATACTGCACACGTACACCATTTGTATATCAATAAGTATTGCAGTATACTTTTTTTTTAACAACCACAAAACTATCAAAACAAACTCTCACGCAGTTTGTGCAGCTTAATAAGTGAAACAGCTCTTGGAACACGTCAGAAAATCTAAAATAACTGTAGAATTATTTGAAAAGTAATATACTAACTGTTTATGCATTTACTTGGAAGTGACTTTCCAAAGTCAAAGTTTGAGCTTAAAACAGTAAAGCACACTGATTTCTTGTATATTTGCTAGCATAAAACCATATGCTGTGCTCTAAAATTTGGTATGTAGGTAATACTGTATACAATAAGCAGAAAAGATAACATCTTTTTCATAGCAAACATGCCAGTGTAATTGATAACAATTAACAACTCCATTTATGCGAGATTGTTCCAAGGTCCTGGTATTGTGTTTACTGGCTTACTGGGACATTTGATGGAACTGAGTCATCATTAACAAAATGTGTCACACTTGTGCTTTTCCTGCTATGACAAGTCAAAATGTCTGCTGTGAAAAAGGTCAATTGAGACACTTTAAAATGTCACTGCCAATTAAGGACAAAAGATTTAATACTTTCTGCTGATACTGTTTACCACCGTTTGGAATTTGTTTCTTCTTCTTATAGTGTACAACAACCATATGCATACCGAGTGGATTGAAGGTACTTTCTTTTTTTTTACTTTTCCACTGTCCTTTTCACTAATACAGCTGCTCAGAAATAATGAGTAGACACAGCTAGGTGCAGTTTACAAAATCCCTCAAAGCATGCTTATACACCTGCAAAGGAGCCACACCCACAAGTTTTCAATGATTGTGGCTGATGAGACTTTCAGTCAGGTTGAAGTAAGGTGAAGTTGAGTTGGGATTACAGACCCACTCTCACAGCAGACATTGGGCTTCTCATGGCAGATTCCAATTTATCAGAGCTTGTTCCAGGGTTTTGGTGGCTGGCTCTGTTATGGGTTATTGGGACATTTGATAGAACTGAGCCATTTTAACATTTGTTTTACCTGCTTTACCACTATAAAAATCAGATTATTTGATCTCTAAAAGTCTAGTCAAATAAATAAGAGCACCAAGGAGGCCTAGTCCACACCAGTGTGTTTTTTAAAAATGTTGCTTTTTCTATGCCTTTTGGCTTTCCGCCCATACACAAACTGTATTTTAGGTCACTGAAAACTGACCATTTGTGAACTTCATCTAGGGTGAAGAATTTTTTTTCTTTTTTCTTTTTTTTCCAGAAACTGTATTTTCAGTGTTGCCGTGTAGACAGGAAAAATTGAGTGTCTGGGCCTGAAATGCCTGTGCGTGCACTGTTATCCCATTTTTGAGGCATCACAAATACAACATTTTTTGGTATAGCAGGCATAATCAAAATAAGTGCTAGTTTGACCTTGCCAACAGGACGTTTTACATGTTTACGTATAAATGAACAGTTTATCCTCCATGATATTGAGTATCAGAGGTGTCAGTGTGCTACCAAGACCACTTCAGGTATCCTTCCAATTATAGCTTTTTTCCAGGCTTCTGATTAGTCAGCATCTTATTTATGTGGCTTTAGGGTTACAGTTGTATCACCACCTGTGTTGTTGTTTTAGCTCTTGATGGGACTTCACCTATATTTTTTTTTGTTTTTCATTTATTCAAAAATACCTGTGTTCATTTGGACAAGGCCTAGGAATGATAACAGGGTAAGTTAAGATACAACTAATGTAACAGAAGGGTGAGGAAGATGTCTATCAAGGGTATGTTCAGAAATCTCAAGTGCAAAAGTGCACAAACTAGACCTTTTGCAAATTCAGAGCACTGCTGGAATGTTAATCACAATGCAACACTCTCTGATCAGCAGACTGAATGTGTGATTAACCTAACCATTAATTTGTGTAGAAATAGAGTGCTCTATTTTTTCGTATAAAAACACTGTCATTTTAGTGAGGAGCATCAGATTACATTTACAAATGCACCCTGAGTGTGGTTAAAATAGCATGGAGGTGGACTGTAGTATTTTAAAATTTAAATATAGTTTGCTATACAGTGCCAGACATTTTCATACATTTTAGGTCAGATTGGGAGGGAGTGTGTGTATTTTTACTGATTTCATTGTGTATGAGATAAAAACTTGAAATTTAACCTTATTTTTTTTTTACATTTTGAAGTTAATTTCCAAACAGTTAACAGTAACAGTAACATGGCATTTATTCCAAAATATGCTTTATGATCCACACTTATCTTGTCCACTTTAACAGTCTTTTTGTATTGGAAACCACAGTTCACTAACTGACCTTGAGAATCTTACACCAAAATGACGCAGCATTACAGATTCATTACACTCCTGGACTCAAATTCAACAAATGTACAAATTAGTGCACTGTGTGAAACAATGCTTTGACAACAGAAATCTTACATGATACAATCTTTTAAAAATAAATGATGCTCCCTGAGGTTCACTCCTCACACCAAACACAAAATAGAACTGCAGTCTCCAAGACAGGTAATAATAGTATCGCTGAATGGTGACTTACTTTAATTCTCTCAATTATTTTGTGAGAGCAGGTGTCACTTTTTTAGAATGTGGATATCTCATTTTGGTCAGAAACTCATTATCCTTTTTTGACCAAGCTGGTGAAAAAAAAGTATTCAAAGGACAGAATTTGAATGGGAAACGAAATGAATTTAATGGTGTGGACATGGAGGCGAAATGGGATCTGGAGGGGCTGTGAAATTTGACTGGAATGTGGTCTTTAATTTGTCAGCACATTGAATTAAAGCTAGAGAAAAAGGGAGAGATAGATTTTAGCACATCACATTGTGCTACTGGTTTGTGTGAAAGTGCCGTGCCACTGTTGAAAGTTTGCACAGTTATGCTGTAAAGTTTCACCTCTAGCGCTAAAGAACCACACGCAAACCCTTGTATCACCTCTTGAGGCTGTGATGGCCTCAACGGGCAGGTGACAGATTTCCTACCCTCTGCTTTTATGAATGTCACTAAATGGTGTTAAAATGGCAGCCAAGTAGCTACAACAGAGCAGCACTGGTGGATTTGTCCATGTTTAATGAAGCAGCTGGTGGGGAGGCGAGGCATTGTTTTCCTCTCATTGGGGATGCATTGGGTAATTTGCGGTAACCGGGGAGATGCCATCCCCTTTCATCCCTCCTCAAATGGACGCCCGACTGCAGCTGATGCCAAAAATCGCTCCGGTAGCTACCATTCCTGAGCACATTGCTGGCATTCAGCAGGCATGGGTCACCACAGCTTACTAAGGTGGTGTCAAAGAGAAAATGTAATTAATGCAAATGTGTATACAAACAGAGGGGTGAAAAAAGAGTCAGCGGGTCCATTATGGAATGTATACATCAATGTGAACAACTGCAGCATTAAAGCCAACAGAGGAACCGATGGTGATGCATGCACAATGGTTATCCAAACAAATATTACATGAAAGTATATTATATATATTTAAAATTTGCTTTGGCCCATTAATTAACACTACTGGAACCAACACTGGATTCAGCATTACAAATTTACACCAATTAGCCAAAGCAATTACACTACTGGTGCATGAAGCATGAACTTTGCAAATCTGGTTGCAATGCAATGTTCTACTGGGAAACCATGGGTCCTGGCACTCATATGGATGCCGCTTGACATACACCACCCACCCAAACACTGTTTCAGCCCAAGTACTCCACCTCAAAGTCTGCTTCTAGGGATTGCTGCAATGCCCCGAAACGAAGATCTGCTTTTGCCCAACTGACTTTCCAATACAAGCCATTGAAGAATGGAATTGAGTCCCTGACATTTTTTTTTTTTTAATATCACAAATTGTAACAGTTTTTCCTGTAAGCTGGATTTTGATCTATCCGTCATGTCAGCATTAATCCTGGATAGACAATATTGGTTACCTTAGTGGAAAAGGATGTTAGATGTTACCTTATCTTGACATAGTGTAGTGTAGTTAATTGGGTATTTTGTATTGCACTTTATACTGTGTAGTGTGTACTAAATGGTTTTTATTGTGTAAGGCATCCGCACTTCTCATTGGTCATTCAAAATGTATTTATTGATTTTTCATATTGTTATGTGTATTGTGCAATGTGCACCTACTGTTTTTATGATTCAAGAAATCTACACTGGTAACTTGGTCAATTTTGAAATCTATTAGGGTAGGGTAGGGTATTTTATACTATATATATTATCGTGCAATACCCCAGAAGTACCCACAGTTCATTATGGGGCCTCCTTGGATTCTTGCACCAAAATGTTGGCTTGGGATCCTTTGAGTCCTGTGGGTTGTCAGATGGTGCAACAGTCTCACGGATACTCAATGAGATTGGGATCTGGGGAGTCTGGAGGCCATGTCAAGGTAATGAGATGATCAATGTAAACTTCACCCACCAATGGTTCTAATGTTTTGGCTGATTGGTGGATATTGAGCAGGAAAGCATAATTTAAAACACCATACCAGTGATTTCACATGATTTAGCACAATCTTTGCAAACTTCCTGACTCTTTATTTCAAGGCTTACTATTTTGCAAACAATGCTGCTGTTTTGTCTGTTATTCCCGGCATTTATTCGTATCCATATATTACAATACCATAGGGACTCTTTTTAAAATTTGCTTGAGTTGTTAGTCCATCACACTGAACATCAAGTCTGATTATTTTTTGTCAGTGCATAAATGTTGAAGGGTGATGTAATGCAGAGGATTGAGAGTAGAAAGGTCAGTGGTTTGATATCTGGAGTCACTTGCAGTCTACATGTCAAAGTCTCCTTAGGCAAGATGCTGAAATCCAGTGCTGAAAATTGGGTGCATATCATTGGAATCACCCTATGAGCACTCCATCGGGATCTGATGAGCAGGTGGCATGTTGCATGGTAGCCTTTGCCACCTGTGTGGTAATGGCTGAGTGGTGCTTGTGTTGTAGGTTGTAAAGCACTTTAAAAGGCCACTAAGACAAGAAAAAGCTATATAACTGCAGTCCATTTACAACACTTTTTTTACAGCTCAGTAGTACTTCTTGAGACACATAAACAGACTTTCATGTGTAAAATTGCTATAGAGCCTTTTCAGACTGCACAATACAACAATAATGTCACCTCCGTTTAAAAAAAAAAGGAAGCAGGCTTGATGTCATTGTGGTGAATCACACAACGTGGTCTAGTTTCAATAGTTTGGTAACAGGAATGGTAGGTAACAGGAATGAATATAAACCAATGGCAGCCAGGATTGTAGAAAAGATACATAAAACTGAAATGTGTACAGCATTCATTTCATAATGAAAACACAGTATTTTGACCCATGAAGTCCAGCTCAAGATTCAAATCCGACAAAGACAAAGACAAACTCATAAAAACACTATAGACTATAAAAATATACAATGCAGGATTTTACCTAAAAAAACAGCAACGGTGATCCCTCTCAATCATCACTTCTAATTCACTAGTAGAGTGTTTTGGTGCATTAATCTGCGGAGAATATGCCCTGTCTGTATGCTCTTATTTTCCTCTTATTTTGATGTAGTCAGAACGTTTAGGGGCCGCAAACAGTGTGTCTGGCTCCAGAGCCAATAACTGCTCGCGGGTGATGTTGGGACTTTATAAGAAGGTAGCAAGTAGAACCAGCACACATCCAATAAAAATCTAAGCTTGCAGATGCAACAACAAAAAATCACACATAAAGTAAGGCAAAACACCAAGTTGACAACGCTGAATCTGAAATGAGAGTGAATCTGTGGTTGGCTTTTAGTTTTCCTTTCATTGGTGAACACTGAAGGAAAGGATGAAGACCTACATGGAGTCTGTTTTCTGTTGAACAGGTAGGTGCCATCAGTTCAACAGTAAGCAACATTTCCTGCATAGACATTGACAGGCCTTTTGAATATCTGTGATATTGCAGCTATTATAAAAAAAAAACCAAAAAAAAAACCAACTAAGTATCCTAAAATTAAACTATTTCACTCAGTGGTTTTGACTCACTGCTACACTGTAGAAACAAATAAAGCCTGATTTCTCTTTTCAGTTTCCAACAAGTACGGCAAGAGACTGTGGACTTTTGTTTTCACAAATAACACAAAAGGAAATTCATTAATACAATAAAAAGATGACTTCTGTTTTTTTTTTTTTTTAGTTTTAGTCAAATCTACCCTTTTGAAAAAGAGGTATCTCATAAATATATTAATTGTGTTCTTTTTAAGTGAAAAAAACTCAAAGGGAGGATATGAGAGTAAAAGGTAGAGGAAGACAGCTGAGGGAATATCCAAGTTGAACAAGAGGAAACAGTCAACCAGAACAAATGATGTACAGTGACAAAAGAAAAAGGTAAATGATGTAAAACAGAGATAAAAAAGAAAGATTGATTCCGGCATATTATCATCACAGGTAACACGAGCATGTTTCCTTAAAAAAAAATCAAACATTTACCCTTCGTAAGACAATCTGTGTCTTGTAATTATGGCGGCACCTGTGACAATAATTGTCCAATTTCAAAAAGTGATTCAAAATCATCTTAATTGCACAAAATTTCCATCTCTTCTGAAACTGTCATGCTGTGTTTAAGCACTGTAGGGTTAGTTCCAGTGCTTCCAAGCACTGTTTAAAAAGCGCTACCTTTGCATACTAATCTGCATGTGTGTAGTTCAAGACAGAATTAAATCCAAAACAAAATGTGTAAAATAAATTCTGAATAACATCGTAAAAATGTTGATCCAATGACATTCTGATGATTTAACACACCGATTCCCAACCTTATTGGCTCATGACCCTTTAACAGAAGGACGTTTCTACTTATTTATCTCAAACTATTGCATTCTTTAGTTTGAACACTTTTTAGAATATTAACAGCACTGTCATTATGAATCCAGTTATACAGACAAAAAGAAAACATACATCTATAAGATGGTTTTGAAGAAGAATGGTTATATTTTTCGTTCTTTCCTTTCCTCTTGTCTTATGTCATTCACCTCAGGTTGGGAACCACCACCGTATAAGACACACCAAAGAGAAAGAGGTTAATTTCCCACAGGTGTGTTCAATATGTGTTTAATCTCAGATGAAACAATCTATCTCTGATGCAGAAAAAAAACACATTCTAAACAAACATTTGATGGGAAAAAATTGCTCCTACATGCAACACAAAATAGAAAAAACAAATCAGATGTAGATTTTCAGAAAATCACCATGAAGCCTTTTATGCAGCCTCTAAAAAGATTTTCCTTTAATGCCCAGAAAAGGGTGCAAAGTTAAGAAAATGCTTCACAGAACTAATGAAAAGTATTTCTTGTCTTATTCCATTTGTAACCAAAAGCCTCTAGACAACAGTATTCCTCCTGCAGCCCAGTCACACCATTTCACTCCCTCTGCTGTGTTCTTAGCTCACAGCGCCCCTAGTGGCCACGTCCACCATCTACACATGCAGCTTTTCTATTCCAGCACTGCTTTCCAAACACTTTCCCACTGCAGTTCCAACCAACTAAACACGCGTGCACCAAGCAGCCTCATCAGATAAGAACGTACTCCAAGGCACATCAGAGATGATTTTACAGTTAGGAGTCAGAACAGAACTGCAGAGCTGTCTCTGCAGCAGGTGAGACGATAACAGCAAAAAGGGAGAGAAGAAGAAAAAAAAAATCAACAAAGCTTCTTGTATGATTTTCATTGTACTTAGCCAGTAAAATTACAGTGAAAATAAAAATATATCTCCAGTTTCTAGTGATGCCATGGCAGCCCCTGAAGGACCCCTGGAGCTTCCAGGAACAGAGCCCTGCAAAGGAGCCAAGTCACTGCAGTAAAATGTTGGGCTGAAAAAGACACTTTTCCAGCCAATTTCAATCTTTTTTTAAGCATCCAAACGATATTTCTGCTCTATTACAGAGTCATATGATTGAGAATATAACAGAGGAAGAAGGAAAGACGGGGAAGAAAGAGAGCGAGAGTTTAGAGGGGGCGGACGTATCAGATTCATACCACCCCACACTACCTCATCCCTTTTTTAGTTTATAACTGCCAAGGGTATTAATAATTAATGAGGACAATTCTCTGGCGTCTGGATGAGTCATACTTTCTGCTACTTGGTTTCCCAAAAGCCCCATAGGTTGGATTAACACGGAAACAGGAAATCTGAATTTTTAACCCTAAAATGGAACAGGCATGAATGTTTGATAGGTGCCTAAAAACAGATGGGAGCGGTGATACCTGCAACACAATGAGGCCTGTGCCAGAAAAAGCTTCAAACGCCTCAAAAGTGAGAGCAAATTTGGGACGTTTGGATGCGGAAATAACAGGAAAAGACGCAAGAAAATAACACGCAAAGGAAACTGAATGAGGCTACATCAACACAGGCAAAAAATAAATGGTTTGAGATCTGACTGACATTTTTGGAGCATCACAAAGAGATCTGAACCACAAAACCAGCACAAAACCAGAATTTGAATTCCAAGCTTCAAATGTTTAGTTTGGCATAAATATTTTTGCTTAAAATCGCAATGCCTTAACTGATACTGATCATGTAATGGTATGCCTTTTTCAGGTGGCTTAAATATGTTTTGCCGCCGGTCCCCCATCCACAGCAGTGCATTGCTTAATGTCTGTGGGGGTTCTTCTGCAATCTTTACAAAACTGGGAGCGTACTGACTGCCATCTATTGTGTTTAATATAGATAAGTACCTCTTACAATCCCACTTCAAAATATCTGAACTATCCTGTTGAAGGGGATTTGATGTGGTCCAAAAATTAAAAAAAATAAAATAAAGATGGTGGCAATGGCGTAACACACAGCAACACCTCTGATGTAGTTCAGAACTCTATAGCAGAGCACAAATGGTTTCATGGCCTTAGGTGCAACAAACAGTTAGTCTCATAGTTTCCACAGCTTCCTTGAACTAATCACACTAAGCAAACATACTGTTTATTATTCTTGAAGGGCAGCCAGTGTTTGTACATGAACAAAACAAGGTACATTCTGTCACTCGAGATGGAGTCTGCCCAACACTGAGCTGTCACACAACCCCACTAGCTATAGGAAAAAGTCAACACAGGGTTTTAAGGAGCTGGAAATTTCACTGGAAGAATCTTTTTTTTTGTTTCTTTCTTAAAGCACAGCCACCTTGAAAAAGCTCAGAGGATGTCAACTAAAAGAAATAGGGGGACACAGTGCAAATAGGTGCCGATTTTAATACCTTTGATTTCAACATGATTATACAAGAGAAAATTAACCAATATACAGGAGATTTATGACCGATAGAAAATTGTATTTATTATACTTTCCAAGATACATTCTATTCATTTGTAATGTCAATAAACACTCATAATTTTAACGTAACAATACTTTTTAAATAAGGACCGGATAGAGTTAAGTTGATAAAAGAATTTTGAAAGAGAACCTGCCTTGACAATATAACCTCAAACTAAATAAATTAAACAAAATTATTTGAAGCCATCATGACCGAGCATTTTTTTTCTTTTACTAATATTGCACATGGTGTTTTATGATATGATTCGGCCCAGATCTGACAATTTAGAGCTTCAGTTTCCTTGAATGTCTCCATTCCCATCCCAACCATTCTGGAACCATATCAAAGTTTAATGCACATTTATTTTGGTTGCATAATGTTAATAAGAAAACCTTTTACAAGATACTGTGGGAGATATAAGAATAAGGAAACTGCTTGAAAACTTTACAGACTCTATCAGGCCTCGGCTTGTCGTGCGACACAATAAAAAGGAAACACCACAGATCACATTTCACAACCCTCGTCCGGCGGGTCGAGTTCCTCAGCGGACTGAGAGAAACAAGAACCCTTGAATCGACTCAACAGTCACTTCTGGTGGCCTGAATTAGCTCTGATGCATCATTCTATCAAGTCCTTTCCACTCTCTGAGTATTATTCTTTTTAAATAATACCAATAACTCTTTAAATAATCCTGCATAGAAAAATAAATTAACTATGTTAAATTTTTTCTTTACTACGAATTGAGAGCTGACAAGGGGAGGTGGATCACCGATTGAATTATATTAGCTGTTTGTCTGATAATTCTGGCTTGTAGTCTCTTGATGATGATGCTCCGTCGTACAGTGTGTGTGCGCATGTGTAGATGTTTGTCCTTCCTTGTAATTTACAAACCAGTCCCACAGATACAAATAATGTAAGACTTACAAAATAAATTCCAGGTTACGCTTACATGGCAAGCAGCTTTGTAATTTTTTTATCCTTGGGTTTTCATTTTTCAGAAACAACGTCCTCTGACAGTGTTATGTGCCGTTAGATTTCACCCAAAACATACAGTTGACTGTAAGTAGCAATTTTGAAGAGAAACACAACTCCATTCAGAAGACACTATATTTAACATGGCTCTTTACACAAAGAGAACAAGTCATGAAATCACCCCCCCCCCCCAAAAAGAGTTTTTCGCAATGCCTTAAACAGGAGCCGCTCAGCCTCCCGGCAAAGAGCAGGTGTACCGCTACTGGTGTGTAATCCAGACAAGGTGGCGGAGAGTCTGCAGCCGACTCCAGAGGGCATCCCCAAGAACAAACAGAACATCCCCGCAAATAAAATTTAAAAAAAAATAGCAAAGTAGCATCCATTGAGTCACCAACTCTTAATCTCATCCCAGAAGATTTTGGATACTTTCCAGAGCAAAAGAACAACAACCAGCCCTCCTTTTTTTATTTTTCTCGTATTTTTTTTTTTTAAAATGAGGGGTTGAAGACGGCAAGGTATATTCTCAAGCACTGTTTTCAAGACCCTTTGATTTGGTTGGAAAAACAAAAGGAGGAGAAAAAAAGAACAACAAGAACAACAAAAATAAGAAGATAAGTACCCATTTCATTAGCAGCAAAAAAATACTATGACTGTCTGGTTGCTTTTTAGGGTGTCCTGTGGTATGTATGTGGGATTCATACATGTAGTGGCATGGATAATCCAAAAAGGTCTTAAACTGTGAAATAGATCCACGCTGATTCTAGTAATAGCTTTTGTAGTGTGGAGCCATTTTGTCCATCTCTGCATTGGTCATTAAGGATTTCCAGAAGGCACTTTTTCGCTGTGTGTGGGAGTGTGTGTGCATGTGTGGCTGCAGAGAGGGAAATGAGGATAGAGAACTGGGAGGGGGGTTGAATGGTGTGTGTGTGTGTGTGTGTGTGTGTGTGTGTGTGTGTGTGTGTGTGTGTGTGTGTGTGTGTGTGGCCAGAGAGGGAGAAAGAACCAGAGAAAGGCAGATGTATTTGGCTGTCTGTCTGCCTATATGTATGTGTCTGACTTCCTCCTGTATGTGGGTGTAATCAATGCACTAAATCAAACACAACAATCCCTACATTTTACTCAGTGCAGTCTGCTCCTCAAGCACCTGCAGGTAATCAGGCGTTCCTTGGAGCTTGGCTTTCAGCTCGTAATACTCACTTTTTCTCTGCTCCACCACGATCTTACTGTGGTTCCCGCCTATCAGCGACGACTTCTTCATCTTTTTATCCAGCGTTTTCTCTGGGTAGCGGATTTCGTACCCGCCCATCCCTATACTGTTGAAATCTCTTTTGCTGTCCAGGAAGTTCTGGATGAACATGCTAGGCTCTCGGTGTGGGAGGAACTCCTCGAGTTCGTCGATGGTGCTGAGGCGTTTGTTGCGCTCCAAGGTGGAAAGCGAGTCTTTATCCTTGTCAGCGCTGTTCCGGAGGATGATCTTCTGCCTCTGGGAGTCTGCAAACTTGAACCCGGCGTCCATGTCTGAGGAGCGTCCGATCCCGCAGGTGTGGCTCTTGCCGATGTGCTCAATGGTCTGGGGGATGAATGTCTCGCCTCCCAAGTCGTCTCCTGGGATGGAGCCTTTTTTGCCGGATTTGTGGCTGTGTCTGCGGAGCTGCAATGACATGGAGCCACACTCCTGATCCCCGAGCCCCTCCTGCCTGCCCACTGGTTTTTTATTCCGCCTCAGGACAAAGACTAGAAGGCAGAAGGCCACAAATACAGTAAGGATAAGCACTACGAGGATGCTGAGGATCATAATGGAGAGAGGCACAGGCCCTCCCGGTGGTGCTTTGCCAACTCCAGCAGGCGAGACTGAGGTCAAAACAGGGGTGGGGCTAGTGAGAATAAACGGTGGTCTTGCAACAAGCTTAGGACACAGGATCTCATTTTTCAAGAGACGCAGCTCAATGTTGGAGAACTGCACAGGGGAGGCACATTTCACCTCTTTGGCAGCCACTCCATCACTTAGCTTCTCTAGCCAGAGTTTGAGGGCAACAAGATCGCAGGAACACTCCCACGGGTTCCCTTCCAGGTCTATCTGGGTCAATGATTGCAGCTTGTCCAAGACACCACTCACTGGTAGGGTCATGAAGTGGTTGTTTTTCAGATTCAGCCTGGCTAAAGAGACACCCTCAAACACATATGCGGGGAGACTCCGCAGAACATTGTTGTTGAGATACAGGAGTTGTAGGTTCGGCATGGAGTCAAAGGTACCCGCTAAGATTTCTTTTATGGCATTGTATTCCAAATATAGGTACTGTAGGTTTGCCAGACCCAAAAACATCTCTGGGTGTAACTGTTCAAGCTGGTTTCCATTCAAATACAGTCTCCTCAGATTAGTGAGGTTAGCAAACACACCTTTCTGGACTGTGACTATCTGATTGCTGCCAAGATGTAGCAAATCTAAGCCCTCAAAGCCTTGGAAATCAGACGGGCTTATGTCACGGATGTAATTTCCACTCAGGTGAAGTTTCTTGGCATTTGGTGGTTTTGGAATGAGATCAGCTAAGTTCTTAATATTCCTTTCCTGACAGCTGACACTGATGCCAAAGTCAGAAGGGTGGGCTTTACAGCTGCATGGCTGTGGACACATAAATGGAGGGGTCCGTGTCTGAAAGGAAACAATCTGGCTATTTCTTCCAAAAGGGGGTAAACCAGCTACAATACCATTACCGTAAATCTTGGATGAATCTGTGGTTTTTGGCGATTTTGTGGCAATGGGAGCCACAGTGGTTGGGGACATTTTGGAGGGGGACTGCCCATTATCAGGTGGTGCGGGCGGCATCCTAACATCAAAGTCACTTCCTGTTCCCATGGGACAAAGCTCCTGTTTGTTGGTTTCTTTCAGGAGCCTCCCGTACAAGTCACTTGGGGTTTCACATATGGCCTCGCCGATAAAAATGTTATAGGGCATATTTTCAAGCCATGCCTTAAGAGGTGCTAGATCACAGGTACAGTTCCAGGGGTTGTCGTCCAGCTGCAGTTCTACAATGCGCCCAATATGCTCCAGAACCCCCAAATAAGGAAGCTTCTGGATCCTGTTCCCCCTTATATCCAGGTGTGTGAGCGAGGCAAAGCGAAATATGTTGTCAGGAAGTGCCTGTATGAGATTATCATTCAGGATGAGCACTTTTAGCTTGTGCAGTTTGTTAAATGCTCCCTTTTCAATGTATTTTATCAAATTGTAGTCAGCCTGTAGGTATTCCAAGTTCTCTATCCCTAGAAAAGTGTCTGCTCGCAGCACCTTTAACTCGTTATTGTTCAGGTGCAGCTGTTTCAACGCGCTCATCCCCATGAATGCTCCACCTTCGATGTTCTGCAGTTTATTGTTCCCCAGCTGCAGTGACACAGCGTGGGTGAAGTTCAGGAACGAGTTTGGGTAGAGTATGATTAAGAAGTTGTTCTGGAAATTCAGGTGGTAGAGGGACGAGGGCGGCGGGATGAGCTGTGTGGGTCGATAGACAGTGATCTTCTCGCAGTTGGCGTATAGCACGTTTTCCACCGACATGCAGGAGCAAGCGCTGCAGGTCTCGGCCATCAAGTCCGAGGCGGACGGGTCTGCCATCTGAGGTCCGTCCAACATAGAGGGGGAGGAGAGGGAGGAGGAGAGGGAGCCGGAGATGGAGGAAGAAAAGGCTGCCAGCAGGAGTACGAGCAGCATCTTGCCGGTTAGAAATCCTCCCCCAGAAAACCATTTAGTAACCTTTGGAGAGGGGAAGAGACAGGTGCATGCACAAGCATTCACACACACAGGCGCACGTATGTGCATAGAAGCCCAGAGACGCATGTGCGCACACAGACAGACAACACACATACACACACAGAAAGCAAACCATCAAAATGCATATTTGACATTGGATATACTTTAGATTTTAAATCATTTTAAGCATTTTTTAAATTGTAAAAACCACATAAACATATTTTTAATGAGACAATATGCAAATATACTTGTTCAAGGTGCACCTTTTAATTACTGCACTTTTTTAAAAAATTGGAATCACTGTAGTGAGTTTGACACAGTGATTCACTCTCATGATTAGAAGCCACAAATCTTTGATACAGATTATTCAACACTGCAGGAAAAGTACCATATGTTCCCGAAATTACTGAAACCTGGGAGCTGCTGCACATCTATGCATCTTATTCTGATACCCAAAGCGTGAAGCACCATTTCTGAAAATGTCTAAGACGGCAGCACGACTATATTCTTCACCTCTCAGCATATTCAACATAATCAAAGTCAAACGGCTGCAGTTCTCTTTATCGTGGAGGTCTCATTTGGAGCCAGTCAGCAGCCGCACCACCACCACCACCGCCGCCACTAAGCAGCACATTCAGGTTATTTAGGAAAGCAACTGTGAGAGCGACGGGAAGAGGAAGAATTGGGACTGTGCCCATTGCTGACATGTTGAGAGGGTTTGAGCGGCACGAATTAATCACACAGAGCAGCTTTATTTTTCGCCAAATTTGACACCAAATTGAAAAATAAAGAAAAATGCAGCTCAATTCTTCAAAAATAAATAAATAAATAAATAAAATAAAATAAAAATCAGGTCATTTTAAAGGATGAAAAAAACAGACTTACCCAAAGCTGGGGTGGTAGTGAATGCGGCTCCCTCTGGAGACACGGGGCAGCATTGGTGAGACATGGATGTGCGCAAACAGTCCTCCCAGCTGAAGTAGAATGCAGACAGTTCTCGGGGCGCAACAAGGTTTCTCCAGCCCCCTATATCCCCATGTAGGCTACTGTATATCAAACCTGAGCCAAGTAAACTGGCGGGGGTGCGGGTGGAGATGGAGAGAAAGGAGGAGGAGGAGGAGGAGGGGAGGAGGAGGAGGAGGGGGGAGCTCCGATTTCACCCGATGCGTCTCTTGCTGACGGGCTCCTCTTGCTTGGAAAAATCACCCCTCTGGTCGTTTGGTCCCCAAGGTGGTTGTACTACCTCCATGGGAGAGCATTCATTTGGTTGCAGGAGAGATAGAGAGAGACGGCGAGGAAGCAGAGGAGAGAAAGATAGGGAGAGAGAGAAAGGGAGAGGCAGACAGCTTTTAGAGATCTTGACAGCGCGTCCGGCGACTCCAAGGCGTGAAAAAAGGCGCAAGGCGGTCGGTGATACGGTGAAATAAGTCCGTCATTCTTGGAGTTTTTTTTTCTGGAAAACGGAGGATGAGCGGAGGAGAAAATGGGAAAGAGAGAGAGAGAGAGAAAGAGAGAGAGAGAGGGTGGCCAACACTGTGCGTCTGGCTTCAGCTCGGCTCAGCAACCCCCAACGATCCAATGAATAAATACTGGTTTGTTTCGAGCGAAGTTGCGCACAGGGATAATGCTTCAGAGGGCGAAAGCAGCCAAAACGCTCCCATCAGGTTGTGTGTATCAGTGCGTTATTTTCCATGGAGGCAGCATAAATCCAGTTCTTTGCTCTGAGCGCGTGCAAACAGTTATTTTCTCTTCAGTTTATTCGCACGCAGCGGCAAAAGACATTTCTGTCTTCATCCAACTGGATTTTTTTTTCTTTAAAAGGACGGATGTTAAACAAAACAAGAAGGGCTATATCGAAGCTCCTCTCCCGGACGCAAAAGAAAAGCAGAGAGAAACAAGTCAGGACAACAGAAACCGGTGCGTAAAAATGAATAATGCAGTTATTCAGCCTTTAGTCCGCTGCAGTCGTTGCAAGTGAGGAGCTGGAAACTCCGCGCTCCCATCGGTCCACTGGAATATGTTATCAAAATCAACTAGGGAGAGGATTTTTTTTATAGCCAAAAATATCCAGTCGGAGGTAAATGGAAAGAGTTAAAAAAGAAAGGAAGGCGAGCTTGCGTTTCTCCCCTCCTGTAACACAGAACAGTATCCGTGTCAGGCGCATAAGTATGCTGGCTCCTTCTGCAGCCGCATTCACCGAGCTTCCCACACGACTAAAAGAGGAGAATGCAGAGATGTGGAGAGAGAGGAGGAGGGAGGGAGGGAGGGAGAGAGAGAGAGCGAGCGAGAGAGAGAGAGAGAGAGAGAGAGCGAGAGGGGGGGGGGTCTCTCTCTTATAAACCGAAAATGGGAGGAAAAAAAACTTCAGACCTTGAAACAAATCTGTTATTTTGAGCGCATGGCTTTATTTCTGACACTTTATTCTCATTTTCTAATTATATTATGTTTTGGGAAATTTCATTACAAAGGACGCTGATTTTTGTTGTTTTTCATGTATGAGTAACCTCCAAGGGATCAAGATCAAAGATGATGAAAAGGAAGGAGGAGTGTGTGTTTGGGGGGTAATAAAATAAAGGAGAAGAAGCTCTACCTGCCAAACCGTCGCATTGGACTTGACTTGCGCGACACGGCCTGAGCGCGCCCCCGAGGTCCGATCAGAGAGAGTGTGAGAGAGAGAGAGAGAGAGAGAGAGAGAGAAGGAGAGAACGAGTGTGTGTGCTTAAAACCGGGCACGGGAGCGCGCATTGTGAGCGGCATTTTAAATAGGAGAGAGAGAGAGAGAGAAGGAGGAGAGGGGGTTATTATTCAGGAGTGCTGCAGTCAGACGGGCTGCAAGAGGGGGGAAAGGGAGAAGGAGGTGGGAAATCAGTCAATCAGAGGCTTATGCGGTTCACATTTTCTTTCCCTTTTTGTGTGTTTTGCAGGAGAGAAGCGATCGGAGCAAAGAGGAGAGAGGAGAGATGGATGGAGCGGTAAAGAGGAGGAGCTGAGCGCCCCAAGGTACGGCTGCACCCCTGCTTCTAATATCATTTTCTACCAAATTGCATAAGCTCCTTAAAATGACTGACAACATCTATCCATATCTCTCTGTCTCTGCGTCTATGTCTCTGTTGATTTATTCATGTGAGATGAGTCCCCGGGCTGAGTTTAGAGGCAGCGTGGCGCAGCGCCACGCGCTCTTACCCATACAGCTGACACCCATGGGAGAAAAGGGAGTCGGAGCTGAAACCTGACATTGTTCGGCCCTCACCGGAAGCCTCACCTCTGGTTTCCTCTTGCAACAGGTGACCGAGCCAAGTGACGCACACACGAAAGCAGGCAGGAGAAAGGGAAGATGGGAAGTGTAGATGTCACCGGGCGGGCCCTGCGGCACGGGTGGATTTGTTTAATGTTAGTAATTATGATGATTCAGCGGTGAGGATGGATCTTATGTTGTTGGAAATTATGACACTTATGTCTCTGTTAACTGAAAGAACAGGCCTAAGTTTGCAGGTTGGATTAACCCACTACATAATTTCAAAATTTCAAAATAAAATCTGTGACAAGAATTAAACACCGAATGATGAATGCATTGATCATTTCGTTTTTAATTAGGCGTATTTGATTCGTATTATGCAACTATGATCTGGAAATGAAGGTGTCTTCTACCTGCTATAATGTTATGACAAAATATTTGACAGACCATCCATAGTTTTTGATTTTGAAAATCTATCAACATTAACTCTTGGTTAAAAAAAGAAAAAAAATACATCGAAGATATTCATCAACACTTATTGTGCTACTTTGCCTCAAGTTCATCTCCTTATGTACATACTAAGTGACAAAGGGGAATAAGTTAACAGCAAAGCTTTATATCCAAGTTTCCATACTTTTGAATGAATATTGGTAGTATTATATTGATATGATATGAGACTAGATACTGTTAAAGATTTTGGATATCTTGATATCATAAATGTTGGTTTTTTTCCTTGTTCTAAGGGCTGCATTCCTTACAGTTAAGTGACGTCATTTTCTGCAGTTACCATGTCGGTCAATTATGTTCTTTTACCAACTTATTATATCCACATTACTGATGAATATTCATCCAAAAAGATATCATGTAAATATTTTGGGACAGCACCAACAGGAAACCCCACAATATTGCATGTACTGAGGTATTTGGTCAATAAAACTTTGTCAAAGAGAGGCTATTTGATTTTCTCCAAAACATATAGTGCCATTTAATCATGATTCATTTTTATTATGCAGTGGCAATTAACAAACTAAAAACACAGAAAATGTAATTTTCAGGACGCTTTTTTTTTTTTAATTTGCCACACCACAGAGATAAGGTTGGACAAAACAATCCCAACTCAAGATGCACTGCCTTTATTATTATTATTATTATTATTATTATTATTATTATTATTATTATTATTATTATTGTTATTATTATTGGAGCTTTCAACCACCATTATGGAAAAAGAGTGAGTATGTAGACTGAGTTGGAATTATTTAATGAAACTGCTATTTTTAAGGTCAAGATTAACATAATGCTTAACACAGTCTGCCTCAAAAGTGTCCCATGCATATTATCACAATGCTTAAGCCCATGAAAGAAATGGTTAATGGTATGCAGCATTGTGTTAAAGGTTACATGAGCATAGGTGTAAATTTCAGGGGGATCCAGGCAATATGTCTCCCTCTTCATTTAAAATGTGCATTTTTTTTGCCCCAATAAAAACATGAGAGTAGCTTTTATTTTGACAAAATTAACCACCTTTACATAATAAATTGATGCAGAAAATGCACACATTGGTGCAAAAGCATTCATCACCATGCAGGAAATTGTGTTTGATGCTCAAAAACTTTCTGGTTAAAGGGCACCACGTTTCATATGTGTCCTTCTTGATGTTGAATTAAACCTTCACACTTGTTTATGAACATGTCACATGCTTTTAGTGTTTGTTTTCTTTTCCATGTCAGAAAATTAAAAATACTTGCTTGCAGCTGACATCATATTACACATTCATTGTGATTTATTTAACTGCAGGGGTTAATTCTGTTGGAATCTTTACATTAAAAGGTAATAATTATGTTCAGGAAAGTGCATAGTTAAATGGAATGTCTCATCTTTTACCGTAACCACATTAATTTCATGTTTGACGGACATATTGTGACAGACAATAAACCAGTTCACAAAGGACCATACGCATTAAGGCAAGTGTGATGTCTGAGTGGTGTATTTTAAGTGCGTTTGTGATGATTTTTCAGTCGTCTCCCTTTGATCCAATCCTCCTCCATTCCACAGAGCCAGCTGGTAATTAAGGACCCTTCAAACTGTAAGTTATCATGTTTTGATAGAACGTTCAGCCTCAATTATTTCTCATTCAGCTGAATCTGCCAGCCTTATAATACAATTTATTCTAAAGTATTTATGAAAAAAGGAGCCACACTCTGTTGCTTGATTGATTTCCCAGTGATGTATGCAAACTGGGGTGTGGCTGAGTCCTTCTAAAGTAGCTCCGCCACCTGCACGAGAGCAGCAAATCAAGCATCCCTCCTCAAGTCTTTCCAGTGTGTGTGTGTGTGTGTGTTTAGATTAATGTGTGTATGAGTGTGCTGATATTTGACAGTCTTGGACATGTTCCTACACTGGCTGTGAGTGGCCTGAGGGAAGCAGGCCTACTAGAGAATGAGCCAGACAGTTGGCAAAGCCTCTGCTTCCGTCTCAGCTGTCGTTGGTAGTCTGGCCATGTGGCTGAGACACTGCTTCCTGTGTCCAAACACTGAAGAAAAAAAAAGCTAAAATCTCATGTGCTCTAATCCCATTTGTTGGAATTTAAATGAAGCATTTCTTTTATTATGCGTTTAAAGGCATCCGTGTGTCGCAGCCCTCATTTCGCTCTTGTTTTGTCCCTTGCAGCCACTGTGAATGCTGGGAATGTTTCCTGTGCTGAGAGTTTAGGGTTTGATGTGTCGCCCCCATCTGGTTACAAAAGCAACTGCAGTGCATGGAGGAGACAGGGAAGTAGTGCTGCTCAGGTGAGGCCTGTTCTCTCTGTTTCCTCATTTTAATAATGTTTCATGGGGTTTTGCAGCAGTGTGGCGCGTTGCCACGCTCACTGATCAATGGCTTTGGCCTGTCTGGATCACACACACCTGTTGTACTGGTGCAGCTGTTTGCCAGCAGCAGCACTGATGCAAAACTAATGTTGATGCCAATCTGGTTTTAGCATGAAAGCCAATTTATTTCTCTTTTGCAGAAGAAATGGAAAGTCATTTATCTTATAATACACCCATAGAAGCTAAGATTGATCTCTCCCCTTTCTTTCTTTCTTTCTTTCTTTCTTTCATTAAAAGTCTAATGTACAGGTAGTAAGAAAAGTAGGACTTTAACTTAGTTTTGTTGTCTTGCATTTGGGTGCCTTCCACAAGCATTTAAACCTATGAAACTTGGAAAATTGGTTTGCTTTCTTTTGAAAACATGGGGAAAATAAAATTAAATAAAAATAAGACAAGACAAACATGTTAAAGGTGACAAGAAAATGACTTGAAAATTAGCTGTGGGGAGGTTATTACATATTATCCAAAAAGGGGGAAAAAACTGTCAAGAAAACTATATTTATAATTCTTATTAATATATATTTAAAGGTATAAAAGGACAAAAAAACATTTTTCACATTTTCAAAAGTCATTTTCTTGTGTTTTTTTTTTTTTAAGTTTTCTGTTTCTTTTTTGTTGTAGTTTATTTTCAGGTAACTTTCTTGTAACATCCTTGAACGTCTTCCACTGTTGAATGAGGGATCACTGTTTAAGAGCCACAGCTAAAGATATCTTTTTATTTCATGTTGATCATCTTTTGTCTGGGACAGCCCCAAATAATAATAATATTAATAATAATAATAATAATAATAATAATAATAATAATAATAATAATAATAATAATAATAATAATAATAATAATAATAATAATGTCATTATTATTTTTATTATTATAGCCTGGTTTACGTGCCTGTAAAATATAGGAAATAACATTTGTTATTCACACTCTAAGTTTCAGTGTATATTTTCTGTTTCAGAACTTAGAACAATTAAAAGAACAATTAAAACAATTTATTTTTAATAAAATAAAATAAAATAAAATAAAATAAAATAAAATAAAATAAAATAAAATAAAATAAAATAAAATAAAATAAAATAAAAAAGTAAAGCTCATTTGGATATAAAGAATAAACTCCCTGTGGGTCCATGACATCAGGGTACCATTTATTGTCCATGGAGCAGTTCCAGACTTTAGACTTTCTTCACTGGTTTCTGGCTTTGAGAGAGAGTAGCTCATTTTCACAAATATTGATTGAACTTTCCCCTGCCATGGAGATGACATATTGGACTTCTTAATTTAGGTAGTGTTCCCCTTTAGGTCGTAAGGACCAATGATAAAATCCTGTACAGCTATAAAGTATAATAATGGAGTGATGGAAAAATGAGGCACACACTGGGTGGAAGGCATCCTCTGCAGACTTTTAGCCTGCAGTAAATCTCGTCTCAACACAGGCTGATGATCCACTGAAAAGAGGCCTGCAGTCTTTCATTCTGAGACCCGGTCTGCAGTTTATGAAAGTCTAATGTAAGCAGTAAAAATGAGCTGAACGTGATGTGGTATTAAGATCACTGAGATTTTACTGCTTGATGCTGTAAATTTAACACTGGTGTCAGTGCAGTTGTGCAAGTGAAGAGCACTGTGTTCTATAGGTAGAGGTGAGAATACAAGATAACAGGTCTGAATCATCACACTGATCATAATGAGCTGCCTTCACTCAGGACACTGATACTTTGTTATTAATATAAATATTATTAATACATTAACTCCACAACCTCTCTAGATAACCAAAGGCAATATTTTTCAAATTAGGCACAAATGTTTACTATGGCCCAGACATGAACTGATTAGATTGTAGTGGTTAAAGGTTAAGGTCACAGTGACCCTGCATCCCTTTTATTCTCGTGAACACAATATCTCAATATCTCAAATTTTGTGCAATTTACCACTTAGACTCAAGAATTAAGTGATTAAAAATTGTGGATCAATGGTCAGGGTCACTGTGACCTTGATCCGTGAAATTATCTCAAGATATTGTCGAGGGAGTTTCCTTAAATTCAACACAAACATCCACTTGGACTTTGGAATTTGGTGGTCAAAGCTCAAGGTCCCTGTGACCTTGCAACTGCCTCTTTCTCTTGAACACAATATAAATCTATCTTTTTATTGAGTAAACCACTTTTATTTGTTGGCACTTTATGAATATATTCTAATTTAAAAATAAAAGGCCCAGATGTACACTGAAAAAGCTTGGTACTGTAATTCTTTAGCAAAAAATCTTAAAAAGGAGTTAATAGTGCATTTGTTGGGGACTATTTTCAGCTGTGAGTTGATATAATTTAGTGCCCTGGAGTAGTGATTCCCCCACAGGAGTATGTGTACCACAGGGGTTCACAATCAATATGTTCACAGTTGAGACATGTTTCATGTTTACGTGGATAAACTACTATTAATAGTTGCATATTTACTGACACCCCAGTACTGCTGGCTTTCTGTCTAACCATCAAATTGCATTCACCATTCACCGCAGGAAATGTAAATCAGCAATCAGCAGGCTTCTGAGTCGTGCTTATGGAGGAGCACTTCTAAAGATAATCGCTCACACGTCTGATAGATTGCCACAGTGTGATCTGTGCCGTGTATCTCATACCTGTCTGGTCATGATTCTGACCTGACCTCCATGTGCACAAGAGCAATAACTAAGATTATCGCATAACACACCTTCAGCAATTGTATTTTCATGTTTGCTTGAATTGGCTTTTGGTTCTGGAGGCCACAGTTGGACACAAATTTGTACTTTGCATCTTTGAAAAGCTCTGTGATTTCTTTAGTCAGGTCAATTTTGCACCTAAACCTAACTACACATTAACCACAGTATTGTTGAATCCAATACATGATAACATAAAAATTCAAATGTAGCTATGCTTTAGAGATATATAAAGAATATAGCTTGACCTCTTCAGGACTCAAATTTAGCAAACCACAAACAATCAGTCTTTGGTTCAGCAGCTTACAATTTAGGCATACACAAAATGCAATTAGTTGCAATTAGAAATTGTTTCACAAGAAATTTGATTATGTCCTAATGCACTCTGGTACATAGGTGTGTTGGGGGGTAAAATCAAGAAAATAATTGGCAGTAATCCTTACACAGGGTTACATGCTTAAGAGCGACTTGTTCTCATTTCCAGGGCGTCTGCCTCTTGGTGTGTGGTATCAATGCCAAAGGCACCCTTCAGCGTGTTTATGAGATGTAACAAGTTTTCGAGATACTCCAATCTGTGGCAATACATGATGCTGAAAGCAGCTGCTGTAGTATAAAGAGTGAAACAGTCTGCATAGGGCGGGAGGTAAACAGGTCACACTAAGTCTAACTTTTATCAGAGACACTACACCCTAACCCTGACCCAGTAAACAAAAGTCAATGGCAGTTGCATACAAATGACATATCTATGTCACATTATGTAACAAAGAACTTATTTTAACCCAAAATATGATATTTTTTCTAAGTCCAACCAAGTAGAGCTACCTGCCACTGTTTTTCATTGTGTTTCAGCTGTGCGTCACATGGTAACTAAAGGGTGCCCTGTGGGTCACTATGAGATGCAGAGAGGCGTGACAAAGTGCTCATGACCTGTGCATGAGAACGGGTTGTTAAGAACCACTCGTCTAGAGTACCTTTATGTGTGCTGAGCATGAATACTGATGTAACTGCTAAGACTGAGGTCTTACTGACGCAAATCAGTGTCAGATTTACTGCCACAGAGAGTTGGAAATGTCACATTAATTATGATTTTTTTTTTCCTTTCACTCCCTCATTTAAAATCAAGTCAGGTCAAAAATGACAAAAGTAAATTATGGTCTTTTACTTGGAGCCTGACCACAGCTGTACGGAAAGAGTTAAAAAAACAAACAAACAAACAAAAGGACTGGAAACTGTGAAAGGATAGTATGGTAAAACTTTATTTGACTTTTAAATAATCACCCCTTTGGTATCTGATGCATCTTCTGACACTTTCTGATGAGTTTAAAATAATTTTAGCATCAGTTTTTGGTTAGCCAAATAAAGTGTGTCACTTATTTTGGGTGAAATAATCCAGGCAGAATTATCGCATGATATTAGCACAGCAGGACAGCTTTTACCGTGATAGTGACACCCTGTTCTGAGCTGAGCATGCAGCCCATTAGTCTCTCGTTCAGTGACGGAGGGAAAAATTAATGCTCACAATGCCGGCTAGTTTTACATAAATCGGCAATGTTTGATAACTCATTATTTATTCAGCAGCATGCTCCATGGAGTGAGGTGCTACCCCATTTATTACAAAGAGCTGAAGTGTACAGAGTATGTGTAAATATACAAGCACGGAGTCACAGCATGGAGGGAAATACACACACAAAGAAAATCCCCCTCACATAGGATGTTTCCAGTTGTCTCTGATGTCTTTCCAGGGTGTAGTACTCGCCATGTGAGGCTGTCATAGTTCAGTCCAGGGCTCATCTCCCTCCTCCACTGAGACACACAAAGATATAGACAGAGGTTAATTGGGCTCACATGCACCTCGCTGTCCCGGTGGGCTCGGCCTGCCGCTCAGCCAAGACTCAGTCCAAGCCCCAGTTTCCACATGAACACACAGGGGCTTTGTTCACACGTGCACTGTACTCTGATAGTGGGTCACAGTCTGGTTAAGGCCTTTTTTTTTGGAATACGCCATCTCTATGCAGGTCCAAAAAAGCAGCTTTGTGTGACTAGTCAGCATATTTGAATGCTGATATTTGCACCTTCATTATCCATTTAGATGATTTCCTAAAAATAGTAGAATCTGTGCTGCAAGGTCAATATGTCTTGGTTTTAAATTACCAACCAAACCAACCACACGCTACTCAACACTTCACTTTTTATATGGATGAAACAAACCAGATGCAATATGGTATTTAGGGGTGCTGGTAGGTGGATTAGCTTTGGATAGAGCCATGCTACCTATTCCCTTACTTTTAAAGTCTTTATGCTAGGTTAAGCTAACAGCTGCTGGTTGAAGCCTTATATTTGGCATACACATATGAAATGACCTGGCCCAGCATAAGCCCAAACTCATCATGCCAGAAAAAGTAAGTCCTGGTAAGCAACTTCAATGAATAATGTTGCCCCAGAATCAGGCAAGATAAACTAGCCTGATTCTGGCTGCCAACACTGCCATCACAGGCCAATATCAAAAATAACTTGGCCCAGCATCGGCCCAAACTCGGCCAGCAAGTAGCATTAAGTCATGCCACACCTGGTTGCCCAGCTCAGCTGAGACTCGGGATCAATAATATCCCAGAATCGGGCCAAATGAAATGGACTGATTCAGGTTGCAGACACTGTCATCACTGCAACATTATTAGAAATACTTCGACCTATCATTGGCCCAAACACAGCATGCTGTTAGACATAAGTCAAGCCGCATCAAGGTACCCAACCTGGCTGAGACTCGAGATGAATTAGAATCAGGCCAAATTAACTAGTCCGATTTTGCCTGCCATCACTGGGTGTTCTTATCTATCTCTCTGTCAATAAAGCAAATAAGCACATTACCCAAAATGTTAAACTGATCGTTTTAATGCTCTCAGGTAAAATAACTGTAAACCATCCCTGGCTTATACCAGGAACAAATCCCTGAAAGTGGGCGATGATCTGAACACAGCCTCTCTTTTTTTTCTCATGGCGTACAGAAAGTGGGACAATACGGCACTGGGTGTCCATTGTTTTTGGGTTTCAGGACACCTCGTCCTGTATTACCCTACTTACTGTGGGCAGTAATGCTGGTCTTTGTGTGGCTGTTTGGATGCTACAAATGCTTCTAATGAACAAGATATTAGTTGTGTCTGCAAAATAACCCCTTTTAATGTGCCTGCCCCTGCCTGTTCTTGATTCACCCAGTCAAGGACAATGACAAAACTCTTGTTTGATGCTTCATAATCTGTATACATGTATTGATTATACATGTAACTCCTGCAAATGATTTGATCAGGGTAGAAGCTAGAAACATGTTGTAAACTGACATGTTTTCCAGTCATACCCTTAAAACATTATGCATTCCAAAAAAAAGATAAAGCCTTTCTCCGGATCATTTTGAAGATCATTCTGTGTTTAAATGCAGCAGCTCTTCAGCATAATCCATGTTAGTGCAGTTTAGGATACAGAGACAGACAGATGTCTGTCCATAGCCCACAAGATGCGTACAGAAGTTTCCAAACAGCTAAGAGGCGTCATTTGACATAATGACTCTTGAGTGTTAAATGTAGCTGTTTCGAAATCACTGTGTTGACCAGGTTCACATAGGCTTCAGCAATAAGCATCAAAATTCACATTTTTATTAAAATATCTGTAAACCACATGCATATATCAACTGAGGGTTAGTTTGTGAAAAGCCAACATGGTCTCAACCCCAACTTGCTTGGTTAGCGGCTCTTTGCATCAGATAGCACAGCGCTGAGGCACCCTCACACACCAGGCAGTGACATTTTTTGACGCTCTGGGCAACTGCTGTATTATAAAGAATGATATTGTCCACATATTGTGGATGGGTGAATTTAGAATCTCATATTTTGACTTGTGATTGTGTTAGATTGTGTTATATATGGTATGGTATGTTTGATATATTTCATAAATAAATGAAATCTTCAGATCTTGAGTGAGCAGAGTTAAGAGTCAGCCAGTCACAACATAGCTATTCATTATGTTAACATGCACTGTGTCTGAGTGACAGTGCCACAGATACCTGAGTTCATAAACTCTGTCTCTTCTCCTTCCCCTCTGTCTTTCCCTCATCTTTGTCTCTTCTTCTCTCTCCCTTCCTCTGTGTCTTTTGATATGCAAAACAGCACACTATTTATAAATCATGGTGAGAGAAAACATAGTAGGTTAGGGGACAAATAACAAATGCCCCATGTCTGCTGAGGGAGAGAGGGGTATAAAAAGAAAGAGGAGAGAGTGTTTGAGTGAAGAGAGAAGGGGATTGTCTGCTTGGTGGCTCCCTACGAGGCATGTCACCCAGGTTGAATAGATGTACATATCATTATCTTTTCCCAGTACATGGCGATAATGATATAAGACAGGGTAAGGGAAAAGAAAAGAGGTATTGTGCAGTGAGGCTGTGAGCCAGTAAGCGTGGCTCACAGGCCGAGAGCCAATTCTCTGATTCTCTGACGCTACAGTGTACACAGGCAGGCCAGCTCACTGGCGCTGAGGCAGATGGTGGCCAAAGCACTCAAAGACCTTAAATCCGGTAATATTTGCAATATTTTCATTGAAATTTTGAATAAATTAAGTTAATTATTCAAAACATTGGTCTTGATTTATTTTTATATTATTTCATTGTGTGCAAGTGGCACCACAGCCATTGCTTAAATTCCTTAAGATGCAATTCCTCAATTGGCCACTAGATGCTGGCTGCATAAAGACTGACTGGATTGAATTCAATCAGAAATTTCCCAACTGCAGTTTTCCATGGATTGTAAGGATATCCATATTTTAAAAACTTCCTAGGTTTAGGCAACAAAAGTAGTGATAGTTTAAGATAAAAAAAATCATCATGGTTTGCCTCAAAATAAGTATTTTTGTTACTCACACAGTGTAATGTGAATTGACATGTGTCATGCTACACATACTTTACTGCACTACATTGTTATTAACTCATTGAGTGTCAGTGACGTATATATATGTCATTCAAAAGCCAACACTTGAGTGCTATTGACGTAAATATATGTCAATGTGTGTTTTCGGCGGCTGGCACAAGGGGACGCTCTCACGCCTCCCTGTGTGTAATTTTGGGGCTGCTGGGATTCGTAGTTGTAGTACAAAAGACGGTAGATGAAAAACAAAACATGAAGTGGAGCAGCTGGGATCAGAGAGCAGAGTGATCTGTACGGAGGTGATTCGAAACTACAGCAACAAAGCTACATCAATTCAATATTGGCATAAAATGCCCCGCAAAAAATGGAGAAGGTCCTCCCCATGCGATTGACTGAGGGTCCAAAGCATTTACTTTGAAAAAAATTGTATTCAAAGCAGGCCTGGTCGCAGATTCTATTTTGTGGGTTTTCTTTCTGAACTAGGGCCATGATTTGTTGCATTGTGCTGTACTTTGCATATTTATTTTACAATAAAATAACATTTGTAATAAAATTTTCAGATGTCTTTTATGTCATTAAAGGGAAAATTATAACATTCAAATCACTGTTTTGCTTGACAGACTCCCTTTCACAAAAATGCATTTTTCTCAGCTTTCTAGAAAAAAAGTGGTCTTTTTGATGAAACTAGCCTCTGTTCAACCTCAGATAAATCAAGAATGAAACAAACTGCAAACAGTTTTTCCATGACGAAAAGGACAGCTTCTTCTTTCATTTGAGCTATTTTCAAAGTCTTTGTACAAAAGAGGACTCAAAATGGCCAGAAAAGCTGGCACAAGCCACTTTCCATTACATAAAAGGGGTTGGCACTCAATGAGTTAAAATAACTACTTTTGGTTTCAAATGGGACACAAACAGCAGTCTCCTGGGTAAAAGTCCTGAGTTTGTTTGACCCTCCCATTCACCATATGCAACTTCACAGTAGTAAGTACAAGCTTATCAAAAATAGATGTGACCTGAGTTAGAAAGAAATATGAATTCAATTAAAATGCAATTCAAAGTTAAAATAACCTTAACAAAAAGGAGCATCATAGTGACACAAAAGACAGAAAAGAAAAAAGAAAAAAAATCTTTTTTATTTCCCACAAGAAGTCAGGACGTACAAATGGTAGTGACTCATGGGCCATGAGTCAGTGTACTCGGTGTGCAACATCGTAGTGGAGCAGATGTGCACATATAGTCTAGTAAAAGTAGAATTTCGCTCAGGGGAAAAGTCATAACAAAACGATTTTACTGCAGTAAAAGCAGTCAAGTATAGTGGTTGTTGGCTCCGTTGCCCTCGAGGATACAGCAAAGTGATGTGGAATAGCAATAGTGGGAAAAAAAGAAACAGGCCATTGTGTTGAAACTCAGTAATCACAGAAGAAAGGAAAGGCCAGTTTCTTTTCTATTACATAGGTTTCACAAGTCAAGTAATCCAAAAAGAAGTCAGATTAGGCCACATGAAAGGCTTGTGTGTGATTGGGATTTTCTGCTACACTCTGAGTACAATGATTTGACTGCTTCAGCCTGAAAGAGAAGGTAATCTTTTTGAGGTTAGCATGCGACTCCAGTCTGACAGGCCATACTCCTTGAATACGTAATAAATACAATTTTTAATCTTTATATTCCTTCACCTCAGCGTCAGGCACATTTCAGATCACATTTCAACCTTTCCTCTGGGAGGATTTTGTTTTTTTGTTTATCCGAGCAGACATAGTTACAGGCTAATGCCAAGGCTGTTAAAGTGACCCATTTTGGGAGGCGACTAACCTACTAGCCTACAGTGTTTTTGGCTGTTTATCTTCCATAGCATGGACATCAAATGCTTTGGCAGTGGCACACAGCCTGTAGCTTCAAACCAAATTGGACTTTTTTTCTAGTTGAAACCCATCAACTGCTTCTGCAAAATGGTTTAGGGATTCAGCGTAATCTTCCCACAGCCCACTCGTTGGGTCCAAGCCCAGCTAGTGTCTGATAAGCTCCGCTTTCGATCGGCGCTTTCCAGACACTCTCATGGTTAAGGACCCTGAAAAAGATGATCTTTTTGATGGGGACCTCCACAAAGTGATATTATTTTGTGCACATAATATTTATGCTGTCTTTGACTTAGTGTTACAAAACTGGATAATTTCATCACTTCATTTTTGGTACCTTTTGATCAAGTATAGAGTGGCACATGAACTGATATAACACATTATTATCTTACAAATTGATAGCAATTCATATGTACTAAAATACATCCTTGCTCAATTCAAGGTTTTCACTACTACAGTCCTATGAAGTCTGGTATGCCGATGATGGCTATTGATAGCAAATTTTACATGCATCTTATATTGTTACTGGCATTTATGAGTCAGTTTTCTGATATTGCGACTCTGCTGTACTTGTGCAAGAATTCAGCATTCACCATCATCATCAGCAGAGAACTCAGGCGAGAAAGAGAGGAGGCATGTGCTTTACGTTGAATAAGATTTGGTATGATTGTGGGTAATGTGAGGTTCTGTCCTGGTTCTGCATTAGATTATTACTATATGCCATTCAAAGGAAGCTTCAGAGTGGAGCTGCTGCCATGTTTGGGTGGAGTGACTATATAGCCATCATGGCTGAGATGTGAGGACAGTTAATTCATTCCACAAACAAAAACAATGGATCACCTAAACCATCCGAAAACATGGACAATTACACAGCAGAAGCCAGCAATGTAAGAAGTTGTTAAATACCGCTGCTTTGTCAGTGATTTGGGCATAAGAAACACAAAAAAAACCTCCTTAAGCAGTAGTATGACATGCCGCTAGGCAGTGTCTGTGTGTAACACATCCAGACAGAACCTGTTCCCAGTGTTATGACACACTGGTGATCGGCTTGATGACAGTATGGTATGCGATTGGTCAATGTCAGTTGATGATGCGGGCAGACAGAACCTGTCATGGCCACATTTGGTTGCAGAAACCTAACCACCCCAGCATTGTTTTTTTGCCTTATCCTAGCCACTTACTTTTGTGGATGTCCCTGCAATGGTAGACATGATTTTTATTGGCTTAACCTAACCATGTGTTTTTGTTGACATGCTAGAGTTTGCAGTATCCCTGAGCATCAATAACAGATACAGGTGGATACTTAGAGAAAAAAAGTAGATGCCAAAGTCCACTGACAAAGCAGCAACATGTGACGACTTGGGATGACAATATGTTGCAACCGCAGTGCACATATTAAAGGAGCTGATGGATCACATTCCACTGGAGTTGAACCATGTACTATTCCATTTGCCAAATAAATGATTGATTGATTGTGTCATGGCAGCCCTCCTCTCCCCTCATGTGGTTATTGTTTGTTTTTCTCTGTGTGTGATCCTTCATGTTTCCTGCTCTGTGTCTGTGTCTGTGAGATTGGTGGGCGTGGCTTTCTCTGGCAGGCTGTGCCAGGTGAAACTCATCCAGCAATCAACCCTCCAGTATAAGAAGACCGGCTTGAGACTCACTTGTGGCCAGATTGTTCCATCTATTCGTGTGGTAAACTCTGCTGCTGATCCTGGCTCCCTGTCGGTTTGTGCGCTTCCCTGTGTCTGTCATAATCCATTGTGTCTGCTCGCTGCAGATAGCCTTGCTTGTTCGTGCTACTATGCCTCATTCTCACCACCTGCCTGCCTGCCTGCTTGCCACTTACCGACCTTCCTTTGGATTGTGTTCAGTGTTGTTTGTATGGAGGACGCCATTACCATGTGGAGGACACCATGTTCCTGGAGTTTAAACACTGTATCACTGGGCACGCTCTGGGGAGCTCACCACCACTCACAACGCACCACTCGATCACCCATCACATAATCCCCTTCTTTGCACAATCGCACTGTAAATATATATTCACATTAAATCCCTTGAACTTTGTGTTTTTTTGCAGTGTCTTGCATTTCCTGTATTTCTGTATGGTGCTATAAAAAACAACATCATCAATGCTAATAGTGTTGTAGCGGTTATTAATAACTACGTTAAAATTTGGATTTTGCACTCGTTAAAGTAAAAGGGGCACCATTCTCCATTCAGGAGAAAATTTAATCTTAAATTGTGACAGTGTTAAGACATGTCATTACTTTAATCAATCTCATAGTCTGTACCGTTTATTCTGTATACATTGATCTTGTTTCTCTCATGAAATAATATCCACAGACAACGACTTGGCGATAAATGAGGATAATTTATTTAGACTAATAAAATGAAGAGTAAATAGATGAAATAATATGACATATAAAAAGACAGAGAATACATAAAAGGGAACCTACGTGATGTATGTTCAGGTGATGTAAATAATTAACTATTTATGATAGTGGAGGAAATACGTGACCGTCTAAAGCGTGGATGCGCACTGAACGGTGACGTAGAATTTAGAAATTTGGCATTAAAGCTTCGCTATACGACATCAACTCTGATCACTAGAAAATGTTATTCTGCCTACTTTTGTCGACTTGATTAGACTTCTCCGGGGAGGTCCAGGTCCTCGCGTCACTCCAGGGAGAGCTGCGTAGCGTCTTCCAGACGAGGTGACCCACTGAAAAAGCGGCGGCGGCCGGGCAGGTGGAGTCGGTGTCGGCGGTCTTTAACTGGCCTCGGTGTTAGCCTCCAGCGAACCGGTGCAAGAATCTTTGAACAAAGTCCTTCAGGGCAGGCAACGGATGCTGATAGTTTGTGCAGCAGGTGTTGCTTCTAGATCCGTGGCAGAGTTGATGGCGAATCGCGGAGTGTCCTTCTCAGTTAGAACTCGCAGAAATAATCAAAGTAATCCCATTGGTCTGAGGGAGTCACTTTAAATTATTAATTTGATTTTACTTAAAAACGAATTACCAAAAGTGTCTTTACTGACCAAAACTGGTATAAAAGCGTCCAAAGAGATTTAAAAGAAAATGGCTTCAAAGTTAAAGTTCAGCAAAGCTCTGGTGAGCTGTTCTGGCTCGCTTATAAAATTGAAGAAAAGAAAAGATTCTGGCGCGGATGCACGAGACGCTGTGAAAAAAAAGGAGCGAAGAAAACTTCAGAAGAGAAAAGAGGAGAAGCCTTGAGAAGAGTGAGCTTAGAGAGAGAGACTCTGAGCTGACTTTAGAGAGAGTCACTCAGTTTTATCTTTCGATTTAAAAGTGCGGATGGAAGGCGGAGTTAGCGAACTTTTGCACCGAGCGATCGCGCATCTGGTATAAGTTTCTAAAAGACCTAATGTAATTTAGGAGACATTTATGTCTCTGAACTTTATGACGAATTACGCGATCTAACCCGTGGTGGATAAATTCACGTATCTCCTCATCACTATAGTCTCATCACAGTAACTTCCAATGCACGTTAGGAGACCTAAAAGTAATTTATAACGTAACACATGATTCTGAAGATCCTTTGCTCAATTTTGTGAAATATGTGACCACACATAACATAACATTGTACCATGGATCCTAAGAAACTTGTGATTGCTTAGATATAGGATTACTTTTAACATTATACAATGAATTCAAAATACGATATAATTACAAAGTTGGTTATGAGCTTACTAATAACTAAGACCACTAGGTGGCAGTATAGCTCCATCATAACAAAAGGGTAATAAAACATATTTTACCTAACTCATTTAAATTACATGACATGAAAAGAATGGGAGGTGCTCTATCTGTTTACTGAAGCATGGAGACAACCTCACCCCCAGTCACAAAGACTAGGAAGAAGGGAAATTTTAACTTACAACCTTGGTCCAAGTCATTCTGTCAGATGTTTATCACAACACAGGGTTATATAATGGCTTTACCCAATGTTCGACCAGTTGGTTATCTCAGCAGGGGAGGCAATACAATGGTTGTTTGGTATTGCTTGGGTGATCCCAGGAGGTCATTCAGATGCCTTACATCCTGTGACATGCTGATGGGACCTTCGGAGTGCTTACCTTCCACCATATGTCAGGATGGAGGGTGTCAGATACTAACACTTTGCCGTGGCTTAAGAGGCCAGAGCGTGTTTGCAGACATCCCCAGGGAGTATAAGTTAAGTTAATTAACAACCCTCTGTTGGATGTTTTGGGTTAAGTAAAACAGTGTCTCTTGACGTGCCCCCCCTTGACCAGGGGACATTGAGCTCTGGAGTTCCTCAGAGGGACAAATGTAATGACCACGCCAAGGCAGTCCACTACATTCCCCCACTCGATTCAATGCGAGATTTCCAGGAGCTTTGGATCCTTAAAGGTGCAGCAGTCCTTGGGTGGGAAGAATAAGTGGCATAACAGCAATCCCCATGACCAGAGTTGATGTCTTTGTAGTATAGTGTTTCCTATACTATTGATCAGTGTTTATTCTGGTGGATGATGAAATCTACTTGGTGAATAATAAACATGATGAATAGTAACAACAACAACAAAAGACAAGGAAAACATATATATATACATTTATATATATATAAAAGGTCAATGAGCCTCATTTGTCCTCATTTGAACAATTGTTGTTTACACTAATTGATTACCAAAGGTTTTTGGCATAACACCTTGCATGGATGGAGACATGTCAGAGCTTTTAAGGTTATGAAATGGATAGTTTGTCGTAGAACAGTGTAATCTGCATGTCGTACAGTTGCGTGTTTCAAATAATTGAAATAAAAGTACATAAGTCTAAGATAAAGTAAATTTACTAATCTACTTAAAGATTGCGAAAGCTAAACCGTTATAGGTTAGACCAAATTAACTTGTCACCAGTGGAACCACCCCCACTTGTAAACAAATCAACCCAAGAAACTTAAGAACAATTTCAGACAGCAGATGATGGAAAACGTATCGAAGAAATGCCAGACTCTCACAATATCTGCTACAATTAACCTTACAGAATAAGAATAAAACTTCCTCTATTTTGCTAACAAACAACTATAGAAGTCTGCTTTTCTTAGGACTGTATTGGGACGCTGCTATGTCCTTCAAGTCCCACGGGACATCTGTGTGGTTTGATCTGATTGGGATAAACCCATTTAAGACTGATTTTCCCTGTTCTTGTAATTTTGTGAGCTTCAGTCACATACTTTTCAATGTGTTGACAACCGTTTTGCTTTGTCCATTCCACCCAGCCAGAAGCCTGGGGGTGGTAGCAAATGTGTACATCAGCTTTCACACCCAGTAACTGCCATAGATGTTGCATAACATCAACTGTGAAATGTGTTCCTCTGTCTGAATTGACCCGACTTGGCAGACCACCCCAGTCAATTTAAAGGTCTGACATGGGAGAGGAGGTGCCTCTTTGTTGCAAGGGGGCTCTGTGGAGCAGGTTTGACAGTTGGAACTGGCAGCAGACGAAGCAGCCTTTGATGTTGTCGGCTACGTCTTTTTGCATGTGTGGCAAATAGGTCAGCTGGACAAGTACTATGAGTGTGGCTTTGACTTGTTTTTGGCCTGTGTACGGAGAGTCGTGGGCATGCATCAACATCACCCCCCTGTGGTTCTGAGGACCCACGAGCGCAGGCAAAGTGAGGTCGTCAGAGACATACACAAGAAGGCCCGTGACGAGGTGCAGAGGTGAACGAACACAAAATAAACATGCCAAGCTAGCAATGGGATTAAGATCAGCGGCAGAGACATCGTCATCCGAGGCAGTGGAGAGTTTAGGACGAGAGCACACATGAATAGCTGGATCAAGACATTGGAGGAGATAAGGTCAGAACCTAAGATAGCAGGGGTGACCGAGGGAGGACCAGGGCGGAAAAAGAAGCCATAAACTGGGCTGCAGCCGGAGCTAGAGCGCCGACACAGACAGCGGGGGGGGTGGGTGGGAGAGAAAGTCTGGGTCGAAGTGCCAAAGCGTTCCATCGAGGGCAGCCTGTTTGGCCAAAGTGCCAGTTCGGTCATTGGACTTTTTGTCCTGACCAGGAGCGCTAGAGTGACCTATGACCTTATTCCAGTCCGGTTTTCTGCCTGAGCTGATGAAACCGCTGCGTGTCCACACAGGCAGGTGGTCTGTTTCAACGCTCATCTTTTGACCTGAAATTTTTGTCGCCTTGGTCTCAAGGAAGCAGCACTGAGCGACAGTATTTTTGGGATAAAGAATTGGCAGAGGTTCGTGAACCTGTGCCCAGAGTTCCAAGCGTTGGAAGTCAATCAGTGGTTGAAAACGGTTAAGGAGGTCTTTGCCGATGAGAAGGGGAACTGTATTAAGCGGAGACACGTACACGGGATGGATGAAACTCATTGAGCCAATGGTCAGTTTCACCATGGTCATGGATGTCAGTGTTGTACCAGTGGGAGCATACGGCTGGATATTCAGAGAGCAGGACTGGAGTCTTAAGTCCCTGTTGGACTGACGTACTGTCATTAACAGTGTATCAAACAGTGTTGATGACATCAAGGTTAAATCTGCAGCTGTATCAAGGACAGCTTCATGTACAAAAGTGTCTTCAAGTATCATGGGCAAGTAAAGTTTTCGTGCAGCGCCTTGCTCAGTGAGACGGCACAAGAACTGTTGATAAGGAGGTTCAACCTGTATAGCTGATGCATCTTCATCAAGGGACTCATCTTTCGAGTCAAGCTGAACTGTCAAGACTGCGCCAGGAGGGATTGATTTCTCACCCCCCTTTTCAGATTCATTTAGTCCATTTGCTGGAGCTACTGGTGTTTGGCCCTGTGAGGAGGTGGGCTCAGGTTCACCAGGGTCCAGATAAAGCTCTTCGACCACCACGTCAGGCTGGTCTGCAAGGCGATCTGATTGAAGAGGTGTAGGGGCTACTGCCGTTATGGGGAGATTCTTAGCTTTCCTGCTTTTCTCCCTTTTCCTCTGGTCGACAAGATGCAGGATGGCTTTGAGATCTTCTGGACTAAATTGAGATGTTTTAAACTTACCTCCTGTGTTGTTACTCTTTCGTTGGGAGGTTTCTTTGTTGTTACTGTTTGTGAATTTCTGACGGTTCGACCTCTGCTGATGTCGAGGGAACCGGTCCTGAAATTTAACCAGTTTCTCCGACTTGATCAGTTTGTTGGATCAGAGACTGTTCCTGTTCCTTAGAGAACTGATTAGTTTGGCGAGGCGTGCAACTGCGGTATGCTCTCTCCACCACTGGGAGCATCTTCCAGCTCAAAGAGTCACTGTCTATACTCAAGATAGTAAGTGGACTTTGCCTGTTTAGCATGGGATTGCCTTTGTCTTGCAAATCCCAGCGCAGCAAGGCTCTTGTCTGAGTTGCTGGATAGTTGCAGTGCGCGGGTTCGCCAAGACACCTAGTTGATTACTAGTGTTTGGATGGAGGTTCTGCACAAAGAGGGTTTTGAAGTTCATGTCCTCCTCCATCCCTGGTTCGTTTCGGGAACCAAAAAGTATGCCTTAAAGCAGGCGATAATAGTATTGTTGGGGAGATTCTTGCCTCCCTGCCCTAACTGCAATGGCAGCAGTTAAGCGGTCTGTGCTATTGGATCCGAAAATTCTTTTCTAAGGGCGTCACAGAGCAACCTATAGTTAGCTCTAACCTGGAGGGTTGCCACTCAATGAACTTACTGGCGTTGCGACTGGAAGTCACCTTGATCAGGTACATAGCCTGTCGTCAATCGTGCATTGGGAATTTTCGCAAGTAAGTCGATGTCATTCAAGTAAGTTGTGGTGTCATGGAAGCCATCAGGATAAGGTTCAAAGCGTGGTATGTTTGAGCAATCTTATCAAGATCTCGATCAGAAAGACTCAAAGAGGTTTTGCCAGTTTGGAGGCAAGTTAGATTGTGGAGGCGGAGTTACTCCTGACATGGGAGGAGCCACTTTAAGGCGAATCAGGTGGGGCCCTGTTGGCCAAAAGAGGTCTAGTCGGACGGGGAGAAGAGTAGCGAGCCTTCTTGAGCTCCTTGGTGAGTAGCTTGTCTTTCTTCTCTTCCTGCAAAGCTTCATCAAGACTTGTCTGTCGGTTCCGACCTATAGCAAGAGAATATCGCAGTTCTCTTTTAAGGGTTTCCAGCTCTCCTTCTGTACTTGACTGTGGGTGGCGGGCCTGTTAACCACATCCTCGGCTTTGGTCAGTTGCTGCTGCATGAGCTGCATCTCCCTTTTGTCAGCTTCGAAGTGCAAGCAGTAGGCTCTGTTTTGAGCTTTGAGGTCTTCCATGTGCTCTATTGCACGCTGGAGCTGATGGTTTGACTCATCACGGGCTTGATTTACCTTTTCAAGCTGATGTTGTGTCTTAGCTAGCTCCCATTCCTTTTTGTGGAGTGACAGTTCCAGCTCTTGAATCTCATCTTTCAATTTGATCTTCTTTTCCTCTGGTGTGTTCACGCTGAGCCTTCAGAGTCATCTACTTGTGTCTCTGCTTCTGCTGAAACTTCGTTGGGGTGCTCCAAGTTGCCATTGGAGGAGCCTTGATCCCCTCTGCAGTTGTGCAGTTTGTTGTACACGTGATTTCAGCTTACCTGTTGATTGCTCGAGCAGCTGTTGTGTATGTTTGAGCGTGCAGTCAACACTGAGGTAAGCTACCCAACACTTTGGTCAGTGTTTTTCCCTTTAATGGGTGAGTCAGGGCCTTCGTCGTTAATTCAAGAAACCTTGTTTCGAGTTTTGCAGGCAATCAGGTTATATTTTTGTGTTATTTTATTATAGGTGTTTGATTAGTAGTGATTAAAAGTACAAACAGAATTCAATGAATTCTTTGTTCGATAAGGTACCAGGTTGCTGTAATATTAACCAAAAGAGGTTAATTGTTTATAGTGTAAGTGCTGGAGGCAATGCAGACTAACAGAAGATACACATCTGGGGGCAGCCACCTTGAGGACAGTTAAACCAAATTATAAGGGGGAAATTTGACTTTAACTCAGTCAGTTAAATTAACCAGTTGTTAAATTTTTTTTTTTCAATTACATTAAATTGATCATAAATCAAACACAAAATTTAAGAAAAGTGAATGAGGTGTATACACTTGACTTAATTTGTAACTGTGTTTGAGAATATAATACAAAGTCAAAAGTGTTATAACTTTAAGACTCAGATTAAGAAAGAGGAAAGTGAATTAGCATAGGATTAGTACACTAATATAAGTGAGTGAGTGGCAAAGTTAAATTCTGCAATTTACTTTGCAAAGTTTGCAGTGTTAAACTTCAGTTAAGTGAAAATTCATCACCAGTTGGTTATATGCATGCACAGTTTGAATAACCACTCCTCAAGTTTCAGTTAACCAACACGGCCACGATATCGCGATCATGGTCTATTCACTCTTTCACTCTTTATAGAGGGGTGTGGCGTCCAGGGGAGGTTCGTCCACAGCCGTGACGACTCGGCATCAGCCCACATGAATGCCCTCACCTGCTCAGGCGAGAAGCACACAGTTTCGCTCAGGACACTGAGGAAACAACTTGTTAACACAGCCAGCTATGAGACAAACAGCCAGTTCAAATACTGGGCTACTGAACCACATGGGTTTCAACAAAGTTTGAGCCACTTCAGTAACTACAAACCACACAGAGGTCCGCTCTGGGACATTCAGAACAAGCAGACTGTTTTACACTCGTTTGAACAGCGAGGATATTTATACCTCGACGCCGGTCTCGAGCACCGCTGAAAACACTCTACTACCAGCGATTTGGCAGTTGCTAGCAGTTAGGTAGCTAAGCTAACAAGCTAAGCGCCGAGGGGCTGAGGCAGGGAAAATTGCTGAATGCTGTGGCGTAATATCCCTGAGCTCAGAGCAGGATGTTCGCTTCTGGAACACGATCACCGTCACCTACCAAAGGCCTTAAATCTGAGCGCACAAATGCGCCGTAGCATGCAAATTACAAATAGCACAAAGCTGTACAGAAGCTTCAACACAGTGTTTTTCCGCTGTTTCAGATTCGGCGTACCCGGTTATCGGTAGCCTACACGAATGCCACTTCTGGGCAAGAGAGTTACTGTAGTTACACAGTTGTAAAGAGCTCACGTATAGCATATGCGTCCACATTGTTATAATTTACTCTTTAAAGCAGGAAGTGTAAGTCATATACACTTAAGAGTTGCGACTGTCAATGCTTAACGCTCACACACAGACCACAAAGAGAAAATCAACAATGCGCTTTCAAGATTACCAGCAGACAGGAGACAGAAATAAATTCATTCAAAATCAAATGAGATCATAATGAGGCGTCATGACTTTACTTTGAAAAAAAAGTCACTAACATTTCACATTATCAGCCAAGGATGATCTGGTCGTATTTATTCATAAGAGAAACACTGATATACTACTACGCCGGATTTGAAGGCGCCAATTATGTAGCGGTTATTAATAACTTCACGTTAAAATTTGGATTTTGCACTACGTTAAAGTAAAGGCACCATTCTCCATTCAGGAGAAAATTTAATCTAAATTGTGACAGTGTTAAGACATACGTCATTACTTTAATCAATCTCATAGTCTGTACCGTTTATTCTGTATACATTGATCTTGTTTCTCTCATGAAATAATATCCACAGACAACGACTTGGCGATAAATGAGGATAATTTATTTAGACTAATAAAATGAAGAGTAAATAGATGAAATAATATGACATATAAAAAGACAGAGAATACATAAAAGGGAACCTACGTGATGTATGTTCAGGTGATGTAAATAATTAACTATTTATGATAGTGGAGGAAATACGTGACCGTCTAAAGCGTGGATGCGCACTGAACGGTGACGTAGAATTTAGAAATTTGGCATTAAAAGCTTCGCTCGACATCAACTCTGATCACTAGAAAATGTTATTCTGCCTACTTTTGTCGAATTTGATTAGACTTCTCCGGGAGGTCCAGGTCTCGGCGTCACTCAGGGGAGAGCTGCGGCGCGTCTTCCAGACGAGGTGACCCGCTGAAAGGCGGCGGCCGGGCAGGTGGAGTCGGTGCGGCGGTCTTTAACTGGCCTCGGTGTTCGCCTCAGCGAACGGTAAAAGTCTTTGAACAAAGTCCTTCAGGGCAGGCAAACGGATGCTGATAGTTTGTGCAGCAGGTGTTGCTTCTAGATCCGTGGCAGAGTTGATGGCTAATCGGAGTGTCCTTCTCAGTTAGAACTGCATGAAATAATCAAAGTAATCCCACTGGTCTGAGGGAGTCACTTTAAATTATTAATTTGATTTTACTTAAAAACGAATTACCAAAAGTGTCTTTACTGACCAAAACTGGTATAAAGAAAAACGTCAAAGAGATTTAAAAGAAAATGGCTTCAAAAGTTAAAGTTCAGCAAAGCTCTGGTGAGCTGTTGCGGCTCCGCTTATAAAATTGAAGAAAAGAAAAGTTACGAGCGCGGATGCACGAGACGCACCGCGGAAAAAAAAAGGAACGAAGAAAAACTTCAGAAGAGAAAAGAGGAGAAGCCTTGAGAAGAGTGAGCTTAGAGAGAGAGAGAGAGAGCTCTGAGCTAACTTTAGAGAGAGTCACTCAGTTTTTATCTTTCGATTTGGGGGTGCGGATGGAAGGCGGAGTTAGCGAACTTTTGCACCGAGCGATCGAGCATCTGGTATAAGTTTCCAAAGACCTAATGTAATTTAGGAGACATTTATGTCTCTGAACTTTATAATTACGATCTAACCCGTGGTGGATAAATTCACGTATCTCCTCATCACTATAGTCTCATCACAGTAACTTCCAATGCCGCGATTTAGGAGACTAAAAGTAATTTATAACGTAACACATGATTCTGAAGATCCTTTGCTCAATTTTGTGAAATATGTGACCACACATAACATAACATTGTACCATGGATCCTAAGAAACTTGTGATTGCTTAGATATAGGATTACTTTTAACATTATACAATGAATTCAAAATACGATATAATTACAAAGTTGGTTATGAGCTTACTAATAACCAAGACCACTAGGTGGCAGTATAGCTCCATCATAACAAAAGGGTAATAAAACATATTTTACCTAACTCATTTAAATTACATGACATGAAAAGAATGGGAGGTGCTCCTATCTGTTTACTGAAGCATGGAGACAACCTCACCCCCAGTCACAAAGACTAGGGAAGAAGGGAAATTTTAACTTACAACCTTGGTCCAAGTCATTCTGTCAGATGTTTATCACAACACAGGGTTATATAATGGCTTTACCCAATGTTCGACCAGTTGGTTATCTCAGCAGGGGAGGCAATACAATGGTTGTTTGGTATTGCTTGGGTGATCCCAGGAGGTCATTCAGATGCCTTACATCCTGTGACATGCTGATGGGACCTTCGGAGTGCTTACCTTCCACCATATGTCAGGATGGAGGGTGTCAGATACTAACACTTTGCCGTGGCTTAAGAGGCCAGAGCGTGTTTGCAGACATCCCCAGGGAGTATAAGTTAAGTTAATTAACAACCCCCTGTTGGATGTTTTGGGTTCGTAAAACAGTGTCTCTTGACGTGCCCCCCCTTGACCAGGGGACATTGAGCTCTGGAGTTCCTCAGAGGGACAAATGTAATGACCACGCCAAGGCAGTCCACTACAGTGTTAACCAGGGGGGCAATCAAGAGTTGGTGCCGCAACAACACTATCCTGATATTAGTGAATGTGTGCTGTGCAAAGTGGCGGGGATGAACACGCCAGAGCTAAACAAATGCGCTACCATGCACCTGGCTGGACCAGCTATCATAACAAACCACAGAAAAGCTCAGATGACAACACACAAAGGTAGCATGACTCCATTCTCTAGTAAGCATGGCATTACTCCATTTTATGTTTACATAGAATATTGCTGGTTTTCTGCTTTAAAATGCTTTCCAACACAGACCCACTGAACCTCAAACTGAGTTTTAGCAAGTTTACATAAAAGTATTCAGGTATTAGTCTTTGTTAGATTGTGACAGTCTATCTCTGTTGTTCTTTATCTCTTTTTATTTTTTAGAGAAAACAACAGAGAGATGAGTTTCTATGTCGAAAAAATACATGCGCATATTTCAGCAGCGGTGTCAACATCCTTGAAACAGTTGGAGTTCTTCCAACCTTTTATCTGACAGGACCATCTATCTGACCCACAGGCCATTTCATCTATGCTTCTGAGGCTCAGGACACACTGTAAGATTATCAGGCCATTTTATGTCCTGACATTTGGAAGGGAAATCCCGATCTGAGGCTTGGCTGGATTGATGGCCTGAAAAGATTACCTGGTGCCAGTGTGTGACGGGGTTACAGAATCAATCCGAACAGACCGATGTGAGCTGTGAAAATAATGTAAAGCCTGACACCCTGTAAGTCCTGATACAAGTTCAGAGAAACATCAACAAATCAGTGCCTAGTTCAGTGAGTTGGATCTGCTGCTTTAGGCTCTCATTAGAGATCACAGAGATCAGAGATCAATGAACGATGTTTGAAGCCCCTATGTGGAGGGTTTCTATGAGTCTGGTGACTCCTGCTGGGGACACTGGAGAGAAGAGCTGAAAGCAGCATATAGAATGCAGTTTTCACATGGATTGCCTCATTTGGTGCAAACAAGAATGTATGTCATCAGAAGAGTTTGAAAGGTTATCATAAAAAATACATGGAAATATAGCCTATGAATATATTTAAAATGAGAGTTATCGGATTCAGAAATACCAACTTAGTTGTTAAATGAATTTTACAATTGCTCGTCTTCACCTAATTGTCTCATATGAGTGTATTTAGACATATTTAAAGCGCATATGCTGGCATATCACCTGCAATTTATTTATGTATTTTTTTCCAAAGATTAAATTTGGCTTTTACATGTCAAACGATAATCAATTAAAAACATACATCGAACTTTTTTCTCCCTATATGCTCAACTAATAAAGCAAATAGAATACATTAAAAACAAAACAAAACAGACGAACAAACAAAAAAACATCGGAATTCAAAAAAGTAAGGAATTAAATCTGGAAATAGATTTATCATTCAAGTTGAACCTGTGATCATATCTTCCACTTTCTTGTTATTCTTTTGGGGTTTTAATTTGATGCAACCAATCAGGCAGTTGCTGTCTTTAGTGTCAATACCCAAACAAACTAACAAATGTTCCTTAACATTTTTTAGATTAAACAAATATGTATTCATCCACGCCCATCAAACATTTTAATTTTCATAATTTTTCTTGAATATTTAGTTAACAAGCTTGTTACAGCTGCACATTTTCTGGGATGTTGTCCTATATCCTTCCTGCAGCTCTGCACAGGTGTGCTGCATTGCCTAATGAGGAGCAGTGCTCGACGAGGAGCACCTGTACTGGAAGGAAGCAGCTTCAAATGTATAAAATCGTGGTCTCGCTGAGTAAAACTTTTCTCTTCAGGTGACCACTTAATCAAGGCTTAATCAAATGCTGAAGTTATCCCTTGTGCTGCAAAAGTACTTAAATTGCACACTTAAAGTGTTACACACTCACCGTCTGTACTCCACATTTATTGCCTCTAACTGTATCTTATTGTGTCTAATTTGCCATAAATGTGCTTGTATTTCAGCCATGTCTTTAGTCTGGTTAAGAATCCGTTTGCTGCACGGGTAAATTTCCCCGACGGGTGAAAGTCTTGAAGTATCATCTCAATTTGAAAGCTCTTATATGCCTCTTGGTCTGTCAAGGAATTTGGAATAAAATATGTTTAATTATAGCAGTTGAAATAAAATTGACCTAAATGCCTCTGTTAAGTATATTGGACTTTCTTACCTCTCTATCTCTGGCTCTTCCTGTCTCATCACCATCCAACAATTTCCTGAATACCTCAATAAAGTGCTTACAACCTATATTTCGGAGCCAAGTATATCTGTCACACTGGTAATTACCCTATCAGTCTCTCACTCTACCCCCTGTCAGTCTCTTATCCAGCCCTCTTGTATTAAAATCAAATTTACATTATCACTAAAAGTCCCAGCGCTATAACCGTCGTATTTAAGTGCAGTGACACCCTTCCTAATCATGCTCAGCTCCGCTCTCTCAATCCTCTCCGTTTAACAGTTCATATTATGCGTGAATCAAATTTATATCACCCCCAAATGTCTTACTTAACTGCGTCTGCCAACTTCTTAATCAGTGCCACACACTTCCCTCGTAATCCAAACAACCACCGAGTTTCCACATCAGCAGAAACAATGGCGGTGTCTGCTTTATTTGTAAGAAGTAGCGCAGCCCATCAAATATTTACAACGTGCTTGCTGGAGAGGAGCAGCGCGAACCGCTTTGTAGTTGCGACTTGACAACGTGAGTGAGGAAATTGGGTTGGAAGGGCCGCTGTTTTCTGTTTGAAGGGGGGGCTTGTAATCAGTGTCTTGGTTCATTAGGGTGAGATGAGCTAGTGATGAATTGCCAATCACAAGGAGCCGCAGGGTTGGGTGGGGCTGTTTAGAATTTCGACGATATCATCATGTTTGCATTCAATTCTTGCATCTGAGGCGGCTGTGATTTAATACAGCTGAAAGATAAATGATGTCCAGAGAAGATTGTGGAAGGTCACAGAAAGTTCATGCCCTGGTTTGTTTGTGGGTCAGAATATCTACATGTGCAGCATATGAATACAGACGTCACAATCACAGCCTCTCTAAAGGGATTTTTTTGTCATTTTTGTTGTTATTTGATCAAACCACTAAAATGACTAAATGTGCCATCCTGCTGCTGCTGAATAAAGGATTGTCTTTGTTTTACTCAGACAAGCCACACAAATGAGGGATTTGAGATGCTGTATGGAAAGTATGTTATGTTTTCACTTTTACAGGAAAAATACGGCTTTGTCTGTGGACTCATATATTGCAAATAAAAGTCATGCTTTCAGAATAACTAATTGAAAAAGTGTTATCTGGGGTATTATAGACCTAAAGTATTGCCATATTAATGTACTTAAAGTATAAAAATAAACATAGTTAAATGCATAGAAACATGGTGACAGATGTAATATAATATGGCATTATTGAATTGTTAATAATGATTAAAAATGACCTTGTTTTACTGTTGTAGCTGGTCATAGTGGATTTTGTTTTATAACTAACTTTTTTTTATAAACTGGTTGGAAGCTCAGTCCACTGTTTCCACAAATTACATTAAAAGTTTAGTGAGATGAGCTAAGTATGAAATGTTGTAATAGCTTCAAATGTAGTGGCAGAAAAAAAACACCAACAAGTGAAGTACAAGTATTAAGTAGCATAAAATGGAAAAACTCAAGTCAAGTAGAAGTGCCTTAAAGGGAAACTATTATGTTTTTCATTATTTTCTGCCATTTATAGTGTTACAAAGATGGATGTTCATATTAAACATGACCAAAGTTCAAATAATGAGGTAAACAAATGGTAATGTAATCCCTGTGAGCAAAAACCCAGCTAGTCACCAAAAGAAAATGTAGGTATTTTATGTTTCTTCAAAGCACAATTGCACATTTCAAACATAATATTATTTCTAAAGTGACACAGTGTATGAGCTGACTTTGTTATCAAGGAGGTGGAGAGGATAGTAATGGTGTGCCACTAAGGGCAGATAACTGGTTGGTAGTGACCCATCAGTGGCAATAATGCCACAAAAAGAAATCCTTTTTACTGAGACATTACTGCTTTTCCTGTAGGGACTGTGCCCCTAAAACAGGGAACATAACCACTCATTAACCACAACATTGTTGAAACATGACATTTTAGCCCACCTGCTACATAATTATATGCAAATGTGACAAATTTGTGGTTTGCAGAAGTATACAATACCAACTTTTTTTCTGATGAATAAATTGCAAAAATTGTACTCTGTTTCCAAAGTTGTTTTTTTTTTGTTGTTTGTTTTGTTTTTCAATGTTGTTTTTTTTTTACTTTTGAGACATGCTGATATCAGCATGGGACATGTATGACTATGAAGATTTTGCTTTTCAGTTAAATGGGAAATTTTCACAGTTGAAGTTACGCTATTCTTTGTAACTGTCATTCCCCAGCTGAATTAACAGTGCAGACCTGGAAATGCTGATCAGAACAGACTGGTCTTTTTTGGGAAGGGGGTCTTAAAGAAACCAGCATAGGGTGAGAAAAAAGACAAACAGAATGAGAAAAAAAATATTTTATTGAATTATTATTATTTTTTATTTTTTTACATTAAAACACATAAACATGTACTAGTAGTAACCCCAAATACAAGTATTTACTTGAAAATTAACAGAGCCCCCCTTGTATAGTACAGTATGTGCAGTTGTTGAGAAAATGCGTACTCATTTTCTGATCAGTCTGGTAAAGCACAGATTTCATCTTAGAAGATTTTTTTTTTTCACTTTGACATTTTTGCGCAAAAAACCTAAAAAAAGAACTTTAAAAACCTGACACCATATTTCCTAATTAGTGTCAGTTGGTTCTTCTGTGCCTGGTTGCACTTGTTGATATTGCTCACCTTTGTTTTTGTTGCTATCTAAAAATATAGGCCCTTTGCCACTGTAATGTGAAAAAAAGATGTGAAGTAAGCAGTGAATTTGCATTAGTTCAGTGTTATTCAATAATTGATGGTAAGATACAATGAAAACTGGCGTCCACAACACCCCAGCGATGCCACTTTAACAGGTAATGACTGTGGAACGCTTTGAGAAGTGCTTCGCGAGCGAGTACACAATCAGAATACAGCAGGGAAAATATATATATAAAAATATGCGCTGTGCTGAGAATTTCAATTGGATTGCAGCTTATGTGTTTGATTACATTTCCATTTTATTGTGTTAAGGAAGGAGTGATGGAAAAACGGTTGATGAAAATGGAGACGCACACACAGGTATGATTAAGTTTGGCTTTGGAATAGCGGTGATGGAAGGTGGGTGTGCATATTTTACACACCGTACATTCTGGAGTAGATTACAGGTGTTTGACTGACATGCTTTACTAGGTTTGTGTCTCTATCTGCAGCCAAAGAAAAACACCCACCATGCTTTGAGAAAACACAGCCACAGACTCAGAGACATACAGGACAGAGAGATACTTGGCATAGTGGATAGTAGGATTCTAACTGGCACACTGTATCTGGAGTGTGTGTCTGAGCCAAGGCTTGAACTAACTATGGAGAACAAAACTGTGGCAGCGTAAAGGTCCAACTGTTCTAAAATCAAAGTAATGACGACTGGAAAGAGGTTTATGTTCTCAGTGACAACTTTATTAGACCTCAGTCCCAGCTCTATGTGGCATGGATTCAACAAAGGAAACATTTCATACAGATTCTAGTTCATGAAGAGCTGAATGAAGTTTTTTTTTTTCTTTTTTTGCAGGTACATTTTTCCTGTTATTCCAATTGTGCTCTGTTTTACCGGTTCCCCTACAGTGGATCAAAAAAATACATTGGACTGTAGCCTGTTACACCTAAAAAGTTCTCACTCCGAACACGTCACACTGTGCTGCTCTTCCACGTCAACCTACAATGTTTTAGGTATCCTTGTGCGTCAGCTGTATATGCTCCAGGAGGCAGTGAATGTGATTGTGTGGACACCAGCAACGTAACGCTGTCCGTTAGTGTTTCAGGTTTCATGCGAGCGGTTTTGTCCGGCTACATTGTCAAGTGATGCCACCCATGCATGTTGGATGTAGATGCACCCATTGCTGTCTGGTTGTCCACCTGCATATGATAACAATTCCACCGGTTCTGTCCGACTGCGTTCTCGTCTGACGCGTCAGTGTGCATTGCTTTGGACATGGAAGGTGGCTTTCCGTGCCACACTCGTATGTTGAAACCACTGAAGCGTGGTGCTATTTAAAGATAAGGTTATTTTGTTGATTTTCCTTATCTTTGCTGCTTTGTCTTGTAAATCACTGTTTGTTTGTTTTTGTTTTGGTTTTTTTTTTTTGGCTTTTTCAGAAAAATAAATATTCTAAAATCTGTCTCCAGTTAAATTGGTCACTAGATACATGAGACAGATGAACAGGAGGTTGCAGATAGAGACAGTTTTGTTCCAAGGAGGTGCAAGCCCTAAGAGCTGAGCTTAAATAGAGATAGATCTTTATCACGACACACATCTCTGTAGTGGTGTAACAAGTAAATAATGTGTAAATTTAGCACTATTAGTTGTGGCATTGCACTGCTATGATTCCGGGAATACAGGCGGAAATAATATTTCAAATTGTATCTTTCATTTAGGAATAATAATAAACACATATCTAGTGTTAGACATATGGATGACAAAAATAAAATAAAAAAATCAGAACTTTAGAGACCTTATAAATAGCATTTTTACTTTCTTAATGCATTGTACATTAATTCATGTCAAGATGTGGCATAGACTGCAAACCAGGATTGTTGTGTATTATTGGTTTAGGGTTTTAAATAAAGCACAGCATGAGATGATCATTTAAGATCCACTTTTCCATGAGATAAAGGTTTTGTAGTAACTTAAAGTTTCTGTACCTTGGGAAGGCTCAAAGAGCATTTTAATAATAAAAATCTTTAGAACAATGAGCAGTGGAAATCTTGGTGCACAGAATGGAAATCGTTGGATATTTTGGCCCTTTGAAACTCTGTATTATAACAGATCACAGGCTGCTGATATAATACATTGAGGTACAGTAATGAAGACCCCAAAGCAACCATATATATGGCTCTAAACTAATATTTTTATTGGGACTCCTAGTTTGTGGAAATTGATTTAACCATTCCTTGTGCAGTCAAGTCTTTGGAATACATATGGACAACATTTTTTTTCCACATCTTGGACCTAAGGGAGATGGAAAAATAAATAAAATGCACATATGCATAGGCAGTCATCCAACCTCCCACTCACACATGAAGAAAATCAACCATGTCTGCTTAAATCATTACGACTCACCTACTCTTCAAAATCATGCATCAACAAACACAGCTCAAATGTATAAAATCTACACATATACTGAACCTTAAAACATTTACGCAAATGTCAAAAGCAGGCACGCATGTAAGCACACACACACACACACATGATTTTTATTCCCGTCCCTCACAAACCCATTCCATCTCACACTGTGATTCAATGTACATCAAGTGTATATAGATCTACAAGGTGTTGATGTGCTCATTATTTACACTTTCTCACTGATGCGAAGCCAAGCATGCATCTGTACCACACTGAAATTAAAATGGAAATACATACCTTCTTTCTTGGCACATAGCGGACATTTGAAATGGACCTGAGAAAAAAGAAACTCATCTAGAAAGACACGATGAATAAAAGGCAATGTTAAAGACATGGATTTAAAAGAGAAATTCGAGCAAGTGTGGATAGTTATTTCACCATCTTTTCCATAATAAACAAGTTACGTTCATCTCAAATATATACGGGAGGCCTTTGGGGACAAAATTTCAAGATTCAACCTGGGTGCTATAGGGGGTAAACATTAGGCTTTACACGATCACGATTTTTGGGCCGATCGCCGATCACCGATCAGTGAGTTTAAATAAACCGATAACCGATCACCGATCCGATCACGTGAGGAGCAATATTTAAATTACTTGTGTTTATGTACTTATATACTTATGTGCTGTTTCCTGAGTATCAATCTTGCCATGCCCCAGTCTGACTGAGATACAAGGGTTAAACATCAATGACCTCTGGAGGGCATTAAAGGACTGACAGGTTCAGTTAAGTTCAGTCTGGACAATCAAAAATATAACCCAAGACAAAAATAATTAGCACAACTTATAGTAATTAAATTACTTTATTGCAATTAATTACTTTCCTGTAACAAGTAAATACTGCAAATTAAGGACAGTAATGCTGCCTCAAACATACAGCAGCATATCAATGAAATTAACAGTCACAGACTGTAACTCTAGTACAAATAGAAGGCTGCCTCAAAACATTCATATACATCCATGAAATTAACAGTTACACACTTGTGCAAATAAAAGACAGTATTGCTGCCTCAAAACATTAATTAACAGTCATACTTGTGCAAATAAAGGGCACTAGGTCAGTATTAGTAATGCTGCCTCAGAACACTGATACACAACTTAGTGATTAACAAAATTAAGGGCAGTAATGCTGCACCAGAACACTGGCTACTGGCTACCATTTTAACTAAAAAATAAATAATGACACCCAGGTCAACAGAAAATATGGCACCCAGGCCACCTGTATTTCCAATAAATAAAATAAATAGCAGCCAGGTAGTACTATACAGTACAAGTAAAATACAATTCAAAATGGAATGAGGTGATTGTAAACCTTGCCATATTACTTAGGCCAAATGCTTATGCCTTTCAAACATCAATGGCAGATTCTTTCTAACAAAGAGGAGCATCTCAACTTTCCTGGCTGAAAGTCTGCTTCTTTGAGCATCCAGGATGTTGGATGCAGTGCTGAATAGGGCGCCACTGTCCACACTAGTGCAGGGTGCAGACAGGTAAGCTCTTGCAGCAGTGGTGAGGGCAGAAAAGCCATCCTGATTGGCTCTCCAGTAAGCCAGGGGGTCAGCATCCTGAAGGATGACAGGCTCTGACAGGTAGAGATTCAGCTGTGACATTGCTGTAGTGGCTTGCTGTGGCCTTTCTTGCATGATCTCACCCAACATCGATGACAAGGAACCGGGTCGTGCTATCTTCTCAGCTGGCTCATCTGCGTTGCTGGCTTCAGGTCCTTGTGCTTCATCAGGGACTGTCTGTGCATCCAGCAGCTCTAAAAGCTTGCTCCTGTGTGTGTGCCTTCAGCTCTGCAGAATAGCATCGATCCTTGTACCTTTAGTAAAACAAAATAATAAAACATTGCATTAATTTAACTTAGCATTTGTTCTTTTAGAGCAATTTAGAATAAGACTGACTGTAACTAAATGCTCTGTTTGATTTCACTTGTACACTTGAGTTTTAACTGACACTGAGGCATTTGTGTAAAAGCAAATATATAAGCTGGATGAAATAAATTTTATCCAATTAACAGAACATTTGATATTCTAAATCAGGGTGTAAGGCTATTCTAAATCACATTATTTTATTACTGTATATTAATTTTAATTATATTTTTGCAGATTATCTTAGTTTTTAATGTTTTTCCTCACCTTGGGTCTAATAGAGTTGCCAAACTGTAGAGGGGTTCATCTTCAATCCCATCGAATCTCCTGGTTACAGCTCTCAGTAGCTCAGCTTTTTGCAGTCCCACACCACGATCTGATGGGGCATCTCTGCTCAGGAACCGTTTTAAAGCCAACACAGATGGAATCACGTCTGCAGCTGATGCAGTGGATGAGCTTATTGCTCTTGTGAGCTCCTCAAATGGTTCCAGAATTGTTATGATGTGTTCTATCAGACCCCACTGGTTGGCATTGAAGGAAGCAGGAACTATGCTCAGCTCCATAAGCAGCCACGCGTTTTGTCCCAGCAGGCTTTGGAGCATATAAAAGCTTGCTGTTCCACCGGTGGTAACGCCTTGCTGGAACTTTTTAATATTCTGGCCCAGCTGTTGTTGCACATCATGAAATGCACAGTATGCTTGAGGAGAGCGTTTAAAGTGCCCGATGATGCGTCCTCCCGTCCGCGAGGATGTCCGTTATCATGCGCGCTGTGCCAATAACCCGTCGTGGATCGCTAGTTGAAGCGTGTGCCATGCATGGCAAAGTCGGCAGTCCTCCTTCACGCATGGCTTTTGCCATGTTTGCGGCATTATCCGCAGTACAACGTGGACTCTCTCTGGGAATCTGCCACGTCTGGAGCATGTTCTCGAATTTTGTCACCAACGCTGCAGCAGAATGTGACTCGGGAATTCCTGTGCGTAGGGACCGCAGCTCGGAGTTTAAAGTTTGAATCAATCCACTGGGCCGTTAAACTCAGTAGTGACATTGGGCTGACGTCTGAGGACCAAATGTCTGTAGTGAAACTGATAGAAGGATTGCCCTCCATCAGAAGGCTCTACACGTGAATGGACATCCCGGTGTAGCTCACTCAAACCTGTCTCACCGCAATACGTGTGTGTCCTGGGAGGCGGTAGCGTGGATCAAAGTAAGTTAGCAGCCGTTGAAATGCAGGGTTCTCCACAATATTAAACGGCAGGTCAGACAGCACAATAAACTCCATCAGCCTCCTTGTGCTACCCTTGCCTTCTCACTGTCCCGACTATACGGACGAGCAGCAGTGTCCAAAGTTGTTTGCTTTAGCATCCGCTTTAGGAGTTTGCTTTTCTTTTCTTTCTCCGCTGTGTTTCTTGAACTTGACTCCTCCGATGTATCTTTTCCAAGTGCCTGATTAAATTTGTGTCGTGTTGAAAGTTTTGCCGATGTTCCCCCGCGAGGTACTGTAGCGTTGCATATATTGCAGATAGCTTGTGCTATGTCTGATTCTCTCACTTTGAAGAACTTCCACACCTCCGACATCTTTGTTTGTGCCGCAAACAAGGATGTTGCTGTCGTGAGGATTCAAAGAAACTTTATTGTCCGTCACATAGCGACAGTACTCAAAACAGGAAGAGGCACGAAGACGAAAATGAAGTTTTTTTTAATCATGAATCATTAGCTCTCGGATACAAACAAATAAACATGTCGATGCTGTGAAACTAGTTTGGAGTAAATGAGACAGATTAAAAAAATTTCAACACGACCATGACGTCATTGATCGGATCGGTGATTTATGACATGACGCCCGATCCCGATCATTTCAAAAAATGCCAAATATCGGCCGATCCGATATAGCCGATATGATCTGTGTAAAGCCTAGTAAACATTATTCATTAATTCATTCATTCATCATTTTAATCAAAATGGTTCAAAATTCTTATTTCATTGGATGAGAAGGTATTAATCTATGCACTGGTGAATGTCACCTTGTTTGCCAATAGGCTAATACCGTCATATACCAATGTGCGGTCTATAAATCATTGCATCCCATAGACTATAAATAAAGATGGACGACATGCCCCCACTTACCCAAGCTATGCTGAAGTGAGTTTAAAATATCCCGGATACGAGCGTTGCCATCTTGTGAGGATGATGTCATTGGGAGTCCTGCATCTGTGCAGTAAGGATATCTGCGGTGGGGGAGTTCCCGGCCAAACACCTGTCCGCCCAATCATGAGCGCACAGATTGGCTGTCACAGCTGTGAACCATCTTCTGGGAATAAAAAAAAAAAAATAGAGTGTACTTTTTTATTGAGCCTATGACCATTCACTAACATGGAGGGGCGGGTCTTAGGACCTGAACTGCAGTCAGACACCAGGGTGATCGAGATTGAATGACCTTATTTTTGGGCAGCTGTCGAGTCGTCCATCTTTATATACAGTCTATGGTGCATCCCTACAAATAATAGATATTTTTCTAAACTTATCAGACAAGGTAAAATCTAATGGAGAGAGCTAAATTTCTAAACTCTCTTTCACTCAGTTAAAGGCAAACAGCAGTTGGGAGTTTGGCAGTCAAATGGGAATAAAACTGGAATTGGGAGTCACGTGGGAAATGCTGAGGATGCAGAATGTTCAAAGAGAGATAAAACACAGATTTACCATATATCTCAGCTTTCAGCAATGAAGCCGGAGAGAAATCACAAGATCATCCAGTGGGAATCAAGTGGGATCAGTTGGTGAGTGTTTTGCAGGTTTAAGGGCCCCCTGGGACTCAACATGGGATTTGTTGGAATTCGTGTCAATGGAAGTAAAACAAGGCTTTAGGAATCATGTCAGATTTGTTGGGTTTTCCAAGAAATCCAACCTGGGGAGCAGATGGCACCGCCGGGAATGAAACAAGGCTTCAATGAGGATTCTAATGCAAGATTCCTGAAAAGCTGGCCTTTGGTTTCCAACATGAACATGTAAAATGTTAATAGCAGGCTTACTACAGATTATTATTATTATTATTTTTTTTACCAAGATGGAGAATCTTGTGAAGAATAGTATTACCAGTTATTGCATGATACCTCACTCCATCTTTATAGAAAATGTACATTTTTGCAAACAGTGGATACATTTGACACGCATCATATCAGTGTTTCCAAGATGACGTAGTATATGAGCCGACTAGAGGTGGAGGGGATGGTGGATGACATATCACCTAGGCAAGATGTCTACCAAGCTGCAGAATAGAGATTGCATACACAGGTAAATTACAAGTTTTAATTTTCAGTAGCATCTGGAGCCAATGTACATGAGTATGTGATAGGTTCATTTATTTAATAACCCATATAGCCTTTGTGCTTCCAGCCCAGCACGGCTCTAAATCTCTAGCTAGACTCTTCTCTTCTGTTGTTCCCAAATGGTGGAACAAACTTCCAAACTCTGTGCGTTCTGCTGAGTCCCTTTCTACCTTTAAGAGACAATTGAAAACTCATTTGTTCCGAGAACACCTCGGCACTTAACCTGACTCTTCTCCGCTTTGCCCTTTGGGGTAAATTAAGTCAGAAGGTCCAAAACCCAGCACCTAATGATTATCTAGCACTGACAAAGTTGTGTGATGTTGTACGTTGACTGTCATCGTAAGTAGTGATACTGAGATCGTAAGTAGTGATACTGAGATTGTTGAATCTCAGATGCTGAGGTCGCTACTGGTTATTACTTTGGTTTCAAAAAAAAAAAAAAAAAAAAAAAGGGGGGGCACTTCTTCTGCCACTAGACGGCAATACCTGTGACCAATCACACCTGAAGCACTTTTTGCACTTACTAAGGGTTTTTTCCTTAAGTCTGAATTCTTGCTTGTGTTGTATGTCGCTTTGGATAAAAGCGTCTGCTAAATGAAATTATAGAAATTGTAGAATATATCAGAGCCAAAGTGAAAGGTAAAGTGACAGGAAAAATGAGTATGCATTGCTTTGAAGAGCTGCAGAGTTAAACTTTGAGCTAAGTTGCAAGTGCACTAAATTATGTTCTACATGCTATGTGGCTCACCTTTAATGATGCTTGTAGAGTCAAAATTCCAGTAAACCAACTGAGGTGACTGAACAGTATCACTATGATTGCAATGTACAGTTAAAATTCTGACCCAAATATATAAATCAAAGTCCAATAATCAGGAAGGGGCAAGGGAATGCAATGATATTTACAACCTTCACTCTGCTTTTCACTTCTGTTAAACAATTCGGATGTCCTGAGTTGTATTTCACATCTAGTTGAAGCTCATGTTCAGTCACCCTAAAACAAACCAATAGAAAATGATGTATCCATTACCCAGTTTCATTGTTAGTATCATTGTCAACAATTGTAATGCACTTTTCACTTTACTTTTAGGACAGTGACCCTTTCTAAATTCACCAAAGTAAACTTTTGTTGTCGGGTAAAAAAATAATCAGTTTCAGATTTTGCTAGATTCTGTCATATAAGCCTACTGTCAACTTTGAAACTTTTATTACTGAGTTCCTGAACAAGCACGTCAGTGTCAAACATTTTCTTAGGAGTAGTCATAGTGTTGGCAGCCTCCCAAATTGTCAAAAACGGTAAAGTTGGCTTACAGATAAAGTTACAATAACAGCAGTCCTTTGTTATACTGGACTAAAAGTTTATTTTCACCTTTAAAGAATAAGAACAAATTGAGGAGAAGAAATTATCCTCCTGCTTGAAAATCTGCTGCACTGTAAACAATACACTTTTTGCACAATTTTGCTGATCTATTATGCTGTCTTGCTAATGCTTAGAAATATTCTAAATGCATATTTTAAATGAATATTAATTTGCTGCTTGATGTAACATTTCAAAGATCCAGTCTGTATTTTGTGTTATAAATAGATTCCTTTTCACACTTGTGTGTTTTTGACTGCATAATTGCTTTTTATCTACTTCCTGTATGCATGTGTGCATGTGCATAGTGTGGATTTTCTCTTCAGCATACAGATCACACACACACACTCACACACACATACATACACACACACACATACACACTGTGGGGCTTGATGAATGAAAGGTCGGCTCTGCGCTCTAATAGCTTTGACTTGCTGACATTTTCTGACCGGCCTTGGAGAAAATAGAGAAATAAGAGCACACATGCACACACACACGGGTGCACACACACACACACACACACACACACACACACACACGCAGACACACAGAATCAACCCACACATGCTCTTAAACACTCACATATTCAGACAGGCATGTACTCTCCGGACATACACGCACACAGAACAATTTAGGATCCACATGGCATGAAACACTCTTACATTGTACACATGTACTGGGAATAGTGACACTTAAAACGACAGAGTTGTATCTGTGCATAAGCTAGCCTGCAGCTAATTATTTCTGCCACTGAGAAATTGCAGTATGCAGCAAGCTTGTAAAAAGTGTCCCCGATGTTCTGGCTGTTTCACAAGTTTCACAATTCGATTATTTGCTATATTAAAATATGATGCTTCAGAAAAAGCAGTGACAGTGATGGAGAGGCAGAGAGAAAGCCAACTCCCCGATTCCCCCGCTCTCCCATCGCTCGTTCTCCTCCGATGTATCACAGTAACTGAAATGTCAAATCAAGCATCGGCGTTAAATACTGAAGTGCCTGTGAGCTGCTTTCTGTCGTCTCCTGCTTCTCAAGTGTGACTTATCGTTCTGCAACAAAGGAAGACAGCTTAAGTCTTCCAGATACTTGTTGGAAATGATGAGAGATGTGAGCAAAAGGCACATCACATCTAATGCTTATCATTCTAATCATTTTTCTCATTTATTTACCATTAAAAGAGAGAGGGACAAAGGGCTGTGTAATGGGTACTAACTGTTACAGAAAAATGTTGCAAAAAAAAAATAATCCCATATAAAAAGTGTTATGAATCCTCTTTTAATATGGTAATTTTGCACTTGGAGAACAACTCAACAATAGATAAGAGTTTTGCTGTAACTTATTTGATTAGTTTTTTTAGGCAGTTCAGCAACCATTTGGGAGCTTTTCCTGTCAAACTTAAAAAAATGCTACACCTAATAATGCATTCAGATGGCTGTTATCAGCCCAGTAAATGGTTGTGTGTATTCTTTTAATGGCCCTAGTAATTATGACGGTAGCAAAGGAGAAAGTTAGGTAACAAGTAACAGTACTAGTAGTATAAAGAGCTATAAAGTCTGCACAGAGAGAAGGTCAGAGTGGTTGGAGGTATCAAACAACTTAGGATTTTCACCCACGGGACCAATGTTTGTGTCCTGTCAACAAAAAAAGCCAACATAGGCTGCTGCCTATATGGGGCCTCAGTCAGATACTCAAATACTTGCTACTACTTCACCATGGCTCAGATACTTGCTACTACTTCTCATGACTTTCTGGCATGAATTAGTCATTTAATCAGTTTTTAAAAAGTCAAATTTTCCATTTAATGTTAAAATAAAATTTTTATGAAATTCTGTACACTTAACATGTAATGTTTACATTTGAGAGACTGAAGCCAGAGAATGATAACTTTTTTTTTTTTTTATAGCAAATCATTTTTGGAAAAATCAGTGAACTGTTGTCAACATTTTGTCAATTCATAATTTCAATACTTGAGTAATAGTTTTAGCACTAGTGCAGCTGAACTTTAAAGGAGAATACGATTTGCACATGCAGGTCAGTTTACTAGTCAATGGAAGTACTACTTGGACTGGAAGACAGAACTATGACTTAGAATAACAGAAAACCTGCATGAAATGAGCCATGGAGTATGGAAGATGTGGGCAGTAATCACTAACGAAAACATGCTATTGGTTAAATTATGGAAATTGCAGACAATGGCAATATTGGCAGTAACAGAGTATTTAAAGGGATTTAAGTGTGCTGTTATTGCCAAATTAAATTTGTTTTTAAGAGCTTTAATGAAATGTATAGACAAGTGCCTTCCTTGAACATTTTTGTCTGATTTGTTTCTCACTGACAGTCCCTTTCACATTTTAGACACTGTGAGAAATTGCATTACATCACAACTGATTTGTTGAGAAAGATATTTTTGGGTGGTGACACATTATATTAATAACCTGAATTTTAACCTGTCCCTTTGAAGAGATGGAAAACAGTATCCATGTGACGATGACAAAGGCAAACAAAACATCGATCTGTTGCCTTGCTCCCAAATCTCCCTCCTTTCCATTTGATGTATTCAGCGGGGTCCCGCTATTGAGTAGGAGGATTCACAACGGCGCCATCACTGCTTTCCTCCTCTCAGTCCTTCCTGTCATACTCTTCCTTGCACTGTCTGTCATTCCTGTTCCTTGATCCCCAGTGCATTGTCAACAGGTCCCATACGTGAGTGGGTGTCTCCACATCCTGTCACTTAACTGGAACACAACGTATTTCTCCACTGTGACAACTGTGTCCTGCCTTCATTTCCCCCCTTCTAAACCATACCGTATAGTCTTTTTTAAACTTCCTTCCACTTTCTAGGATTTGTGCTGTGAATGAATGCTGCCATACCAGGAGCTTTGTGATAGAGGCATATAGAGAGGCGTCATCTTAAGTAAATCCACCCAGGTTCTTTGTCCTGCTATTACAATATCATTTTTTTCTTCAGCCAAAAAGGTTACATTTTTGGTTTGGTTTGTCTGTTTTTTTTCAGCAGGATTAAAGAAAAACTACTGGCCACATTTTTATGAACCTTGGTGTGAGGGTAAAAGCATGGCCCAAAGAAGAACCAAAAAAAAGTTTGAGCAGATCCGAATCACAGGACAGATACAAAAATTGTTTTTCTACTTCCATCAACATTGCAAGATAAGGCATTTGGCCTTGGCCAAGGTCTACATTCTGTGATTACCACAAGCTCCGCTCTCCAGCAAGATAATTAAGATATGCACATATCCTTACTTTTTACCTCAGCATTAAGCACATAACCCTTTCTCCTAATTTGGCACCAAATACTGGCGCTGGGTCGAAATTGTGTGCAGGATCATCCAAAATAAATGTGATTCCAAGGGAGGCTGTGCTTCCTTGGCTCTTTAAGTTCGATCATTGATGATCCGTAAGCACAGATGGTAACATTGGGGATTGGAAATTGGCTGATGCCTAATTCCCAACAACTTTTGAAGATTCTGACAGGGCAAATAAAAATGGTTAAATTACCAGAAATCCACCTAAGTTGGCAGCAATTTGGCAGCAATTTCTTAAATTTTCTGGAGGGAAATACCCCCTTGCACTTCACAAACACTGGTTAAGTTGCACAGCTGTAACAGTGGTAATCATGCCCCTTTTTATGATGAACTGTGGGATCAACAGATGGTCAGTCAGGGAAAGAGACCTGGTCATCTGGAAAGAGCTTAAGAAAGACTTTTGGTCTGACAGAGCCAGATCACAATATGTCTCCTTGCATCTTTGCTCCCTCTGTAAAGGATGTCAGAGAGAGATCTGAGAAAGAGATGCGTAGGACGGACCTGCGTTTCCTTGCTCTAAGCTCCTCCCAAAGTCTCCTTGCTCCTTGTATTGTTGAGGTGCATTTAAAGGATTGGAGGATTCTCCATGATGGCAAAGGGGAATGACTGCCAGGTCACCGAAGAGTGAGGATGCAAGAGAGCATAAGCATAATGAAAAGTTAATTTTCTTATATTAATATGGAAACAAAAGATTTTACTGTCACTTTTTCCCAAATTGTATTACTTAAATGTACTGTAAGCTATAATATCATATCCCTTATGTCAAAATTGACCTGCAATCACAGCCTGTGAGGTGCAACGTTAGTAGAGCTCAGCAATAGATATTAATGGCCTGGTCAATTCTCAGAACACATTTTTTCCATCTCTCATCAAGTTTAAAGCCATAGTAGTGAAATGACTCTAGGGATTGCAATGTTGGTCAATCAGCCAGTCAAGGGTTTGGTCAAGACTGACATATTTTAACTTTTTAATAGCCATATTTTTTCTACAGACATTCATAGTCCCCAGAGGGTAAATCCTACTGACTTTCTGACATTTTGCTTCCATTTTTTTTAATTTGTGTAATTTTTTTTTTGAGTTTTAGGATTTGTAACAAATAGATCAATTTAGGGATATTTAAATTGACCCCTATGTGAAACACAGACCCTAGGTGACTTTACAACTGTGATAGTCCATGCTCACTTGCCAAGTTTGTTCGTTGCATTCAGTAAACTGCAATGCATAGCAATTTCTTGAGTCAGCTAATCCAAACTGCACTAGATATGGTTGATTTGTTTTTATATAGCCTACTGATGCACCCCTCTCCCTGTTTATATATTCACAGCCTCTATACCTGCATCAGTTGCTGCATTTGTGTTTAAATGCTGTGCAAGCATTTCTCATCTGACAACATAAAGGTTTAACTGCAAACAGGTAATATTCAGAAGGGTCCATACTGAGAAGAAGAGAGCTGTGGGAAGGTAGCTGTGTGGGGCTTCCAGTTGTAATATTTATCCCTAAATGTGATTTTTTTTCTGTGTGTGTGTATGTTAGTTGTATTTGTTGTAAACTGTATTTTTTCATTTTTTATTTTATAACACATAGTGATCAAGTTAAACTGATTAAAAAAGTTTAACAATGTAGCTAAGATACAGCAAAAAATTGACTCAGTGAGACATTACATATTTACAGAATGTAGTTCTGTTTGGTGCTGCAGTGACGGAGATTGCATGGCAGAGTCTCTTTTCAACTTTAGAGTTGAATGTAAAGGTAGACATTGAGCTAGGAATGAGCTCTGATGTTCTGTCTTTAAGACATAATGACAGGTTTAGCAATGACATTTAAAGATCAGCATGGAATATGTGAGGCTTTGAGCCTCAACAGACCGAGAAAATGGAAATGATGCAGCAATGAGAGCATCAAAAAGGCAGCAGAAGCTCACAATAGAATAACAAAAAGGGGAAAATCTTCAGGAATAAAAAATCAAATTGAAATAATGAGATAATTGGGCTACAGTCTGTGTTGGCAGTGCAAGCTACATGGTCTATTGGGGGTAACTTTGGAAAAGGATAGGGCAAAAAAGACCTCGTCTGTTTTTTTGTCCCAACTAGTGTCTGGAGCCAGTACATTTGAGCTCAGTGTCCCAGTTCTGCACCCTTGGGACCTTTACTGTGCCAGAGTCAAACACATATTCGAACAGATATGGCACTGCAGAACTAGTGAACCCGTGCACATTTAGCAAGTTGAGCTTTCTAGGCATGCAAAAATAAAAATCTGCTGCTGACTCCTTTATTACACCAACAGGACAGATGTGTCATCACATGTTCTGGGCTTTGTTGGTTCTAATGCTGCATGTCAAAAAGGCTATGTTTAAATGAAGAAAGCTATGTTTTTGTGTTCAGCCAACAAAAGCACATGTTAGTATAGCTGCAGTGCACTTCAGCACTGTCTTGGAGGCTGACAAGGCCAGCCTCATCAGGCAGCCTCCTGACATGGGAGGGTCATTAGCTTGACTACGCTCACCTGGGCCTTCACAGGTTATAAAAGCTGTGCAAGGTGTAAACTCTTCCTCTCCCTTCCTTCAAAAGACATCCACACTGCATTGTTGGTTTGGTTTGTTCATTTTTATATATCTTATTTTAATAAATCATAATTGTTTTTACTCTTTTGTATGGACTCCCTCCTTCTCACAGTCACTGAGCCAGTTTGTGATATTACCTATTAAAGTCTTTTGTTGATCATAGGGAGCTGTGTGAGATTTAATAAACTGATGACTCTTCAGTTTGATCTGAGGGCTACAAGTTTGAAATTAAAAATTATGTTGGGGGCTGCAGTTTGCAAGGCGTTTACCAGACTTCTGTAGCCTGCTCCTCATCTCTGCTTGAGGCTGGCAGTTCGAGGCTATCTTAGCTCCTTTCAAGAATAACACATCCAAACCTCTGACTGACCTGTTGACCATAGAGTTGCATTGTTGGTAACAACGATATCTCTGCATCTCTCCATGTCTCTTTCTGACAGTTCCAATCAACCGCCTCCATGCATGTTACTAGGCAATAGGCTATTGGCGTATTAGATAACTATCATTCTTCAATCCGCCTATAAAAATCCAATATCGAAGAATAAAGAAGAAGAAAGCATCAAGTGTTGGGTTAGGTGTATGTGTCAAATTTGGCAGACAGAGGCATAGGGTCAGTTTAAGCCCTTGTAGAACTTTTGTGTACAGGTCTAAACCAGCATCAGAGTGCAAAGGCAAAGTTAAACTTGTCAGTACAACACATTTGATTCAGTTTTGTTAACCCTAATTAACTAGATCATTGCTGTCACGTCTTGGCTAGAGTAGAACATAAATTCAAAAAGCTAAAATTTCAAACATTGTCATCCTCGAGTGACTCTGTTATAAGAACAGGGCATAAATAGTTTGATAGATGATTTGCCAGTGTGTCTCCCTGCAGCTTTCACACAACCATTAAGAATGGACTTTAAAGGGAATTAATGCAATCTGTATTCCTGCATAAATGTAGAACATAAGGTTCTCTACAACTGTCAGCACATTATACAGGAAACATAATGTGGTAATGTGCCATTACACTTCTTGTATAATGTATTCAAAGAGTTAAAGTTACACTATGGTATTACTTTCTGTGTGCATAATACTCAGGATGGATCAATACACAAATGTGCCCTTTATTTTAAATATTGATTGACCAACTGAGCAAATGATTTGCATACTTTTTTAAAAGTTAGTACAATTTTTTTTATTGCATTTCTGTGTTGTCGATTGTGTACTACCTACCTACCAATTTGGGACCATATGAATGCTGTTGACTCCTGTTACCCCCTTTAAATACAACCACATATTTTTGTATGAGCAAGTTAAAATGATCAATTCTGTTGTTAGAGTGTCTTAAATTTGGAGGAGAAATTGGGGGCCGAACATATTACCCGATGGAACATTTTAACATGACCTGATTGAAATAGATTCTGACCTCAAGTCCTTGAAGGTTGCAGCACGATGGCGTCCTTTATTTGATTCTTTAAAAAATACCTAACTAATTTCCAGGAAGCAACAGTGGCAGCTGCTGAAGAGAAGATGAAGAAAAAGTTATCTGAAAAGCATAAAGATGACAAGACACGAGAGCTGAACTGCAGATAATACAGGCTCTGCTATCACAGCTTCCACGGTCCCTTTTGCATCTCTCAGACAATTCTTATTTTTCCAGCACTCCCAAATTACAGGTAGTCTTATACTTAATAAGTAATGAATTAAAAGTGCTGTGCATGCCATTAGCTGATAGGCACCTGCTGACAGCACCTTATCAGTATCAGCTGACTGGTCACACTCTCTTCATTCTCGCTACAGACCTTTGTCATGGCAGACATTTTGGCTTTGTTAATGATGGCTCAGTTGCACTCGCACTTTGCCAGACCAAAATGTCTGCCATGAAAAATGCCTATTAACCCTGATTGCTGTGCACTCTCTCTACCACTTTAACCTTCCTTTGCTGTTAAAAGTACACACTCTTTTTGCATGCTATTTCTGAATTTTGTCTGGTTCAGAGTTCTGTTTTCTCACTCTGCTGAATTAAATATGTCTACTGCGTCTGGGTCGTTTTGGTACGCTCCCAACAGAGGTTCCCTAATGCTGTTAGGATTCATTTAGGAGGCATCATCCAACACACGGCCCCCCTTTATGCCAAACAAAGCTTTAGAATAATTTGTAGCAGCAAACGATCCAAACGTCTTTGATGGATTTATGACTGAAATGAGAGACAGACTTAAAAGAAACAAACCAGATGTGTGGGAGGAAAAAAAGACAGCAAAACAAAAAGACCAATCAGCATCCTTGAACTTTTTCTGTCATCCTTCCTTCCCTTCATCCCTCTCTGAGTCTCTCAACATTTACTCCTCCCCATCAGAAGGGGCACTATATGACATATGGCCATCCATAATTCAAAATGATTTGAGTACACGTTTCAGGGATTTACAGCTGAGATGCTGTTTTTACAGTCATAAATCCAATTTGAAAACTCCAGCTCCCTGAGCTCTTGATGCCTCCAAAAATATACTTGGGCACAACTTTTTGGATTTACACTCATGTTGAGGAAGCCTATATGACTTGAACAGACACATTTCCAATTGGTAGAATTTTTGCAAAACAGCTGGCTGACAATATGGGGCAATGCATGGATAAAATCACTTCTATTAATTACCTTTTGTATCTACTGTTGCTTTTTTTAGACTGTAAAGTCACAGCATACGTAGCCAACAACTTCAATGATCACCAGATTTGGCCCTACATGCAATCACATCATGTTTGATTGAAAGCAGATACCAACAGAGCTTATTGTCATGTAACAGACTGTACCGTATCTTACAAAATGCACATACAATGGTTTACATGATAACTGAGGAATTAGTGCCCCAATAAAGTTAAGCATTAATGTAAGGTTAGGTTTAGGCAAGTGAGGTTACTTTTGTTGGTTTTAGGAAAACAAAGATGTGACCAAGTACTTTAAAATGGTTCATAGTTTGCTTGGTTTCACATGGTTCTGTACACCAGTAACAGACAGAAAAGTCAAGCCCATTCTCATTCCAAAGTCGTTGAATACCACCACTTTTGCAGTGATTGCAGCATAAGATCCCTGTGCCAAATGGCACCTGTTGCAGCTGTATTACTGAGGCCGTGTGGCGTCAGCTGAGAATGCTGATGGATAGAACTGGTCATGGTGTTGTGATACGCCAGCCAGACGGCACATGCCGCAACAGCATGATACGTAGCTGGTTTGTGGCAGTTGAAAACGCGGGATGAAACCTGTCGTGTCCGCATGATACGCTGCTTGTCAGCATCAGGTTAAACCACTGCTGGTGATGACTAATATAATGAGAACAAAGGTCCTTATAGGGCAGGCAGGGTGGGTGATGGATGCCTGAGTGCATTCTCATCTGGCACCGTCCAGCCATGTTCCGGTTGGACGCAGAAAGTGGCTTTTGGTGTCACACTGTACACTGAAAGCACTGACATAGCAGACATATTTGATGGGTTTGGAGTGAGAACAGGCTGTATGATTCTGGGTCAAACCAAATAGGCATTCTTTGTGTTTCAGGTCTGGCACAACATACTGTATATTTTAGACTGACTCATATGTAATTGCAATACATACAATAATTAATAAGAATATCCTCTTTGAAAATTCATATTTTACACAGAATATATAGTTTACTTGACCATGGCTCTTAGAAAATAACTCTAAAAGCTACCATTCCACTTCAGATTTAGCAGGCTTTTTATTAGAATGGGAATGGGTAGGAAAGACATCAGCAACAAGCTCAAGATTAGCTGGCAACATGATCAATTTTGATGAAGACATTAACTATTTAACTCATACGGTAGTTTGTGTAAATAATTAACATTTTTGGCTTATGCAAGAGTGATTTTATTCTCTTGAAAGTTCATACCAGAATTCCCCAAGCCATCTTTGGACCCAAAAATCATGATCATTTGTTCACTCTCCTTCCCATTCCGTCTGTTTTAATAACATTAGAGGGGTGGCATGCTGATTCACTTGTTAGTTATGTCCCCTCACAGGCTGGATTGGATTAATCCATCCAAGGCCTGCATTACTTTATCTCTTCAAGTACTGTAACTTTTGCATGTCTTTTTGGTTTGGTGCAGTGGGTATAACATAAGGTTGATTCCATGTCCACTGTCAGTATAATTACTTAAAATTAATTGTGATTGTCATATTTCTGCCAGAAAAAGTTACAGTAATGGCGTAGCATCCCCCAATAGACTTTTTCCATGGCAGACATTTAAACTGTCATACTGTAGCAGGAAAAGCACAGGTGCAACACATCTCATTAACAATTGCTCAGTTCTATCAAGTGTCAAAGTAAGCCAAGACAGAAAGCCAGCATGCACAATACCCTGAAATGAGCTCACATAAATGGAATGCAGTTGCTTTAATTCTTATCAGTTACATCTGTGCTCTTTCTGCTATGGCATATTAAAATATATGCTGTTAAAAAGGTCTATTACACCAGTGGAAAGGGGGATTTCAGACATTGTTCAGTCTGACAAGCACTGCATTTTAGGCCCACAGTGATAGCTATAGATGCCAAAGCCTTCATCTGTGGCAAATTCACTGTGGTTTGATGCACCCAACATCCTTTACCACATCTTTGAACCAACGACTTCCTTACACTACGTTATACTTCCTTAAATTACACTTGTGTAATAATTTGTTGCTGTAAAACTGGCTTTTTGTGGTTCCTAAATGATTTTCTGATTAGAAAAGCAATTAGAACTAACTTTATTCTTTTTAAAGCTTAATTGCTGTCACCTGGACAGCCGAAGAGGCATCACTGGGCTTATTCAAATACAAAAATCTGTACACTGTTTGTCCAGGCACCAAAACACCATTTTCCAGATTAGACAAAAAAACTATTGCTGTCTCTTTCTGTTGCCTTTATTCAACAATTTATCCTCTTGGTGATCTAAAGCCTGGTTTCATTGCTCATTGGAGGCTCTTATTTCCAGGCATGCCCTTTGGTAATGGCAATGTGCATGCACAGCAAACTATCTCAGTTATAAAAGGGCAAATAAAACAGGACACAGTCACACATATGCAGGAGGGCATTATCTCTGCATGACTTGTATTGACGTCAAGGATGTGTGGTGGTGTAGTAGGTCAGATTCTGTGTTGTGTATTGAATGATTATTGATTATCATTAAGAACATCATTGCAAAGCACCACGGGTGGCACTAGCACAGTATCCATACAGTTGTAACATGGTAAATCTACTTTAGACACATTATTTCTTAAAAACATGATAACATACTGTAAGACAGACCACTGAAGTTGCATGCAAGAGTACACAAATTCTACATTCCAATATACTTATCCATGTGTTAAAATATTGTGAACATGATTATACATTACCAACACTTTGGAAGGCATTAGAGAAAACTGCATTGTAAATAATGTGCCCCCCTTCAAAATAAAAGCTCGATTAGGATTATGCATGTAATGGATACTTAGCCCACTTCCAACCAGCTTTGTATAATAACAGTGTTGGTAGTATGTGTAAATGTTAGTATGTCAATCCTTCCTGCATCTTTCCAGCGCCCAGATCTCCCTGCTTATTTTTGCTGGCTTGTAAGCAGTTGCTCAAACTACAGATTGTACTTCCTTGTTTTTGTATGCTCACCACCACGGACACAGAGAATGGAAGCGGATCAAGAAAGAGAGATACCCATCTCTTTCTTTCTCTCACTCTTTCTCAAACTCAGACCAAACTGTAACCAAACTGTGAAACTAAGCTGCACTAATCAAATATGAACCAAGATTATGTTACTGTGTTGCCTTTTTCTTTAAAAAAATGTTTTCAGAAACATATTTTAGCTTACCATTGAACTGCAATACGAGATTGTTTTCGACCAGCTGTTCGCCAGACACCACCCACCAGCGGGAGCATTTATTGGCTCAGTGGGACATTGTGCATTCAGGTAGTTGTAGAGTTTCTATGTCCCAAACAAAAGCGAATGCCACAGCCTTTTATCCTGATTTTTCTGGTCAAAGAGCACCAGTTTTAAACTACTGCATAAAAAGCCCTGTTTTGTGAAAAGACATAGCAGTAGTAAAATACTTATTTAACGTATGCCTGGTTCACAGCTTAGAGCCACAGTATCTGCAAAAATATGTCAAAATGAATGAAAAAGAAAAAAAAATGGAACTGACAAGAAGAAATAAAGATGGAAAAAAACAAGGAAAAAGCAAGGTTACAGAAACAGGAAACTAATCTAAGGCCCAAAAGGATACATTTGGTAGTAAGGAGAGAAAGGACCACTGTAGCAGGTCAGGAAAAAGAACAGGAAAGGACATAGGAGATAAATCATCCCTGCCAAAACCCTCAAAAATCAGATAACGGATGGGAAGAAAAGAATGATGAAGGAGGATAGGGAAGATGGAATATGAAAGGCAAAGGAACATGACAGGGAAGGAAGAGCATAATGGGAAAGGGAATAAAGGGAAAGCACAGGGATTGGTTTGGAGGGTCTGCACGAAGGATTTGCCACCCACAATACTTCAAAACATCTACATTTTTTACAGGGTCCTAATTGGGAACCAGATAGGCAGCAGGCAGAATTGGACACACAGCCCAGTGGCCATGAAGAGAAATCCAATCACATCAGAAATCATTAGAGCAGATTGTTCCTGGAGCGTGCAGAGAAGTGTGTGTTTTCTGTTTGTGTATGTGTGTGTTATTCTAAATATCATCACACATGGCTGAGATTTAGACATTATGTATACACACCATGATGAAGAGCATTGTGTCAGTATAGTCTATTACATTAAGACAGTTAGGACTAGTTAGGAGAAGGGAAATTAGAATGTCAGCCCAAGTGGTTTATGGGTAAATAAACAAGAATGACATTCAAATAAGAGTGTGAGTTCTGAACTCTGTGTGTTGTGTGCAGCCCATTAGATTCATTATGAGCAAACAACTGTGCGTCAGAAGCTTTTTATTGGTGATTGCTGATGCTTGTAACACCCAACCAGTGGCCTTTATTCAACTAAATTGTATTATTTGTTCACTCCAGTGCACAAGGATGAATATAATTGAATTTGCCTTTCATTAAAAGTAAATTTCAAAGTAAAACTGGCTTAGTTTAAGGGGGCAAGAAACCAAACAACCTATGTTTTTTGTTCACAGTGCCCCTAACTCAGTTGGAAATGACCCAGACATTTAACATTTGGTGGGAGGCAAAGTTTGTATTTAGCAGTGTAAAGAAGCGTACACATCATTTTATTCTGCTACAATGCAGGACGAGGTCATGCTCCTCTGGAGGACGCTGTCTAGAGAAAGTTTTCTGATTTAAACAAGACTAAAGGGTCATCCACACCGAGAATGATATATGTGATATATATATGATATAACAATAACTAAAGTGTTAACAATGTAAGCAAGCACACTGATGAAATGATGTATAACAGGAAAGATGTTTACTGTGTTCAACATCATTGTTTAGCATAGCAACATCTGTCACCAAAAAGTGCTGCTGAAACTCGTGTAAATGAAAGATGTTTAATTCTTTAACTTAATATTTTTTAATGTAATCAATTCCATTTACCACCACCAAAACAAAAAAAAAAAAATACTTTTAAGCAATATGTGGGAATGGTAAACAAAACATTAAAACTAGAAAAAAGCACCAGAGTAGACCAAGGCAAAGATCTCCACTAGGTGATCGCATTCTTGCTAATTCCCGGAGCTAATTGCGGCCAAGTGGTGGCAACTTTAGACAACACATGCGGTGCAGCTGCACCCAGTGGAATTAATCAGCAGATGCTCTGGAGAGCATCTGTGGAGAGACACCTCAGCATGGGCAATGTTGTTCTGACTCTGGTGGAACAAGTTGTCTGACAAACAAATTTTAAAGACTACTGAGGTATAACCATTCCTTAAATGATAAACATGTCAAATACGTTGAACTAGTCTGCTGTAAAGCCATGCTTTGGTAATTGAGTGGCTCAAGTAAGTTTGTGAGTGTGATTGACTCTTGAATGCACGCCATATGTCATTTAAACCTGTTTTTTTTTTCTCATTTTGAGTCTTCCATCATCTAATTGTATTCCTCAAAAGGATTTGAGTTGATATATGGTCCTATGTGAGGTTTAATGTTGTATTGTTAACTGATAATTACATGACAATGCATCTCAGCATCGTAATGCACTACTTGGAATGGGGTTAAGTTTGTAAGTATTATGTAAAGTAATGCATTGCAAAATTTACCAGTTAAGACTTTCCAAGGCTCAGACAGATAAGGAACAATATAGAGGACATTCCTACTGTATAATCATTTCCTTGCCCACTTCAAACTGACACAAAATCATCTGACCTTAAAATTTCAATCACTCAAAAGGCTACAGAAACAATGGCAAGATACAAACAGCTTGGCTTTTGAAGTGAGATTAATTAGGTTCAAAAGCTTGCAGTCACTGGCAAATGTTTTAATAGCGTGTTAGCTAATTGATATTGCCGCCTATCCTCATCTGAGTGACATATCTGGCAAACATTACGACGCACGACTCACAGGTTTGAGCACCGGTGCTGCACATTGTTATCTGTCTCAGGTTTCCAGCTATCACCTTCCACCTTCTGATAGATGGGAAGCTGGCAGCATCAAGGAGGTTCACTTAGAAGTTAATGGCTAAATATAGCAGCGAGGCCACAAATGAAAACCCAAAAACTTGTCCCCTGTGTCTCTGTGTCACCATTCAGTTATAACTGACCACTTTGATGTGTTTACAGATTTGTGTGGTTATTATGCAGCAGCCTGATGTAATTTAAGCATGATTTATGTCTGATCGTGCGTAAAGGCTCTGAGCGGCAACACTTTAACGTGGAGGCTGCAGATTTATCACATATCTATCCGCCTGCCTTCAGATGGCTGCTGGGATTTAATTAACTGATTAACTTTAATTAGCCTGCCTGGGAATCACAAGCAACAGTAACTTGAAGATGAAGTACTTATGGATGTTTTACCACCTAAAAAGTGAAACACTGAAATGAAAATGCACCATTGTATGCTTTTAGGATTATCTTGAAGTACAGCCCGAGGTCTGTGCTTTTTTTGTTTGCTCTTTTTCTGCCAGTTAACAGTCAGCAACTGTCATTATATTTACAAGAGAAACACTGACACCAGGACTAAAACATTAAAGAAGTGCTGTGCAACAGAATGCACAGATTCAGTGGGAGCTCCACCAGATTTTTTTTTTTTTTAACAGACTGATGAAGAATGAAAATAAAAGAAAAAAAACATGAACAAAAAAAACAATGTGATTCGTTCTGCCTTACTGAGCATTTAATTTTACTTGTCTTTTTAAAGAAACATAATACAAGTAGATATATTCACAAAATGTCCATGGAAAGTAAAGCCATCTAAGGAGTGCTTTACAAAATAGTAGTTGCTACATATACAGTTTGAGAAGAGAGTAAGTTCCCGGCAATATTTCATCATCCAAAGATCACATCCATTATTCAAAGTAGCCACCTGTTGGTTTGCTTGGCCTCTCACTAGTGGTCATGATGGCAGAGCTGTAGAAAAGTCCAAGTATGAGCAGCTCTAAGTTTCCAAGTCAAGACCGCATCCAAATGAGTCAAGAAAGAGTCCAATGAAACTAAGCAAAAAGAAAAATGTGTTATCATTATTAACACTAAAAAGCTGTTCATTTCTCCTACAGATTATGACCTTCACCACTCTTCTGCATAGCAAAGGCTTTGAAACTGCAATTTTAATAGAGTCATTGTTTGAATAAGTAAAGAGGGGAGCACAAATAATAGTAACATTTTAACAAGCTTTTCTTCTAGTTAGTCATAATTCTGGAGCCCCAATAGTTTGAAAAATTTCCCATTGGAACAGTATTGGGAAAATAAATGCATCTTTCTTCGAAGGGGCCATTTGTCCAGAAATATGATTCACACTCTCCCGGCTAATTATTAAGCAAAGTTAGTCAAAAGTCAGCAAGATATTCCTACTTTGGTGAACACATTTCCGGCACTACTCTGAATCTGATAGGCTTACCAATTTTCTTACTACTACTTGTCACATTGTGCTGATATGTCACAACTTTCATATAGGGACATATATATATAGGGTTATGCAGTGTCAAGTCAGTTTTATTTATATAGCCCATTATCACAAAACATGGTTTGCCTCAGAGGGCTTTACAGTGTACGACATCCCTCTGCCCTTAGACTCTCACATCACCCAAGGAAAAACTCCCCAAAAAGAACCCCTGTAACGGGGAAAAAAAAGAGGAAGAAACCTCAGGAAGAGCGGTAGAGGATAATGAGGGATCCCTCTTCCAGGACGGACAGATGAGCAATAGATGTCGTAAATAGCAAGTGAAATACAATCATGGCAAAAAAGGAAAGAGAAAGAGAGGGGGGAGAGGGGAGAGGGAGGGAGGAGGGGGGCGCAGAACAATAAAAACAGATGCATGTCATATTACAATAATGGTAGGTGTGAAATTAGTAATTGCTCTCTATGATGATGTTGATAGAGATGATAACAGTCTCATGCATATGTGAAAGGGAGTTGTCCAAAGGCAAGATCACAGCATCGGCGCAACCAGGACCAGACCACGATCAGGGCGAGCGGGGGGCACAGAATCAGTACAGCCACAGCACGAGCACAACCAAAGGCAGGGTCGCAGCATCAGCACAGCTATCACCACGGTCAGGCACAGTTAAGGTTACGGCCAGGATCCAGGGAAACTAGGAAACAAGGGAGCAGGAATGCTCCCGAGAGGCAACAGGATTAGTGTAGTGCAGTTCAACAGACCCAGGCTCTGTAATCGCGGGCCCCAGGTAGTGAGAGTACCACATGGCTATCACAGAGCTAAGCTAAGCTTGCACATGGCAATGCAGTAAACAGACATGCATGATTTCTGATGGCGGCATTGAGAGAAGGAAAGGAGCTCAGCGTATCAGGGGAAGTCCCCCGGCAGGTTAAACCTATGTCAGCTTAACTATGGGCTGGTCCAGGCAACCTGAGCCAGCCCTAATTATAAGCTTTATCAAAGAGGAAGGTCTTAAGTCTACCCTTAAAAGTTGAAACGGTGTCTGCCTCCCTGACCGAAAATGGAAGATTGCTCCATAGGAGAGGAGCATGGTAGCTGAAGGCTCTGGTTCCTATCCTACTTTTGGAAATTTTGGGAACCACAAGTAACCCTGCATTTTCAGAGCGCAGTGATCTTGAGAGTTGGTAAGGAACTATGAGCTGTGACAGATAGGATGGAGCCTGACCATTTAGAGCTTTATAAGTAAGGAGGAGGATTTTAAATTCAATCCTGGATTTCACAGGGAGCCAGTGCAGAGAAGCTAAAACAGGAGAAATATGATCCCTTTTCTTGCTTCCCGTTAAAACACGAGCAGCAGCGTTCTGCACCAGTTGGAGAGACCTAAGAGATTTGTTTGGGCAACCAAATAATAGGGAATTACAGTAATCCAGCCTAGAGGTGACAAATGCATGTACTAATTTTTCAGCATCTGTTTGGGATAGGATATGTCTAATTTTTGCGATGTTAAGCAAGTGAAAGAAAGCCGTCCTTGAAGTTTGTTTTATATGGGAGGCAAAGGATAAATCCTGGTCAAATAAAACTCCGAGGTTCCTTACAGTTGTGCTAGAGGCCAAGGTAATGCCATCTAGAGAAATTAAATTGTTGGAAAAGGAGCTTCTGAGGTGTTTTGGGCCAAGAACAATAACTTCAGTTTTGTCTGAATTCAACATCAGGAAATTGAATTCAGACTTACGTGTGACGTAAGCAATATATATATATATATATATATATATATATATATATATATATATATATATATATATATATATATATATATATATATACTGCTTACGTCAGTGAAGATCCTTGAAATGTAAATGTAATATCTTTTTGAGGAATGTTGTCACGCTGCTGCTGTTTCGTGCAATACTCATCAGCAGTGGTAACCATGGTGATGTAAGCATGAAGTCCTGCGGTCAGCATGCCACTAATGTGCTCTGTTGGAAAGTCTTCACAATGTCTATTTATTCTTCTTTCTGTTCTATGTTTACTTCGTAATTGAATTTCTTGGTGTTGCTGTATTCATCAACAACGACTCTATATTGTCAGTGCTATTTTGAGCCAAATTGTATCTTGAGGGACCTTGAGAACATGTGCATGACAGAAATCTCATTCAAGAGGAGTGAAATGAAGGACAGTCAGTGACCAAAAAAAAGCTGTGAATGAAGAGCTTTATCGCTGGCTGATGTGAAGTACAAACCTCCAAACCACGTTTTAATGAAATCATTAAAACTTCCAAGTCTATTTAATAAAGCTTTAATCTGCACAAAATAACATAAAAGTTGAAATATTTTATCACTTTAAGCCACTCAGCATTTTACTTTGTTGGTTTGAAAAGTTAACACACAGCGGAGGATGATTTAAATCCATCAGCCTCTGGGTTGTTGGCCCAGTATGCTTCACTCTGCAGTCACTCGCCAGCTGGGCTTGTGCTGGGAATGTCTGGCTAACACACTGATTGCTTATTTGTGTGGCCACTGGAGGTTTAAGCTGAGTTGGCAAGAGTTTATCAAAGGACGACAAGATAAGCAACTCCTCTCCCTCGTGGAAATGGGAAATCAATGCACCATCATGTACACTAATGTGTCTAATGTGTGAGCTTACGTTAACACTCATGCTGTGGCACTAACGAGGAGCAAACAGGTAATTAGGAAACAAATCTTGACTGACTTTTAAATTTGTGGGCCAAAGAGAAAATTTCTGTTTTTTTTTTTTTTTGTTTTGTTTTTGTTTTTTTTCTTTAAATTTTGAGCCATTGAACACTGACCACCAGCTGTGAAACCAAGTGCAGACAGATGCCAAACAGCGAGGTCAAAATTTGCAACTACAACTCAAAGATTCTACCTTACACTACCTTACTCATTGCACTACACAAACACTAACAGCCTTACATAGACAATAACAATAAAAGAAAAATTTAATAAATTGACACTCTTTAAATGTGTGTTTATGAAAAGCAAGCTTAAAATGTTCTTTATGTCTTCTGACAAAGTGGTTCCCTACCTGCCCCCACAGAGACTCACAATACAAATTTGAGGGGGCAAGAGATGACGAACAGTCTAGAAGCAAGCACAAAAGCCTTCTTTCATGTCTGCATAATTGTCACGGCCGCTACTGGTGGCTCCAGGTAGTGGCTGTGCTCCCTCTCTCCTTCCCCCTCCCTTCTCTCCCTTTTCTCTAGGTGGGCGTGAGCACTGGTGGTGATGTGGAATGCGCACAGGTGAAGCTGATCCTAATCAGCCTGAGCAGACACACCTGTGACTGAGCAGTGGCTGCAGTGATCCTGCATGCTTTTTAAGCAGAGCCAGACCTTCTCTCAGTGCCAGACCGTGAACAGTCTCTAGTCAGTCATCGTTCGTTTGTTCACTTCTAGCTCCTTATCTGAATGCCAGCAACTAAACCTGTGTTCTGTCTCTTCAGCTTTGGATTCTCCACCATACCTCGACACGCCGAAGCAGCCAAAACTCCAGCCAAGCAAAGAGGCTCCCCACGATCACCACTGCAGCTTCCACCAGCTCTCCCTGGATCCGAGGACATCCCTTGGATGAGCTTCCCCTGTTGCTTTCCGCCACGTCGATCAGCCGGATCCCTATCCTCGTCACCACCAGTTTCCTACCTGCCCAACCCCTACCTTTGTTCCCTATTCTCCGCTGGTACTCAGATAAGTGTTTGTTAAAGAGGTTAGCTTCGTTGCTAGCATTTATTTGGTGTGTTTTTGGCGTGTAGCCTTTCAGTCAGTCTGAGAGTGATTTTGTAATTCTGTAGTGTGTTTTTGGCGTGTAGCCCTTCAGTTGGTAATTCTGTGTGCAATGAATTAGTGGTAGGTAAATTGTGTTTCTGGTCTTTGACCATTCTGTCTGTGTTGAGGCTCTTAATTCATACACGCTGTCGTGTCTGAGCTTCATTCAGTTTTTCATCAGTCAGTATTAAGCTTGTAATTTTGTTATTTGTGTTCTGGTCGAACTTATTCGACAATTCAGTTTTCGTTTTCATTTCCACCCTCCTAGCTAGGTATTACCTTGTGCTGGTCGTGTGTGATTTTGGTTTTGTAAAGTCTATTCTGTAATAAACACTTGTAAAACTCCGCTTGTTGCCGTGTCTTGTTGTCTCGAACTTGAGCCTCTAAACACCACCCTTAACAATAATAGCCACTGGATTTCATGAGGTTGAAACGCTGCTGGTTACGACATAATACAGAGAGGACAAAGGTCCGTTTGGGATGGGCGGGAGGGGTGGTGGATTGGTCGCACAAACCCCGGACTTTCATGTAGAGGTCAAGTGTTGGCTTCCTGTCTGAATGTGATAGGTTTTCTTTTGTGGACCCTTTGTTGTTGTTTGTTGACATCCCTAGACAGTAATATGTAGACATGGAAGTCCACTGCAAAGCATGATATGTAATGACTTGGGATAAAAATGTGTTGGTGGGTCACAACTCTCCAAATGTCATGATGAATAAATTTTACATAAGCCAACAGTTTGAAGTTGTGCATTGTTTTCCGGTTGCTGTATTTGTGAGTGATTATCTTTTATGATTCAGAAACGGCATAGGTTATAAGGAAATTACACAAATTGTGCTATTGTTTTCAAGTTCAATAAGCACGACATGTTCAAGAAGCTAATATGTCCATGTTGCCCACTAAAGTGGATTTTATGTTAGTCATTGAAGCAGGACACATGATGAGGAGTTTAAAGCTTCACCAACGCATCTTCATCCAAATTTCAGTCACGAGAGGAGTCTTGACAGCTGCATGTGGGCATTAGCCAACTGTGCAACAGTGACTTCAAATCCTATTGTCTTTTCTCTGTGAATCAGGTCATGTGACCATCTCTGTGACTCATTAACCCCAGTGGATTCTGAACGTCATGCAGTTCCAGGCTTCTGATTAAAGCACAGGATGGGTCAGGGGAATGGTGCATTCAGGGGAGCTCACATTCCTATATCTCTCCCACTCTCACTCTCTCTCACACATATACACTTTTTTTCTCAGCAGTGTAATAGGCTACTGACACATATAGACACACACGCACGCACCACACACAAATACATGCATGGGTATTCCCCTAACCCCTAAACCCCCGAATCTCAGTACCTCTGTGTCTCTTTAATAGTGAGGAGGGTGGTTTCTAGCCTGCAGGAACTCTGTGCATCAATGACTTTGTATGTCTGCTTCTGTGAGGGGGGACAGAAAGAGAGAGCAGAAAATGGTGAAATAGAAAGGAAGCAAGGAAGTGCCCACAGTTTTTAGGGTTTCAGGTTTTTATTCCCACTGGAATATCCACCCTTGCTGAAGATGCTTCTGCACATGATGCTGATGCTGCAGGGAACATTTGAATTAAGTGAGTGCCAAATTGTAAGCAGGTTCATAAACAGGTAACTTTACTTGTTAGGACCTTATTATGTTAATAATTTTGCTATTTACATTGTTTTGACACAGTTCAAAACAATGTAAACATATCCTCATAAAATGGTTTGTATGTTATCTAATGATTTGGGGCTCATCGAATGAGGGTCCCTACTGGTTGGGTTAGGTTTAGGTAAAGAATCGTGGTTGGGCGTTGTCATGATACTTACTTAATGGTAGGTCACGTACTTAACTCAAAGTTACAATGGTCAGGTTTTAAAAAAAATGAAGTTGCATAGGTTAGGAAAAGAATCATGATTGGGCATTGTCTCTTTATGTACTTGATGTAAAGTTCTACAAAATAATTCATTCATTCATTCATTTTCCGTAAGGACTTGACCTCTCAAGGGTCGCGGGGGGGGCCTGAGCCTATCCCAGGTGTCATCAGGTGGAAGGCGAGGTACACCTTGGACAGGTCGCCAGACTATCACAGGGCTGACACAAATAGACAGACAACCTCTCATGCTCACAGTCACACCTAAGGGCAATTCAGAGTCACCAATCAACCTGACCTGTATGTCATTGGAATGTGGGAGTAAGCCGGAGACCCTGGAGGGAACCCACGCAGACATGATGAGGACATGCAAACTCCGCACAGAAGGGCCCCTGCCCACGGCATACATATGACAATGTATTGAAATGTATGGTTACCAGAAGAGGAATCTCGTGACTTTGTTAGGACAAATAGACCTTGTTCCCAGAGTTTCAAATTTAAAAGCAAGGTATCTAGGGTCCTTGAGCACTTTGCCTAGTTGGTAATCCAGCCTTGGGTCAATTTGTGATTTGTTTAAAACTGATTGCTCATAATATACTCTGACCCTCAGCTACATACAAACCTTTTTAGCAGTCTGGAGCCATAACACAGGCTGAGGTCCTACAAGCTCCTACAACTGCTTGGATGGTAAACAGGTTGCTTTCAGTACTCACAAGACTAGGTCTGCCACATCAGAGTGCCCTTCCTAAATGACACTTGCACAGAAAACTTTTTATAATTCTTATCCTGTTTTATTTCTCTTCCAGGCTCCTCTGCAGAGGGCAGGGCTAGGTGAAGGTTTCTGAGTTTGGCAGAGTTTGATTTGACAGAGGGTGTTTTGTGTTTGTCCCCTTAGATTCAGAAGCTTTTGTTATCCTACAGCATAAATCTAAATGGGCTCCAAGTTAAGGTCACTGGTCAGTCTGTATTAAAAAAAAAAAAGATAAAAGGAGAAACAGACACTTTACCAAAGTGCCAGGAGTGCTCTTAAAAGTTCTGGTGTAGAAAATAAAAGTACTAAATCTGTTTTTTCATGTCAACTTTCACTGAAATTTGGCTGCTAATGATTTGTTTGAACTATTATTTAGTCTTTAAATTGTTTCATATGGCTAATTTTATTTGCTTGTAATAAGCATAGGCTTTTGTTCCACCATTTTTTAAGGAATGAGAGTCTGACAGATCAGAAGTTGCTGTTTGTTGGTCGATTATGTAGAGTCTGGGTTTGCTGCACAAGGTATTCAGTGTTATGTTAGATAACTGCTGCCCTATCAAGTACCGTACAATGACAGAGAGGACCTCAACAGACTTCATGCTGTTCCCGCAGTCCAATCACACAACATATTTTGTTGTTAATTTGGAGCACTTGCTGTGCCGAAAAGCCAATGGACAGAACAAAAATGGAAAACTCAACAGATGTCACATTTGGTGAAAAACGAGACTTCGGGCCAAAGAAAAACATTGGTGTGGATTGTGCTACCATTTGGCGATGAATATGTCTGAATATCTCAGCGAGGACAATAACAGGGGAACTAGTTTTAACAAATACATGTTCAATAACAAAAGTCACACAGTGCACAGCAGATAGGACATCCTCATACCATAACGACAGAATAGGTTGTTTGAAAATGGCATGAAAATTACATAAATGACTGTTACCAGTCACAGTTTTAAGGACCTTGTTAAGTGTAGGCTACAAAGGTTCTTGGTTAGGTTGACAAAAAGATCAAGGTTTGGCTGGAAACACATATAATGCCACAACAATAGTAATACAAACACACTAGCACATATTTCAAGAGGTGTTTAATATAAAGGAAATATATAATATCACCTTTAAAATGAACAAAATTAAATTGAATGTGGATAATTAAGACTTTCTGAATTGTTCTGTAGAGTATCCCTGCATTTTTAACCATTCATCATAATACACTTTTTTGAGATTCACGAGTCATGAGTCAAATTAAAGGTAGTACTGGCCTTTTTTTGTAAACTTTTTAATCCCGTTCTATCATTATTAGTAATGGAGTTACCCAAACATACAAAAGAATTCAACAAGACACTGGCCACAGAATTCTGATATAAAACATATAAGAGCTACCTGCTAACCTTAAAGGACTTTTGAATTTGGAGGGATTATCAGCTGCATAAAACTTTAAGCTTCATAGTTTTCCATCATTTTGTCAGGCTACATTACATGCTAGGCTACATTCATTGGGAATGCTTAAAGTCATTACATTTTGAATAGCGAAACTGCAGTAAATGGCTTTTTTCTTTGCTTAAGTCTCACAGTGTTCACCCAACGGGGTGAGAAACAAAACAATGAAAGTAAGGAAATCAGAAATGCACATTGCTTTATTGCCGTCAACCCTCAGCCTGTTACATGAACTTTATGAAATACGTATTTTGGTTGTGATTGTGTCTCAGTGTGTGTCCATGTGCTGTCACTTTGTTATGCATTTGAAACCTCGAGTGCCTGAAGATTTTTTGAAAGTTTGTGTCACACACTGGTGAGACTGAGTGTCCTGTCACTCAAGCATACCTCAATGCATCTTATAGCTACTTCTTCTTCTTCTTCCTATATCCACAAACTTCTTTGCTGTTGCAGCTCAACAATTGCTGCAATGGAAGAATTCGGACAGACCTGTCTGCAGCCATTACCCAAGTGCCCAGATACCTCTGAATTTTTAATGGAACCTTTCTTTCTCTCTCCCTCTGTCAAAGCAATAACAATAATTGATTTCAGCTTAAAGACCATTGAATACTTTTCCCCTTTTTACTGCAAGTCCACATGTTTTAATGAGCTTTGCAGAGAGTGGTTTTTACCTTGCAAGAATGCATAATTACACCTAATATGTTGAGTTGCGCGTCCGTGTGTGTGTGTGTGTGTGTGTGTGTGTGTGTGTGTGTTGGTGTGGGTGTGTGTTTGAGAGAGAGAGAGAGAGAGAGGGAGAGAGAGGGAGAGAGGAAATAGGAGATGGCATTAGTTGGCTGTTAATTAGACAATTACCCAATATGGACACTGCAGGGAGGATCCAGCAGTGCAGCAGCTTTCCAGTAAGAAGTGTTATAAACACAGCTGTTTCTTAGAGGAACCTTAAAAGTAAAAATTTGACTCTCAGTTCAGTCATTGCATCATGGGAGAGGATAAAGTTGTAATCCTTAAGTCCCAGGCTTTGTTCTCCTGCTTATTCATCTCCATACTATATTTTTTTCTCCATTTTTTCCCTTTTTTCTAACTCCTGATACTCGAAAGGTAGGGAAGTTCTAGCACATTTTTTAATAAAAACAAAAAAAATGCAATATGAATTGTTTGGGATTTTCACCTGTATGTCCACAGGTTTAATACATATTCCTTTCAGTATTTTAAGGTTACTCTATGACAACTTATTAACATTATGTGTGGTATTGTATAAAGTTCTATGTATTTTTTGGATTTTTTACTCAGGAATGAAAAGGTTTATATCATTTCTGCTCTCTGGAATGCAAACCTTTAAAGCTGCAAACTGCTCAAAATGCAGATAGAACCTAACAAATCTAACACAGTTATCAACATTTCAATCCTACTTGAATCTCAGTCAGGCCAAAATGTTCGGAAAGATTAAACAAACTAACAAACTACAAATATACATACATACAAACATACATAATATTTATACATAATGCACACCAATCGACAATTAAATAAATTACGTAGGAAAAGTGCATAGGGAGATTAAAACAATGATATCAAGGCCATATTACAAAACTTCAAACATATCTCATTTGAAAAACATTATTTCAAGATTCTTTATATTAAAATGTGTCTTTATATTAAAACACTTTATATTAAAATCCATCATCAGTCTACATCATCTACGTTCAAAACTGCATTAAATTAAGGTTAAGGGAGAGTCTTTTATTGCCATTTTGGATTCACCAAAAGACATCAACACTTCAGGAAATGCATGTTTCATTCATTTTAGGTAAGCAGCTACCTATTATAGTAGTTTCTGTTCCGCTCTGTGCCTTATTGGCGTCACCTGTCTGTTGGCATCAAAGTGTTGGAGTCTACATCATAAAAATCTATTATTGAGCATTTAGAATGTGGGCTTGTACAAACTGTGCTATTATCTCCCCGTCCAACCCATGAAAGATAAATCTGTCAGGACGCTTTGTTTCTTCTAAGCACAAATGCCAGTCCACCTACTCAAACGGCTTGTATGTTGGTTATTATGACAGTTGGAGTGGAGAGATGGGGAGATGAGCGGAGAGAGAAAACTACAGCAGTCAAGTCTTCATCCAAAATTCAATCAAGAGGAGCCTTGAGAGCAGCATGCAGGCATTAGCAGATTGAGCAACAAAAATACCTAATGAATAGCCAATCGTCAGTGCCTGTTCACACTGTAAGTGATGCCTCTTAGGAAGTTCTTCATTTCGCTTTGCTCGACAAATGACAGCTGTCAGTTCATAATTGTGGACTTAGGGGATGCTGAGTGTGTAAATGGCAAAGAAAGTGTGTTTCCATCCAAGCATTTTTATGGAAATCAGAAAGCTAATTAGTTATATTTGATTGCAAAAGCTTGATGTTATCTAAAAAGGAAAATATCTCTTCAGAGAATCAGAGATGCATTTAATGAATACATTGCTGCATTTTTATTTGAAGTTAAAGCAAACATTCTGTCCACTACGACCTTTGAAATATGTCAGTGGAGGACGTGAGCGCGTTATCAATCATTGCTGTCTGAATGTGTGAGTTAACTGTCTCCACAGTCGTGTTGTAAAGTTAAAGCCAGGGTGAAGCCGCTGAAACCTGATTGGAGACAGGGGTATTGTGACCTGTCAATCACTTGTATCTTAACATTAGAATTAAGCCCCATTGAGATTGGATTCATGTTTCTAGGGCAGGTGGGGTGATTTTAATTCGGAGTGCGTATGTTGGGTAATATTTCACTTTAACCCCAGTAATGATTACAGCATAATTACCTCCTTTTCTTCTGTGAACTTACTCGTCCTCCTGTGATTTAAATCCTGTCTAGAGTGACGTCCCTGTATTATAAAGTTGATCTCTCTCTCTCTCTTTCTCTCACTTTTCTTTTTCACGTGAAGAGCTACTTATCCTTATATTTGTTTTTTTTTTGTTTTTTGTTTTTTTTTTATCGTTACCAGCTCATTGTGTGAAAATAGAGGAAGTTAAAAATGTTTTTGCTAATCAAGACAAATATGTTAACATGACATTTGACTATTTTGGAACCAGTGTGTCATCAAATTGCATGGTTGCTAATTCCAGTGCACAAAAACCAAAAACAAATTGTCAACCAAATGTACTGTTGTAATGTCAGCTACAGCTAAGTATTGGTACGGTATTGCAAATGGCAACTATGGCAAATTGGCACATTTTAAGTATGCCACATTAGCTGATCCTGTTAGCAATGCACCCATGGATGTACAGACAACTATCACTTGATTACTTTTTCACTCAAGAAAACTTAAAAACCCAATGAGTCTCACGCAAGTTCTGATGCGTTTTTTCCTACTGTGATTTCTTAGCATATTCATGGACATAAAGAGGAAGTTTGAGTGAGACTGAATGTCTGCATGTTAAGATCTATGACCCAAAGAGGAAGAACTATTTTTGACTGAATTCCCCTCATGCAGTATCCGTGCCTCATGTCCCTCCTTCTGTGTCGCCCCCCTCAAGTACCCCTTTGGGCATACTTTTTGCTTTCTCAGTTTGCTTTGTCATGCTGAATGTCCATGTCCACATCCTGTAATCTCACCATGGACAAAATGCCATTAAGAATGATGAGTTAAATTACAGAGGAGCGATGGTGAATATGTCGAGCTGTGCAGCCTCCTGCTGTACTGTTAATCCTGTCTGAATGGCGCAGAGGTTTAGTTAATATTTTCGGGATGTTAGGTTCCATTACATATAATTATCAGCATGGGTAGGGTTTTGACTCAGGACCACTTTCATATTAGGTTAACAATTTGTTGGTTTTTGTGCACTTTGGAAAGCGACCATGCAATTTGGGGAAAACTGAAACCAACAAGCTTAGAACTACTCTGTGTAACCTGTTGCAATAGTGACACACACACTTAAGGCGACCTACTATACTTTTTGTATTTTTCCCTTTTCTTTATAGTTTTTTATTGTACTGTTGTGCTTGTGAAAGGTCTCCTAATGCCCAGAGTCCAAGCCAAAGGACGCTCTCACTACCTCAGAGGACACTTCTCCTAAGCTGCCTGAAACAGCTCGTTTGAGTTTCAGTGTTTACTTCCATAACTTAGTGATATCGAATGTAACCAACAGAATAGAATGTGCATAGAGAGAGCCTGCTGATCAATCAGAGCAGACTGGGCTTCCTAGAAGGTGGGACACAAGCTCAGACAGACTGTTTTGGACAGAGATACTGCAGCAAATACAAATGTGATCCTTAAAATGAGCACAACAGGGCTTCCCCAGCCCGTTCCCATTCCGAACTCGTGGAATATTGCTGCTCTGTCAGTGTTTTAGGTGCAAGTGTGCAACTCCAAAAGGCACGTTTCGTGTGTAAATAGAATAACACTGGATGGTGTCAGGTGAGAACACGGCCAGACAGAAGCAGTTGCGTTTCCTGATTGAAAAAGACACACCCTTTAACAAAGGTTGCGATAGGCACAACCTTTTAAGGGGGAGTCATAAATCTCCTGCAAGCCGATGATCAAACCACTGAAACATGCTGGTGTTGATTCTCACAGGCGAGCGGGGCTTATCACAGAGAGATGAATCAATTAGTTGTTTGTGCAAAGGCAGTCAGACTCGGCTGAACATTGATTTTACACAGAATGTCATCTTCCACCATTAGCAGTGATATCTGTTGTGTTGTACTGCAGTGATTTCGAGCAAATAAACTAATTTTTTTTACTCCCCGGACACTCAATATACGCAGCTCTACAGTGGAGATGAGAGGAGACAGCAGTCACAAAGACTGTTTCTATATATTTCACACTTGTGTAAGTGGATATGAATAATAAGAGTATGAGTAATTAAATCAAAATGCATTGAGGTTTCCTTGGAAATGAATATACAATGTGTACATGAGTGGGATGTGAAAAACAGGCTCAGAGACATTTACACTCATGCACACGCAGTGGTCCTCAGGGTGGGCCACCCTCACATACAGTATGACTCACAGTGGTTAAGTGATGCAGGACACCTAACTACAAAGCAGAGACACACACACACACACACATTCCTTCATCTCTGCACATGTTATGAACCTGTCACTGCAGCAGTAGATGGATTGAGTCCCTCATGGGTTCAAGACGTGGGGCTCACCCCTTCCTGAAGCATCAGTACTTCAATCAGAGTCTTATTAGCTCCTCTGTGTGTGTGTGTGTGTGTGTGTGTGTGGGGGGGGGGGTCTTTCATGATCTCTGTGCATGTGACTCAGTGTGTGTCTGTGTGTGTGTGTGTGTGTGTGTCTGTGTGTGTCTGTGTGTGTGTGTGTGGGGAGGAGATATCGGAAAACGTGTGTGTAATGAGGTGGAAATAACGTCTTTCAAGATACTTCCCTCAGTGTGAACTCCCATACATCTTGTTAACTGACAAAGCTTTGAAGACGAGGCTTTTTAACTTAACACAGTGAGGTTGAGCTCAGCTCATGTATGCATGTACACACACACACACACACACACACACACAAACTCACACAGGTACGGGCACACACATACACTACATAACACAATGGGTGGGATCAAAAAAAGAAGCCAGCAAGCAGGTGAATTTGACATTAGCCATTTTATCAGACAGAGATTTGGGCTGAGCCACAGAGAGCATTGAAAATAAAGTTGCTAGAGATGAAAAGTAAGGCAAAAACAGGGCGGAAGCTAATGTTAATTTAGATCTAAGGAAAGAAAAGAAAGAGCATTAACATAAAAACCCAGCATTGGCACGTTATACAAACAGTGTAGGAGAACACTCAGACTTTTTTTGCTCATTAAAAACTACACCAATGTTTTGTGAGATTAGTTGTAATGAAATAGACACCAAAATTATTGGCTCTGGCATACAAAGGCTTCAGCATGCTTTATATTCAGTGATTAAAAGTGAGAAAACACGAACTTGTTGCTTAAAACCAAGTATACTCAGAGACAAATTTGGATATATATCAACAACAGCTCTGACTACTCTATCTTCTTCTAAAGAAAGTGAAATGGTCGATGTAGGAAGCAAGCTGAACATTAACAGCGTCACGTGACCTCTGTGTGAGTGTGATTTTGGCTTATTTTTTCCAGTCACTTTTCTGTGTTCGGTGTATGTCCCTCCTTTGTCCTCCCCCCACACCTTGTCTGCACTCCCTCACTCTACACACCCTGTGGCACTCATAAATCAGCGCACCTGCCTGCAGTCAGGCCTGCACCTACAAGACAGCCAGCTTGACATTCATTTCCTGTCAGATTGTTGCATTACACAGTTTGTTGCATGACATGTGCAGCTCTATTCAGATCTTGTCCATTTGTTTTTCTGCCAGAATTCCCCACCAGCCACCCTGTCCACACCTCTAGATGAAGAAACCTCAGGAACAAGGATTACCTCTCAGCTCAGCCAGTCATCTTACTCTTCATTCAATTGCACAGTTCACTTGTTGTAATAAAATAACTCTTTTTTTTTCAAACATCCGTTTTGTCTGTCTGCTTCTGAGTCTTTAGTCCCAAGCGTGACAAACAGGCAGCAGTGGTTGCTCATCTGAGATAGTCCCAATTGGCATCATTTGTTACACATTTATATTCCCTTGTCAAAATGAATGTACAGGAAACTGCAAAACTTTTAATGACTTTTAATCCAATAGTCAGATATTCACGCATCCATATTGGAGTATTCTGCACCTTAATGATGTATAAGGTCAATGTACAGTCCAAAGGAGGAAGGTGTGTCCTACATGTTAAAATGTGGAAGTAAGTGTGTCGAGGTTGACCCACCATGTTGCAATAATACTGTATTAATGCCATATGGGATGGACAGTAGCGGTAGTGTAGTGGAGGTTGATGAGGTGAATGTGCTAGGTGGAGATACTCAGGAGACAGTGGACATCTTCTGCTGTATATTCTGGTTGCTGTTTGGCGGATAGGCGGGTATACTGTAAAACAGTTAGCTCAATTAAACTAATCATGGATTACCAGAACCATATGGAACAATGGACCATTATAAAGCAGCAGCAGCCATCAAAGAGTACATTTACATGCACAAAATAGTCCAGTTTCTACACTTATTCCAAAAATGACAACATTCCTATGAAGCATATTACATGGCTAATGAAAATGAATATTCCACTAACACACTGGTACATGCAGCTGTATGCAGCCATGTGTACTCCAATTAATGTGTCCTGACATTTAATTTATTACGTCAAAATATAGAAAAGTAGAAAAGCTGGAGCTCCTTGTTAATTTGTCAGTCTTTGCACTAAAATAGGAGTTTTTTGGGAAAAAATCTTTCTGGTGGCTTGTTAGAACATGCTACTTTAGCCTCCCTGTTTAATTTCCTCAACCTTAAAGGTCTGCGCTGCAATATTTGCACTTAGCCAAAAGGCTGTTGATCTCCAAGTCCTTTATAGTCTTTAAAAGCATGTGTGTTTCCTTAATTTTACTTATTTTAGCTGATAAAATAACTTCTAAGGGTTTTGTGGGTCTGTACAGATGTGTGATCAACACCTCTCTGTCTCAGAGCTCAAACTGTGTTTTAAATCAAAATGCGAGGGAAGAATTTGAGCCTTTTAGTGATTTTAGGGTTCCCAATACGAACCAAAATTGCATTTTCTTTAAAAAAATACGTGTTGCTAACGTCATAGTTTCAGATGGTTTAGTTCTAAAAACAAAATTGATTTCTGAGCTGATCTATTGAAGTATAATACATGTCTAAGCTGTCCAGTTAAAAAACAATGCATTTCTAAGTGACATGTTGACAGCTTTTTGTTCAAGTAATCCATCATTGTTTAGTGTTCAAGACAAGTGATGAAATAAAATGACACTGGTCAGGGAAACACAGCGGGCATTAAGTCATAATGACTTTGAGTGTGTGTGTGTGTGTGTGTGTGTGTGTGTGTGTGTGTGTGTGAATGCACAGCAGAAACACACAAGTCATGTATTCTATACACACAAAGAAGCTGCTCTACACTCGTCTCTCCTTTTTCTTTTGGTTCTCTCGCACTCGCACACAAATACACACACACATTTCAGTATGTCCGATGCTCTCCCTCCCTCTTACCCTCACTTTGTTGACTCAAATCAGATCCGCTGTCATCAAACACATGCACGTGCACACGTTCAGACAGTTGTGACTGCACACTGTTAGCCTGTGTCTTTAGGTCACTTCAATCAACTGAAACTTTTTCCTTATTGTCAGTGGTAAAACATGATCACATTGGAACATAAATCAACACATACACACACAGACACACAACACACAAACACAACATACATAGTGTTAAAAAGGCCAATATATCTTATGTTATTTCTTGTTTCTGGTTAGCGGTTTTCTATTTGTTTACTCAGCTGTCAATCAGATCACAGTCAGCCAATCACATAGCGCTAAAGTCCGTCTAGCCCCGCCCACCATTGCGGTTGTTCTTCTCCCCTCAATTATGGAGATACAGACGGCCAGACAGACATCAGGAGTGCTGTAAAGTTTCCAAAGGTGCTGTGCGTGCACGGAAACTAACCACACCTTAATGCACATTGGAAACTGCAGTGGGTGATTGTGTGTGGATAAGCTGTAATGGTGACAAGGCTTCTACATAAAGATTCTAAAATCTACTTCAACTGCATCTGTCTTTTACTGGACATCCCACAGCGTGCTGAAACTTTAGCTAACTAGCATTGCGTATAACGGGTGAGGGCTACATCAGCCAACCGTTCCATACGGGGGAGAGCTTCCAAGAGCTAACCGTAATTTTCATGGTCCTTCGAGCCGGATACAGACTCACTGTGGGCTAGCATGTTGAATTATCCAGACGAAGAGGAATCTGCTGTGCGTGACAAGCCACTGACCTCCTTCGCCATGTACCAGCCTGAATACTACCAGGACCTGGACCAGATGAGGCGTTCATCACCACCACACACAGCACGTCACCCACAAAGCAGCTACGCAGCTGATGAAGAGGATTGGCGATATGCAGCAGGCCGTGTCCCATCACCTCCTGTGAGTCAAGCCTCTTACTTACCAACACAATGGGTGATTAAGGACTGGACACCAGGACCAGACAAAGGATAGGTCATTGCAGCAAATCGTCGAGGCCGAGCCGCTGCTACTTATTGGATCGGACTACCCCCACCTGATAACGCTGATGGAACCAGTCCATCTCGGGCCACCAGGGGGGCCAGCCGCCATTAAGACGCGCCTTGGATGGACACTGCAAGGCCCTGCACAGGAGCTGTGCCATGGTTTCACTCACCAGCAGTGCCTCTTCACATCCACTCAGCCATCATTGGCGGATCTGCACAGTCAAGTGGAAAAGCTGTGGCAGATGGACGTGCTACCCTGGCGCAGTGAGAAGGCTAGTGCCAGATCACGTCAAGACCAAGAGGCCATAGCTCTTCTCGAGGCCAAGACTGTGAGGGTTGAGGTGGATGGAGTTTGACGATACGCAACTCCCCTCTTGCGTGTCAAGAACATGCCCCAGTTAAGAGCGCCAAAGGAAGCTGCACTGCCCCAGCTAAGGAGTATCGAGAAGAGGCTTGCTAAGGCACCTGATCAGGCCCAAGCCTACAAGACTGAAATCCAGAAGCTGGAGCAAGCTGGCTCCGTCGTCAAGCTAGTGCCTGGTGCTGAAGAGGATACGGATACCAGCTGGTACGTCAGGCATCATATGGTGCAACATAACGGCAAGAACCGTGTGGTGTTCAACTGCTCGTTCCAGTTCAGAGGGAACAACCTCAACGAGCTTCTGCTTCCTGGACCCACGCTGAGTCCATCACTGCTCGCAGTTCTCCTCAGATTCAGAGAGCATTCAGTCAGCGTTAGCAGCGACATCCGCGGGATGTTTCATCAGGTGAGACTCCTCCCTGAAGACAGGCTACTGCTAAGATTTCTCTGGAGAGATCTGAACCGTGAAGAACCGCCCAGTGTTTATGAGTGGCGTGTCCTCCCGTTTGGCACCACCTCCAGTCCCTGCTGTGCTACCTTCGCCCTCCAACTGCATGCCAGGGACAGCAGCCACTCGGGGGAGGCAGCGAGAGAAGCAGTCGAGAAGTCCCTCTACGTGGACAACTGCATGCTGAGTCTGACTTCTGAAGCGGAGGCTAAGGTGCTTGTGGACCAACTGCGGAACCTGCTAGCGGAAGGAGGCTTCGACTTGCGTCAGTGGGCAAGCAATGTCCCTTCAGTCATCCGCCATCTTCCCCCTGAGGCACGATCAGACAGTGTCGAACGCTGGATTGCACAAGGGCAACCAGACAGTCAAGAATCGGTACTAGGGCTCCATTAGCACTGCCAATCCGACACTCTGTCATACAAGTCCCGATCACTCGACTGTCCTCAGGTCACTATGCGCACCATATACAAGGTCTTGGCTAGCCAGTATGACCCACTTGGCTATATCATTCCCTTTACCACCAGGGCCAAGGTGATAGTCCAGTAACTCTGGGGTAAAACCCGAGACTGGGACGACCCCCAGTTACCTGAAGATCTCCTTCAGGCATGGAGAAAGTGGGAGAGTGAGCTTCCAGACCTGCAGCAGATAGCCCTTCCTCTGTGCTACAGCAGCCAAGAGATGGATTCTCCCACCACTGCCAGAGATATCCACGTGTTTTGTGATGCTTCAGAGAGAGCTTATGGCTCTGTGGCCTATCTCAGAACAGAGGATCCCAGCGGCAAGGTTGAGGTGGCATTCCTAGCGGCAAGGTCGAGGGTGGCACCTAAGAAGCAGCAATCAATACCTCGTTTGGAGCTATGTGCCGCACTCACCAGGGCCCAGTTAGCCAAGGTGCTCTGGACGGAGCTCTCACTGCCCATCCGCCAAACCATCTTCTGGTCCGACTCCACAACGGTCCTGACGTGGCTCCAATCTGACTCGTGCCGGTTCAAGGTGTTCGTCGGCACCAGAGTGGCAGAAATTCAAGACCTAACGGATCGTGATGCATGGCGCTACGTCGACACTTCGAGTAATCCCGCCGACGACATCACCCGTGGGAAAATTCCGGCGGAGCTAGGCAAACAGAGTCGGTGGTACCAGGACCCATCCTTCCTACGAGAGACTCCCGAGCTGTGGCCTAAGAGGCCAGTCACTTCATCTGCAGAAGGAGATGAGCTCCGGAAGACCGTGGTCTGCCTCACCGCTACAGTGTCGGCTCCAGACACCCCAGAAGCTAGTCAGTGCGACACCTTTGGCAAACTTCTGGAGGCTACAGCGCACGCCATTCATGGGGCGGCCGAAGGAAGTCCCTCTGCCAGCGACTTCAAGGAGGCAAAGCTATCCCTTCTTCAGCGAGCTCAGCAGGATTCTTTCGCCACTGAGGTAGCACATCTGAGAGCAAGAAAGGCTGTACCCAGTAGCAGTCGCCTGATCACTCTTGCTCCTGAGTTTGATGATGCCACTCAATTGATCAGAGTTGGAGGTCACTTGCAACACACCACGCTGCTGGATCAGGATGCCATGCATCCAATTGTGCTTGACCCCCAGCACTGGATCACCAAGTTGATCATTAGAGACTTTGATGAGAAGTTATTCCACCCTGGCCCTGAGCAAGTATTCGCTGAAGTTCGCCGGAAGTATTGGGTCATCCGTGGCAGAGCAGCTATCCGACGTCATCAGCGAGAGTGTGTCGATTGTCGGAAATGGCGTGGAACTCCCCAGATTCCCAGAATGGCTGATCTGCCCCCGGCAAGACTTCGTCTGCACAAGCCTGCATTTTACTCCACTGGGGTGGACTGCTTCGGCCCCTATGAGGTTAAGGTTGGTCAGAGAGCGAAAAGAGATGGGGCATCATCTTTAAATGTATGACGACCCGCGCAGTCCACATTGATCTCCTCAGCGGCATCGATGCCGACTCTTACCTGATGGCACTGCGACGCTTTGTGGCTCGGCGTGGGAAACCTCAGACATCTCTGATCCGGACCCAGTCACCCCAAATTCTCCCACAGGTCGTGTATCCAGAGTCAGAAATGTTGAGTCGGCGGAGATGGAGGCACAGTCAGTTGCTGGCGGACCATTTCTGGAGACACTTTTTGAAGTTCTACCTACCTGGTTTCCAAGCACGTCAGAAATGGCAGACAGAAGCGCCAGATCTCCAGGTCGGGACCACAGTCATGATAGTCGACCCTCAGTTACCCCGAGCACTCTGGCCCGCGGGACGGGTCTCAGAAGTCCTCCCTGGAGCAGATGATCGAGTCAGGATTGTGAGAGTACAGGTTTGGAACCGCACTTACACACGTCCAGTGGCCCGGATCATTCCCCTCCCTGCATTACCTGATTAGGATCTCCCATTGATAGGGCCTTTCTAATGATGTGCAGATTTCCATAGGAGATTTCCATAGGAAATCTGGGGGCGGCTGTTAAAAAGGCCAATATATCTTATGTTATTTCTTGTTTCTGGTTAGCGGTTTTCTATTTGTTTACTCAGCTGTCAATCAGATCACAGTCAGCCAATCACATAGCGCTAAAGTCCGTCTAGCCCCGCCCACCATTGCGGTTGTTCTTCTCCCCTCAATTACGGAGATACAGACGGCCAGACAGACATCAGGAGTGCTGTAAAGTTTCCAAAGGTGCTGTGTGTGCACGGAAACTAACCACACCTTAATGCACATTGGAAACTGCAGTGGGTGATTGTGTGTGGATAAGCTGTAATGGTGACAAGGCTTCTACATAAAGATTCTAAAATCTACTTCAACTGCATCTGTCTTTTACTGGACATCCCACAGCGTGCTGTAACTTTAGCTAACTAGCATTGTGTATAACGGGTGAGGGCTACATCAGCCAACCGTTCCATACGGGGGAGAGCTTCCAAGAGCTAACCGTTATTTTCACATAGGCAGTTTGTCTCTTTGTCCCAGGAGAACTTAACCTACATACATCAGTCATCCATCAGCACAGACACATTGTACAGGGGGACCAAGAAGGCCATTCATTTTTAACCCTCCATTAGATTAAGCATGTTTCAGTGTGCGGTATCCACCCCCCCCCTCCCCGCCACACACACACACACACACACACATACATGCGAACATGAATAATAGGGGACTATCTAAGTGTACTATCCAAGAGGGAACCTTTATTAGCAGTCATTTTAAAAATACAAAACTAGAATTGAAAATTTACTTTTGAGGTCTTCTTTCACAATATTACTGCAAATGTGATTTTTACAATTTTTTAAAGAAATTGCCAAGAGGGGACCTGAAGCCTTGAGCGACGTCTGCCTATCAAAGGGGGGACATCCATATACTGCAGTCAAACTGGTTTATCCTGGTTCTCTCACCTATAGAGTGCTTCTTTTTCACTAAAACTTCATTTGTATCTTTAAAAATGGGTATGTAAACTTTATTGCTTGCAATATATCAACATTTTGTGATAATAAATATTACAGAAATAATACTTGCCAAAGCAAAAGTATATCTTTTAAAGAAAGGCTCCCATAATCCTGAATTCAGTTTTATCTTACTTAGTATTTACTGTTAATATCTTTATTGTTGGATATATATATATATATATATATATATATATATATGTGTATATTTAGACCAGACCAATTGTAACTACCAATGTATCACCAAAAATTCAGAAAAATAAATCTATAAACGAGTAACATTATACATAAAATGATCAGCAATATAATTACTTATTTTAATAAATAATATATTTATTTTAATTAATTAATCACTATAAAATGATTTAACACAAGTCTGTGACTAGACCTTAAAAGCTGTTTGCTTCCAAAAGAAAGAAATCAAACTGTGACATGACAGATGAGCTCAGGTCCAGAGAAGTCAGTGGTGTTTCTGGATTTTGTTGAATCTGGCTTTCACTTAGCATAGTAGAGTCTTAACTTGCATTTATAGATGCAGTGATGAACTGTGTTCACTGTCAGTGGTTTTCAGTGTCCCCAAGCTCATTTTGTGATATCATGTTGGTATTTAATGCAGTGCAGCTTCATGGGTCAAAGGTCATAGCCATTCATTTTTGGTTTTTAGCCTTGTCCCTTTTATGCAGAGATTTCTCAAGGTTCTCTAAATCTTTTCATGCTATTATGGCAGATAGTTAATGGATTTGAACAGCAAATATCTTGTTTTGTAATGTATTCCTTTGTGTTCACATAGTTTTTCAGTGATGGATGAAACACCTGTGTTTGTTAGTGTATTTTAGCATTATCTAATCTAGACCCAATTCAAAGATGTTTGTTTTTTAATGACTACAGTCTGTAACACATACTACACACACTGGCATGCAGCATTGTCACAGTGCACAGAGAGTGTGCGTGAAGTGAAAGGCACATAATAAATGTTACGATAAGTTCACAATGACACTCAGCTTTACAGGACTTTACATTCCAGTATTGTAAACTGAAACTTTTCTTTAGCACTTAAAGTTTAACTGGTATGTTAGTGTTTTTGATGGGCATTGAAATGGTGATGAGCCACCAACTACTCATCTCAAAACCATCACAACAGGATACACATCTATGAATGGGCCTTCATAAGTCGACTTCTGTTTGTACTCTTTGAACTTTGCACTCTAAAAAGAAAAAAAAATGTCCACACTCCATTTCCTTTTTGTAAGAAAACTAAAAAGGAGTTTTAAATTAAAATTATGTAACATCAAACTTTGACTTGACCTTTAAAATTGTTCAATTTCAAAATACTTACCTGACCAGTTTTCACAAGTAGTGAATGTCAATCAAGTTTTCAATATACTTGTGTTCTCAGTCTGTACTTAAAGAAATGCAACTTGTTTGTTGGTGCACATTACAGAAGAAGGTCCACCCTTGAGTAGGATATAATGACATGAGTCCACTGTTGGCTGGTACATAATGTCACAAGTTCCTTCTTAGATAGCAGATGACGTTCACACTCAACCATGTAAAGCACATACAAACATATTTAATAATACTTGTGAAAAAAAATCTCATCTGAATAATGTTACATTTCTTCTTCAAATATGATTTGTTAGTATGTTTGTGTAACAGAATATAAAGGCTCCAACTTTAGTGGCTGGCTTAACCTTTTTATGGCTTGATACTGTATTAATGGAAAATTATGCCCATTTCTAAAATACATACATATTATTTCTATGATCTAAGGCAGTCTAAAAACATTAGTAAACATGGGCAACTCGCTCCCATATCCAAAAACTGGAGTGCTTGTGATGTCATGTGATATAAAGTGTAGAGTTGCTCCATTGATATGAAATTGTGAAAGATTTTCTAGATGACACTGAGAACAGCCAGAACAATGTTATAAGTATATGGGAACATTTTCTGTTACAGAACTGACAACACCAATATAAATAAAGTTCATTTGGGTTTAAGGGATAACAAAACATTCTGTTGGTCCCCAAAATTAGGCTCTCGATGAGCAGAAGGAGCAGCTCCAGACTTTATACTTCATGACATTACAAGTCTGAGACTTCTTTCTCTAGTGTCTAGATCAGAGATATCACACATACTGGCTGATCCCTTGGCCATGGAAAAACATACTGGAATTCCTACTTTAGATGTTCACCTTTACAATGAAGGTTTCCCAGAAAGGACCAAAGCGATATAAAAAGTCAGCAACAGTATTTGCTGATTAATCATAAAAAATAGATTTATTATCAGACTTTTTATTGGAAATTCCCATTAAGAGTTATTACAAACACAGGATCTCTTTTTACAATGTATGTGCGTGCTTTCAATTTATATGCATAAGAATGCATTTTTCTTTGTTGATCAACATTACAGAAAAAGCCACACATATAGAATAATGACGGTGGTCCCAAGTTGGCTGGTACATAATGACACAAGTTCCCTTTTGGATAGGACAGAGTGATATTCACACTCCACCATAGATTAATGAAAAAGAAATAGAAAGGTGCATTTTGTAAAGAAAAATATCTAATACAAAAAATGTATCTATTCAGTAAAGCTTCTCATTGTTTAGTAAATTGGCACCAGAAATGTTGCCATTGTAGCTTTTAAAATAAAGGCCATATACTGTGAACACAATTATAACTTGTCTTAATATTCACTGTGGCGTGACAGATGAGGCTCAGGTCCGGGGAAGTTGGCAGTGTTCTGGATTTTGTTGATATCTGGCTTTCACTTTGCATAGTTAAGTCTTAATTTGCATTTATAGATACAGTGATAAACTGTGTCCACTGTCAGTGGTTTTTAGTGTCCCCGAGCTCATTTTGTGATATCCTTCAGTCATGTTGGTATTTAATGCAGTGCAGCTTTATGGGTCAAAGGTCATGGCCATTCATTTTGGTTTTAGCCTTGTCTCTTTTATGTATTTCTCAAGGTTCTCTGAATCTTTTCATGCTATTATGATAGTTCATGGATTTGAACACCAAATATCTTGTTTTGTAATTTGTTCCATTGTGTTCAAAATGAATAGTTTTTTAGTGATGGATGAAACACCTGTGTTTGTAAGTGTATTTTAGCATTATCTAATCTAGACCCCATTCAAAGATGTTTGTTTTTAATGACTACAGTCTATAACATATACTACACACACTGGCATGCAGCATTGTCACAGTGCACAAAGAGTGTGCATGAAGTGAAAGGCACATAATAAATAATATAATAATACTAAAACTAAAAACTAAAACTAACTAAAACTAACTAAACTAAAACCTTTCTTTAGCACTTAAAGTTTAACTGGTATGTTAGTGTTTTTGATGGGCATTGAAATGGTGATGAGCCACCAACACCTCATCTCAAAAACCATCACAGCAGGATACACATCTATGAATGGGCCTTCACTAGTTGTCTTCTGTTGACCCCATTCAAAGAGGTTTGTGCAACCCAGAACTAAGTTTTTATTATTGTTATATCTATTTTTTGGTTGTTTTTGATAACTATAGTTGGTAACACATAGAGTTGTAAATTAGTTGGCAAATACAGGGCTGGTATACAGCATTGTCACTGCGGCACAGAGAGTGTGCACGAAGGCATGTGAGATTGCTAAAATAAGTTTACATTGACACTCAGCTTTACAGGTCTTTACATTCCAGTGTTGTCAACTGAAACAACTCTTTAGCACTTAAAGTTTAACTAATGTTAATGTGTTTCTGATGGCCATTGCATTAAAAATTCAGACAAACAGAGCCACTGAGAGCCAAGATGCCCTACTGCTTTAGAGGGCCATAATAAATAGTACCTTTCAATTATTTCAGTGATATTACATACATGTGGTTATTATGTCACTTCCCAGCAGATGTTTCTTCATGTGAAAACATGTTTAACTCCTTTTTTGAATAGATTGTAGTCAATTGTGCAATTGGCGACAAATGTGGAATTCTGCTTGTATTTCTACTCTTTACAGTTTAACATTATCTTACCCAACATCCACTTGTTTAACACAGGACAGAGAAAAAAGCCATGTTTCAGTCAGATACAACATCTAGGATATGAGAAGTAAGCAACCCTGAAGCCCAATGTGTAAAATGTCCTCACGACCATAACGACCATCGTCAGCTAGAAGAAACCATCCCCCGCACTGCAGAGAATCAACGCCTGACAGATTTTCACAGACTGACTTGCACAGAGTCAAACCCCTCACCCACTGCAGGTCACTCACTTCTCAGTGGCAGCAGTCTCCACTGTTCAACACTCAAAGTTAGGATCTGAGAATCATATGGGTGCTGGTCACTCCACCTCTTCAGTGTAGAAGAAATTACATATTTTTGTCCACTTCATCAACTGAAGGCCAAGTAAATATAAAAATATATCTATAAAACTGTGTGTGAATGTAATAAAGACAAATTGCTTTCTAAAGAATGCACAAAGCCACTGAATCAAATGTACATAGATCATACAAAAAGAATAACATTTTTTTCACACATATGAATACTCGGCCTCTTTTTAGGGATGCATCTTACTCCATAAATGTGAGTAATTTTACGTGTCGGTATCATCTTTCTGAAGCTGGCAATACTGTATTATAGGCATCATTAATAATTTGTTAACTGACTGTTAATTATACTTTTGTCAATACTCCTTGATAACCAATGAAGAAATGATAACTAATTAACTTTACCCATTATAAGTAATGTTATAGATTGTTATTTTATTAGTCAAATACCAAGACTTATACAGTCTTGTATAAAAACATAAACTAAGTATTAATGGTTTCCAACTAATTTGTAAACCTTTGTAAAAACAAAAAAAGTAAATTATACAATATAAATATCTCTTGGATATATAGACCAAATATTTATAACACTTTGTTAACTATTAATAGTTGGCTTGAAAACTGTTTATAAACATTGTTTGGATGGTTTCTATAAAGTTGCAACTGCTAATGGTAATAAACTGTTAAACTGTTAACAAATACCATGTAGCAGATCTTGAAATACTATTTGGAAGACCATTATAAAGTTGCAGTTGCTATTTAAATCTTTTGAGTCACTTAATAAATAATGTCTTTCTAAGCACTTTGTAAAGTATATATACATACATGTTTGCCCTTCATTAAATTTTAATAGAGGTTACAAAAGTTGCAAAACAACAATAACCCACTACATTTATCTTTGGCTCAAAGTTGCATGTCAACATTGACTTTCTGTTCATATATGTGTTTAAAATGATAATCACACAATCAGGACACAAACATGTACTCTTTATGTAGCTCACCTATAAAACATTTAAAAAGGGCCAAATTTTTTTTTACTCATTACAATCAATAACCATTGACAACATTTTAACTATCTAAATAATGTTTGTAGATGCTTTACAGAGTATCTAATTCTGTAGTATTGTTTACCTCTTTAGTTAAAACAGAACCTTTTATTATAATTAGAATAATGAAATGTAAACTTGAGGCAATAACCTGTGCAACATCAAAATGGTATGTCATGAAATAACAGATGTAATCATTAGGTAACTGAATATGTTCAACTACTTAAATATCCATAATAGTACAAGTTTTGAAAAAAAAAACAGCATTTAAAATGGGAATTAAAGTGGAGAATTGTATGCCTACTCGTTACAATTTTCAGGGTGTTCTTCCCAATAATCCAGGGATGTTGTACTAACCAAGATAAGCAGTGGGTGCTACTTGTTAAACCCAGGATGGGGGAATAAGCCACGTTTCAGTCAGTCTAAATCAGATACAGCATCTTGGATATGAGAAGTTAGCAACCCTTATAGCTCAATGTGTCATGTGCTAAACGACCATCGTCAGCTAGAAGAAACCATCCCCAGACTGCAGGAATCAAGGCCTGACTGATTTTCACAGGCTGACTTGCACAGAGTCAAACCCCTCACTCACTGCAGGTCACTCACTTCTCAGTGGCAGCAGTCTCCACTGTTCAACATTCAAAGTTAGGATCTGAGAATCATATGGGTGCTGGTCACTCCACCTCTTCAGTGTAGAGGAAATTACATATTTTGTCAGCTTCATCAACTGAAGGCTCATAAATCTAACAATATATCTATAACACCATGTGATTGCTTACTTAATAATGCAGAGCGCCACTGAATCAAATGTTTAACATCTTAGAGAGATGAACAACAATTTTTTCACAAACAAATGAATATTTAACCTCCTTTAGGGATGCATTTCGCTCCATAAATGTGCTGGTAATTTTACATGTCAGTGTCATCTTTCCTAAGCTGGCTGTTAACAGACTGTTAATTTCACTTTTATCAATACTACTTGATAACTAATAAATAAATTGCAACTACTGATGGTACGCGCTGATACACTGATACACTACTGATGGTATATTGTTAAACTGTTAAAAAATACCATGTAGTGGATCTTGACATATTATTTGGGAGGCCATTTTAAAGTTGCATTTGCTGTTTTAAATCTTACAGTCACTTAAAAAATGCTTTGTTTCTCAGCGCTGTGTTAAGCATGCATACACGTTTGCCCCCATTAAATGTTTTATAGGTTAGAAAACTATTTATTTTCATATATAAGTTCAAACTGATTTATGACCAAACCTTTTAAATTTATATCACTGCAGCTCAAATGAAAAGGGTTCAGGATGTGAAAAATGGACTACATAAATTCAACATTACAGATCAATAACAAAACCTATGTTACAAAACTACAATAATCCACCATGTTTTTTCTTTGGCTCAATGTTGCATTCTGACATTTTATTTCTGTTTCCTGAATATGTTTAACATGATGATCAGACGATCACTCTTACTCTTTAGTTTTGTTTTACTCCTATAGTTGAAACCAAACCTTTTATTATGATTAGAACAATTACACGTTAACTTGGCACAATAAACTATGTAACATCACAATGGTTTGCCATGAAATTCATGTAATTATTAGGTGATTAAATATGTTCAAATATTTAACTATCCAGTCAAAAAAAGTACAACTTTTGTATCAGTATTCAAGCTAGTGGGAATTTGAGTGGAGAATTATATGCCCAATCTGTAAACTTTTAGGATGTTATTCCCAATAATCCAGAGATGTTGTACCAGCTAAAATAAGCACTGTGTGCCACTTGCTTAACCCAGGACAGGGGACAGACCCATGTCTCAGGCAGTCAGAGTTGGATGTAACATTCTAGCTAATATAAATTAGCATCTCTGAAGCTTAATGTGGAATGGCCTATTGACCATCGTCAACAACAAAGAAACCAACCCCCCACACACTGCAGAGAATCAAGGCCTGGCACAGAGCTGCACTGACCCCTCACCTCTCCAAGTCACTCACTTCTCAGAGGCAACCTTAAAGGCACATGGGTGCTGCACACTCCACTCAGTCAATGTGGAGGATTGTTTAATGCTTACATCATAAACTAAAAACCCTTTAACGAATTTGAAATTCTTCAAATAAACCAAAACTGTGTTGAATAATAATAAGTCCCTCTGGTCACTGCAGCATGCACACAGAGAGATGGCAAATCATTTAATCCAATACAAAATGAGTAGTCAGCCTCCATTAAAGACACAATCCATAAATGTGCTGGTAATTTTGCATGCCAGTACACCCATTTAAAAACTCTCAGTTCCCTCTCCTACAACAGAAGACTTTAAAGGTCGTACACAGCAGACAATCCAATCCAAATCTCTCAGCGTTATTTTTTTATTTTACTTGAAAGTGAATCCTATTTTGATTCTAGTTCTGCAGTTTTTGTATTGTTGGCTGTTTTGTATTTCTTTAGTTGTTTTAGTAGTTGTAGTTGTTTTGGTTTTCTTGAGATCTAGTAATGTGTATATACAATTTTGTCTGTCTAATGCAGATTTAAGATTAATTTAAAACATTGGAGAAAATATAAAACAAAACAAAAACAAAACAAAACAAGAAGTGTCATTTTGTACAGGCCAAGAGGGGACAAAGTGTGGACTGACTTTCCTTTTTTAGAATTTAAAGTTAAAGTACAGCCAAAAGTACAGCCAAAAACCTATGGAATTTGAAATAGTTCATCTCAGCAGTTGAACAGAGGGTTTCAGAGGTTAATCATTCCTCTAACTGACTTATCCCTGTAACTGAGACAAACTGATTGCTCACAAAACCTCCCATATTATAAATACCATTAAAGATTGCTCCTAGTCATTTTATATCATGATGGGTTGTCAATGTGTTTTCAACACAAGGTAAAAAGGAGCACACTCTTAAACAGCAACTCAAAAACTTATTCAGGTGCACGATTCAAAAAGCAATGTCTGAAAAACTAAAATGATATTTCTATCTCCAATTTCCTAAAAAATAAAATAATTTTATTATTACATTTTTGTAAGATTATTTTCTTTGAACAATAATGCATCTAACTTCTTTTTCCTATTCTTTGTCATTTATCCATGTTGAAATGGGAATGTCACTCTATACTATATATCTAAGATGGAACTTGTGTCATTATATACCAGCCAACAGTGGACTCATGTCACTTTATACAACTCAAGTGTGGACCTCTTTTCTGTAATGTGGAGCGACAAATAAAATGGATTCCTATAGTTCGGCACACATACATTGGATTGCAACCATAACAATAAATGCCAAATTCAGCTGATTCCTGTGAATTCTGGGAGACCCTGCAATTTTGTCAAATCACTGCAACTATACAGAATTCTTAACTATTTAAACCGGTTAAAATCTGATTTTCACTGTACGTCTGCCCACAACTAATCCACTCAGTTCCTCAGTTGCCCTCTAAGTATTTCTGACTGGCTCTGATGTTTTACAAAGAAGACTTTGGACCAGCAAAGCTATTTTAAATTATTTGCTTCATTTTATGCAAATATTGGCTCTGAAAAGGCATCATTCAATGATGATGAAACTTTATTCCTTTTATTAAAAAAAATAATAACATTTTGTTTTAATATTCTTTTCCCAATAGAAAAAAAACTTTAAATCCTCAAAAATAAAAACCTAAAACTTGCATGGCATTTTTCTTTGCTTGTAAAAACTGTTAAATGGAAGTTTTGAGTACGTCCATCCATATTCTCAAGTGATGCTAGCCACGCAAGATGTATGCAGATGTGCTTGGTGCTGTCTGGCTGTCTACTGACGTATAATAACAATGCCGCTGGCTCTGTCCGGCTATGTTCTCATCTCACATCATCCTGCCATGATCCAGATTGATGCAGGTATGCCAAAAGCACTGACAGAGGAATGTATTTGAAAAGTTAACAATGAGAATGGACTGGGGTAGCCCCCTTTTTAAACACAGTGTCAAGCTATAAAATGGTAAAGACGTCCACAACGGCTGAGCCTTTATATTCAGTTACAAAAATACATACTTACAGATCCTTTTAGAAGCAAAAAAAAAATTACATGATTTAGTTTAGATATATTTACAAGTAACTTGTGTCATTATGTACCAGCCAACTGTGGACCCTGTTGCTTTATACTACACAAGTGTGGACCTCTTTTGCCTGTAGAGTAGATCAGCAACAAAATGCATTCCTGTGATTATAGAAAACAAAACATATGTACATTGTAAGATTGACGAATTGAAATCTAGTGCTTCTAGTGCATCTAAAAACTCAAAGGGAGTTTTGGAGGATTGAGCTAATCTCAAGGTTAAGTTAAATTCTGATAATAAACTAATTTAAGCACTTCATTAAAATTAGTAAAGATCTTGCTGGTATTTTCTCTCCACATTTTCTTCCTACCATTATTATTATTATTATTATTATTATTATTATTATTATTGTTGTTGTTGTTGTTGTTGTTGTTGTTGTTGTTGTTGTTGTTATTGTTATTTCTCCTTTCTTTAGATTTTAAAATATTTCCTTGCCCTCTGGGGAAGCCGTATTGTAAAACAGTGTCAAGCTAGATGGTTAAGCCATCCACTAAAACTGAGCCTTTACAGTTTGTTATAAAATATTAGTTAGAATTATAATAATCACAGTCATTGTAATCATAGTTGAGGAATATTTTTTGAATTATTTAGGTGAGATTCTTTTTGTGTAAGTCTTATCTATCTCATTTTATTTATTCTTTACATGGTGGAGTGTGAACGTCCTCCATGCTATCCAAGAGGAACTAATTGTCATTATGTACCAGCCAACAGTGGACTCATGTTGCATTATCCTATGTTTGGACATGTTTTCTATAATGTGCACCCACAAACAAATTACATTTCTATGAGTACAGACTGAGAGTGTATATTGAAGTATATTGAAAAACTGATTGACATTCAGTGCTCGTGAAAACTGGTCAGGTCAGTATCGTCAGGGACTGAACTTTAAAGGTCTAGTCAAGGTCTGATGTTACATCATTTTACATAATTAAACCTAAGAAGAAAAAATCTTACTGCTGATCATTTTATGTAAAGGTTTATTCTGCTTGGATTATAGTTTTCTTGCTTTTTTTAAGGCTCTAAAATACTGATTTCTCTCCTGCCTTCTGGGTAGCCCTTTATTTTAATACAGTATAGAGCTTAAAACTTATGAAATCACCTAAAGCCAAGCCTTGAATTTTAATGCAAAGACTAATAACAAATCACGTTTCAGGAGACTGGTGTCTTTATTAACCCTATCATGCTATTTGTATCATATTTGATACATTACATTCTGTGGCCTTCATGTCACCCACATTAACATTACTAAAGCCTGTTTAGCATTACATCTGCAGTCTGAAAGGCTGCTGGGGAAGGAGTGTTAAGCGTGCGTGTGAATGGGTCGATTCAAATACCTGCTCCAACCAGGAGGGAGAGCTCTGAATATGGATATAAACACTCACACACACTTTGGTCCCCTCTTGGCAAAATCTGAAAAAATTTACCAGAGGGCATAACACATGATTTTATGATGATTTAGAGCATGTCCAAGTGGGGACTTAAAAAATGTCCCCTGTTAGTTTTGCCGTTCCCTGTTGGTGACTGTGTAACGATGAGTATGTTCCCTGTTATATATGTCTTGTGAGTGCACACACACACACACACACACACACACACACACACACACCCAGGCACCCCCTCCCCCATCAGAAGTGGCGAGTGAGCAGCAATTTGTTGTTGTTGTTGTTGATTTCAGGTTGATGAAAAGTCAATGGAGGCAGTGAAGGGTGAGGGGCGCCTTTAATTTCACCCCTTCGCCCGGCTCAGGCGCCAAGGGTGCAGCCGGGGCTTAATTAGAATGCGTTTTAAATATTGATGGCGCAGGTTGTCCCTACTGTAAGGCCGCACAGGGAAACTGGAGCGCAGGGGAGGAAACTTGATGAGAGCAAACACACACTCTGACAGCTCTGAACTGACTGGCTTATTCATTAATTAAAATCAGATGGATGGCTGAAAAGAGGGAATGAGGGAGAGAGGTTAGACTGTCAGATGGATATAGATGGATGGATGGATGGAAGGGCAGACCGTCAGATGGACAAGAAGATATATATATATATATATATATATATATATATATATATATATATATATATATATATATAAAATATCATATATTTATATACATTTACAGATTGATTGATTTAACAGTGGTTCAGACAAAAAAGCCATGTAAATCTGAAACTTTGAAAATTTCAATGCTTTGAAGATTTTTTAAGGGGTGCAGCTGTGGCAGAGTTTCACATTTTAGCATTGCAAACATCTTTAGTGAAAATGGCAATAAAATGCTCTAAAACTGAAAAGTACATTCAAAACAGCTGACTTTGTGTTGTGTTTAGGGTATGGCATGCAGAGACTTCTTATTTCTCGTGCCATGCCTTACCTAGAGAGCCTCTCAATTTAATTTTTTTAGAAGACATTTTGTCACACCCAAGCACCTGTAGCCCCTCAAAAATGCAACTCTTTTTGTGCACCGGTTGTTGCAGCATCCCTAACAATTTGAATGTAAATCTTGTATTATTTCTGACTTCCCTACCCTGTTGATAGCCCCAAACCCATTTCTTTCTTCATAACGCGTGAATCTTTAAACAGCTTACGGGATTATAGTTATTAGATATTGATTATGCAAAATAGCTAAGCACTGTCATTTTTAAAACTGTACTCATACAGTAGGAAGAAGTGCTATTTCCAACAGCAAATTAATCCACTTTGGTACTCTGGATGGACAGTGTTGGTAAAACTAAGATAAAATAAACTACAGTGTGTGTTCATGGACACATCACCCAATCCAACTGCTTAATGATATGTTTTCATCAGGCAAAACCTGTTAGTATGATCAATTAATTGGCTTTCCAGTGATGGGATTGCAAGTGAATAGTGCTTGACCATGTGAAAGGACATAGGAAAATGCACCCAAAACACACTGAAGACAGATTGTAATCTAATTGGTCAAACCACTTGCAGAGGTTCAGAGATGCATCAAAATCACATTGAACATAAGTGTGAATGGAATTTGCGTTCTCAGTTCTCACACAACAACTCCGTTAGTGGAAATATGTAATCTGGTGACTATTCTAAACATTCTAAACGAGTATTTGCAAGGAAAACTTGGTGATTCATATAATTACAAGGCCATTTACAAAGCAATTGCTAACACAATTATGTAGAACATCTACAACCTTTCTGTTGTTTGAGCTGGACAGTCATCTCAGTGGATCTCATTGCTGGTACAATCTGGATACAAAGACTCATTTTAGCATAACATGCAAAGGCCATCATAGTGTCTTCTAAAAATAGCCCCTATGAGCAGTTTCCCATCTTGTGTCCCTCCTAAAAAGGAGGGACACAAGATTCTATTTAAAATATTGATTTATACATCATCCCTCTGATCTCTCACCTCCATGGTTAATGTTTAAGTTAAGGCATTTAAAAGTAATTGATGAAGGTTAGCAAAAATGTGTGGACAAGGTTAAAAATTACCAACATGAACTGTTGGTAAGACACAGGATGTGAGCTCCAGTCTCTGGTGTACAAGTCACAGAATTTGTTTAGCCAGTTTTTACATCCGGACCCTCTTCTCAACATGCCTTCTCCTGACGACAGTTATTCTTTGCACAATCACAAATGGTTGCTTGTCAGGTCAGGAGCACGGATTGTTTAATGTGTTTGAACAAATGACTAATGCTGTTATTTCTCTGGTGAGGACAGTCTTGACTCCGATGCAATAAGAACAAACTGGAGTCATATAAACATACTCAAGATACTATTCCAACTCTCCTTGTCATGCTTGTCAGAATCAAATGTTTCAGAATGCTTGTTTTATAGCTAAGTTTCGTAAACACAAAACTGAGATCACATGGTCGAAGTCTTCCTTTGCTACTTTTTTACAAAATTCTTTGGAAACTCTAGCTTAGACATAAACACAACAAGTGTTTCCAGGGAACATACACACAACCATAGCCGTTTGGCCAATGTCGTCGAGGAGCACAATTTGCAGGAAGCAAAAGCAGAGCTGCTGGAGGCTTTGAAAACTTCCAGACCACTCAGTGTCACAACTGTTGTAGAAATAAAGCTTTACTGTAATGTGCCAGGAGATGTTTCAGAGGAACAGGCAGACTGGAACAAGGTTAAAGAGAAGAGGAAAATGTATATATGGGTACAAGTAAAGGCAAAGGGAAGGGAATCGCATAAGGGCATAAAAACACAAGAGGACAACAATAAGTCTGAGATGTGTTTTGTCATTCACTTTCTATAGAGATTTCATGCTGAAACTGGAATTGAAGCCATGCGGGACGGTAAAATCAAATTCTAAAGGAATGTTTGGAAGGAGTCCAAGGTAGAGGAGAAGTGGGGAGAGAAAAAGAGCAGACACAAGTGAGAAGGGAAAAAAAAGGATTTGACAAGTGACAGGAAGAGAAAGAGAACAGAGGAGGAGGGAAATAAAAGAAAGGCCAGTTAGAAGAAGAGAGGATAAAAATCTCAAAAGACTGGAAGAGAATAAAACTGGGAGAGAAAAGACAGTGAAGGCTGGACAGGAAACTAGTGCCAATTCTGGTTTAGAGGGATATTTTTATTTTATGTGAAAAGAAGGAAGATGTCCAATACACTGTGTTGTGACATATTTAAGTGTCTGTCCAAAGTGGAAATTCTCTGTTTACCTCCGGCAGGGTCATCCAGGTTACAGCAACGCTGGAGCAGACAGAAGTTAAAGAAAGAGTTCTGCAGTTGTCAGCGTGTCAGTCAAACCTCCGCTCAAGTTCATAAGAACATCAAACACAAAGGAGGCTGTGACATTAAAAAAGGTGACGCTGAAACTTTAATGATTCCCGTCGGGAAATCAAGATCAAATCCTCCAAGGCATCAAAGGCCCAGATATAGATAAACATATGATAAATAAAAATGATCTGAGAAAATGAATATGTCAAAACAGAGATATTACTGGAGACAGTTTGCATCTATTTTGCACAGATTTAGTCCAGTCTGTGCCTGAAAACCTGTGCAGAGTGCAAAAATAAATGTGTCATTAGCAACATGTTACTTTATCCACGTCACAGCTAAACATATATATATATATATATATATATATATACATATATATATATATATATATATATATATATATATATATATATATATATATATATATATATATATATATATATATATATATATATATATACATACATATTTTGTCTGAGTAGTATTGCCCAATCACCTTTAAACAGGCTTTGGTTTGATGGGGGAAATTAGTCCATGTAGAGAGAAATAGAGGCATTAGCCGAAAGATGTTCCTTAGAACCTATTGGATGTTGTCTGACAATTAGCTTTTAATTATTAGCAAACTTCTTATAGAACAATTCACAATCCAGACACAGGCGTCGTCTCTCAACTCCATTCTCACATCTTAAGTTGCTTATCGGACTTAAACCAATGGGCGGAACACAGAGGAGAAAGTCTTGGCCCAGAAATCAGTTATCTATTTTTTATTGACTGGTGACACCAGGACATCTTTAAAAAAAATTCCCCCATAGGTCCACCGGCAAAAGGAAATGGGAATTCCTGTCGTGGATAACTTCCATCTATTCTGGAAACAACAGAAGCTCTTTGCATGAGATGGACTCCATCTAGATAGATAAGGTCAATTGCTACTGGCTGAAAATATGAAATATAAGGTATAAAGATAAAGTCTTGTATGCTGTCTAAAGACTGACATCCACATCATGTAGGAAATAGCTGTGGTTCTGACACTTGCCAGTGCATGTTTCAACCATACTACTATATTGATATATACTTTGAATATTATACATTCTGTTCCTCTCATAAGCTGTAACACACACACACACACACACACACACACACACACTCACATGCATGACAGTTCCTATAAACTGTACATAATGTTGAGCTGGGAGAAATTATTTTGGCCAGCTGCAAACACAACATTGACATATTATATAATATTACAACTGTGTTTGTTTATAAGGTGGGTTAATTTAGCAACCTCCCTTTATGGTAGAGTTACTATAGTTATTAGGGTATTGATAAATAGATTTCTATACACATTTCTGTGTACTTAAACCATTTGTTTGCCTTGTGTATATAGTTTATATAGTTTTATAGTGTTTCTAAATGATACAATGGGGGTGTAAAAATAAAATGTTCCCTTGCAGTGTTATTACAACCAAAACAAACAATGGCCAAAACTTTGGAAGCACGGTCAAACAGGAAACAATGCATCAACAATTATAATATTAACAACTATAATAATAATAACCACAATAATAATAATAAGTAATATAAATAAGTAAGTAAAACCCTAAAAAAAAAAAAAAGACTTTGTGCATTATCATCACCAGAGAGCCAACCGGATAATTTACAGATGCATGTAACAACATTCAAACTGACTCCTCAGTTTAGGTGCAATGAAAATGAATAATTTGTCTGGCTGATGGTGCCGACTGTGTGTGTAAAGCTAATAATTTCCATCAGCAGCAACTTTGTTTTCACCCCAAGCAAGCACTAAAACTTCTCTTGCAGTACCTCGGAAACTTTATGGCGATGTCATACATCATCGTTTGCATAAAAACGATTGGATGGACGCCCGGTTATTCTCACAGCCCCTGGTAGTATTGAGTTTATAGTTTTTGAAGAAGCAAAGGACTTGCTACCTAAGTCATTTTAATGTTTGGGTGTGTGGTTGTGAAGGTGGATGAAATACATGGGAAGCAAAGAACAGGAGGAGGGCAGCGATAATCTGTTCAGAAACGAATCCAACAGTTTTACAGAGAGGAGCTAAAGTAATCACTACTGAAGCATGTCTGTAAATACCAAATCTGCCATCTCACCACTCTTTGACTCTGTACCAGAATCAGCTTTTTTCAAACCGTCTGTGAAGCGCCCAAGACATGTAAAAGGGAAATAATGACGGAGGACATCAAGCAATTACTTTATTATTGTCCGAAAAACTAATCTTGTTCCAATAGAGTTTAACAGAGGGAACAACAAAACGGTGAAGACTGAAAGAGGATGTCGGGAGACAACAGGACACGGCGAGGAAGGTGAAAATCAAAGTGGAGGAGAAACACAGAACAATAATAACATTACATGTTGACATTTGGAGAGAAGAAATGGGGTAATTGGAAAAGAAATATTCTCGAGGAAGGATTAAAGTAATGTAGAAAGTTAAAAAGAAAAAAAAGAGACAGAACCAGATTCTTAAGAAATTCAAAGTAAATAAAATAGACAGAAAGAGTAAAAGTTTGTAAGGAGGGCAGAGAAAAAGAAAGAAGACTTTAAAGGTGAAGGCTGTGGCCTTGACTAATTGTCCATACGGCTCGGTGGCAGCCGCACCGCAGGGAGCCGCTCGGTTTGTGTGTGTTTGAGGGAGGGAGAGAGATGAATATGCATTGTTTTCTGTCAAACGTCAGGCTGCCAGCAGGTTGCCAGCTTGGCCCATTATAGCCAGGGAAAACAGCTTACATGGATCGCGCACAGTTACACACACACACAGACACACACACACACACACACACACACACACACACACATACACAGGCACATGTAAAGGTCCACACTCATACACAACAGCTATACACCAACACACTGACGAATACAAACACATGTGCACATGCTGTACATACAGAAACATACAGCATCACCTGACAAATGACTGATTCTGTTTTTTTTTTTGTTTTTTTTAGCACATAAACAGCACTGCTTTTCTCTGGCCCATTGCCTTTTCTGTCTTTCTATACTCCCCTAAAAAAAATTCTGTGTCAGCCCCCCTTCCTTCCTTTTGCTTTTCAAATGGAAATAATGTGTTTTGTCGATTTTAACCTTGATGACATATATATGCTGTAATTTTTACATGCCAGTCCAACATCTGAATAAGCGGCATGTCACACTGACACAAAAAAAGTTATTTTGTTATGTAACACTGACATAAATGCTGTCACATTAACACATAGGCAGAGCAAAGTCAAATACTGACATATTCAATGTGGAGTCCTCTTTCACCCTCTGGGGCTTCATTCATTCACAGTAGGTGTGTTTATGTTGTCTTAAAAGTTCTGTAGAGTTCCTCCTGATTATCATGCTGTGGTATAGGCTTTACTTCTATCATTATTGCCATAAAGGACACACGTGTGAGCATGCAAACAAAGCTAGCACTCCTTTGTTGGATTCTACAAGAGCTCTTAAGATTTATTTTATTTCTCTTACTCAGTATGATATTTAACAATAGAAATGATTGCATTGCTTGTTCCCTTGGACTGCAGGCGTCTCTCTGGTCAAATTGCAGATTAAATGACTGTCCATACACTGTATAAGTAATGGATGTAGCTATTATGACGTCCCACAGTTCTTTTGAAGCTGTGTTGAAACCTCAAGTTTGGCATTTCAGCTGTCATTATTGTCGTTTTTTTGGAGCCAGTAGAGGATGCCTCACAGACAGGCTGTCAATCAAGTGGCCCTGCCCTTAAATATGCTTACTTTGGGCCTTAATAAAATTTAAATGGGGGAGTTATTAAAAAAACAAAAAAAACAAAACACAAAAATACCCCCCTGAACAATTGTCATGAATGTTGACATTAGCTATAATCATTTTTGTTGTACCAGGCTGTAAACATGTTTATTTCTGCAGAAAAGGTGGAACAGCAGAATTGCAGCTGGACAGGTAAAAATGAGCTAAAACACCCATCTCAAATGACATATTCTAAAATATCTGAAATGTATATGGTGATCCACCTGTGAGAAGTGGATCCCATGTTGGGCATTTATGTAGGCTTCACTGGCAAACATATTTCACCTCATTGATGCAGCCTATAAAAGAACTAAAAAGAGTCTGATCATTATTTTCCAACTGTGGCTCTGCAATGCTTCTGCTTCCTCTCGTGAACCATATTCAAAATATCATGCAAGTACTGTGGCTCATTTCACAACATCCCTATCATGTTTGCATAAGGCCATCATCAAACATTTATATAACTGACATCAGTGTGTTTGAATGCCAAAAAGGTAGTACTTTTTACAATTAGATCAAGCCAGCAATGCACCATTCTGCTGTCGACCCTTTGTAACAAATTAACTGTGCTTTATATGCAATGACTCCTATAGAATTTGACAGTAATAGACTGCAACCACATTAGCTGCCTCAAATAACTCATAACCCAGCATGCATGCTGGGATTTCTTGCAAGTGAGAATTGATTGTGGAGCAAAAGTCATAAGTGGCATTCAAAAGAACACCAGGTAAAAAATGCAATCAAATAAAAATGTGTTTAGATTTAGTCTAACCTGAACACACTGTTCTCTTTTGACTTTATGTACTGTAATTTTAACATCTCCAGTGTAAGGCACAAAATTGTAAAATGTGAATCAAATAACAAGAATGACTCCCTCAATCTGATTTACAAGACTGTTCGGTGTGTTAATTAAAAAAAATCATGATTCATTTTCAATAGCAGCATTTGTCAGTGAAAATTCCTTCATAACAGCAAAGTGACTGTAAAGTGTTCAGTCTCACAGTTTGGCCTGATAGCCATTACCTGTCCTGACTGTCCATGTAAAAGCACAGACAGTGTTTATCAAATGAAATTATACTATGGCCACTTAAATTCTCAATTATGAGTCACACCAAATGGTTTGTGGGAAGTGAAGGGTGGAGAGATGCTCCTTCAGCATCTTTTTAAAAGATCATCTTAAGTAAGAGGACAGTAACACTATAACATGTCTTACTTGCAAGTGAGCATCCAACAATCATGTCACATTGCACAACAGACACTTTCTGCCAACACTGAATTCATTAAACATGCTCTTCACGACCATATATCATGTAAACAAACCAGGAAATTATCACCTGTGCACCAGATATCAGAGCGGAGACAAAACTACTCAAAAGATGGGCAAGCACTTGTTATCTTACTAACCTTGTTCCTTTTAAACAGGTAAAACATGGCTTATATTGTGTTCTTTACTTGGAATGACATGCAAACTAGCTGACAGCCAGTAGTTATTAGCAATGTTTTTTATCAGAAACGTTCAGCTCCCTGGCAATCTCCCCCAAGTGAACTGCCTAAGCTAAAACCAAGAGGTGTTGTATAGATAACTCATTCTTTCAGCTTCACAAATCAGCCTTTCCCTTTTCATTGCAATTCTTTTAAAGCAAGCGACAAGAATAAATAGACACAGCACATCCCAAAAAAGTTCAGCTAAAGACTGCATGTCACTTTGGGCTCAAGTGGCAACATCCAAGGCTGAAAGATGAAGCCTGTGCAGAAGTGCCTTAAAACTGCAGTTCATCTAATGGCCACTTGAGGCTGGCTCCAGAAGTGAGCCAGTTCCCATGTTCAAATGCACAACTTAACAGCAGAAATAAACTTATTCAACAACCTGGTATAAAAAAAACGTTAGGGTCTCCATAGCTGATTTCAGCATCCATGACACTGTACAGGGGTTGAATTTTTATTTATTTTTTAAATTTTGTTTTTACAAGTCACCTGTTTATAAGATAAGATAAGATAAGATAATCCTTTATTAGTCCCACAGTGGGGAGATTTCCAACAGTGGGGAAATTTCCACTGTTTATGTTTATTTTTTTTGAAGGCCCCCAGTTACGTATATTTAAGCACTGTCTTCTAGGCTATGCTGCTACATTGCACAGTGCTGCATTTCCTATGGTCAGTTAAGACATTCTAGATATTTAATTTAATTTAGTTTTTGCTTGTGTCCCATTCCTGTAGGACAATTTTGACAAGCATTTGATATGCAGGATTTTTCTGACATTCGTAACTTGTAGTGGTAGTATCTTTTTGGATACTACCACTAAAAGACTTTGGCAGACAAAAAGGTTCAAGGTTTACTAATTGTCATTGCACAACAAAATGCAGATTTAGTGCTTTATGCTAAAAAAAACAAAAAAAAACAAACAAAAAAAGAAACTAAATAAAAACAGCAGTGCATTCCTGTATTGCAGTTTTTGAATTTGTATCAGAGGAAATTTAAACAGCAGAGGCAAAACTGTTCAGTCAACTCTGTGGGCTGATGATATAACCTGCATCTTCATATTAAAAGCAAGACAAAGGTAAACACTGTCCATTAGTTTTGACTGCTTTTAAGCACCAAGCAATATCAGTGTAAACAATTTTCCACCCCCGGTACCTCTACAGTCCTGTGCTCTGTCGGCTCAATAACCTGATCCAGGATGTCATGATGTCGTCAGAACTCTGCAAAGATGCGTGCAAATTCTGACCGGCAGCAAAATCTGTTTGAGAAGTGAACAGCTGGTTCAGTGATGAAATTCAAGTGCCCACACATTAAATTGTGAGGATAAACCCCTCACTATATTTCAGTCCTGCATATGAGCCTTCAGGAATACACTTTGAGACATGTGGCACAGGGAAAGGCATCAACGACAAAATAAATAAACAGAATGAGATGCCTGTTCCTCTCCCGTGTGTAGCATCTGTCACGCTCTTGACAGAAAACATAGAAACCAGTGGATTATGATGGAAATGAGTGACAGGAATGTTCTTGGCAAAGACAGGCGATTGAAAAGAAAATGTGTGCCTTGTCGTCTGGAAGTATTGCCCCCTCTTCTTCTCTCAGGCTCCCAATGGATAATGGATTTGACTGTACTATTTGGCTAGAATGAAAGGATGGTGTGACAGTTTCTATGTCTCCCTGAGGAGCGTGTATAATCTCCAGGCATGAATTTACATTAGTCTGCCATCTGATAGAAAAGGCCTTTATAGTAGGTCAGGTCTGCATGAAGAGTCTTATAATGGGATCACCAGTTAGGTCACATAACCATGTAATCTTATGTTATGTAAGGAGTGAAACTGAACTCAAGATCAAACACCTTCACCTCACATGTTCGTTTTTTTGATAGATGTGGACATGCTAATAATAACTCTAACCAGCAAATAAGACCAACAGTTCCATAACTTGTGACATATACTTTTTGCTTTTTTGCCGAAAGTTGATGGGAAGGTCTATGCTCTTTTATGTCTGTACGCTAGAACTTAGAGATGCTTAAATTAGCTGTTTTTATGTAAAACAATGGTAAAAATGGGTTTTATTATAGCTATGTCCTTGCAGTGTGCAGTAGTATCAAAAGTGAAGCAATTTTGATCATCTAATCTAACTCTCGGCAAGAAAACCGCAAAATGTCAAACTATTTTTTTTAAATCCTTAGTTAATAAAATTAGCAACCGTCAGTAGCAGCAGAAACTGTTCATGCATACCTCTGTATTCACTTCAGTCTTATCAACTAATACAGTCAGACCCTCAACTTATTCTCCAGAACTTCTGGGTTTGATTCAAGTGTCTTTAAATGACATGAATAAACTTTTTGTTCTCAGAGGTTGTATCAAATTGCAAATGCTAGTTTTTAAACAAAGTATTGTCAGGTAAGAGCTGATTATATTTAGTCAGTGGCTCTTAAACATTGTCTGTCACGCCCTGGAAACACAGAAAACCAAAGTGAGTCAATTTTTATATATTGTTAAAAGCACTGGGGAAATAAATGACTCTTCCCAAGCTGAAAAATCTTTAAACATAAAAGCCTGGGTTAAGAGTAAACATAAGAGCAATATAGACTTCAGCAAATGTCCTTCTTTTTGATGATATAATACATGTTATTTCTTTCCCATCAAAAATTTAATTTTGCTGTCTGAAAATGTCATGCAAACTTCCAATTGTGATAGCCTTGCTAGCATTAGTGATTGTTTGTTGTTCCCTCAACAAATAAACAAGGCTGTCTTTTATTGGTGCGAATGCAACGACGTGAAACATAGGGGTTGGAGAAAGCGGTATTAGTTTACATCTCCAAGCGCACCTGCTATTTTGGATCATTGGATGTAGTGATCAGTAAAAGATCTGAAATCACAGATCTCATTGCTTTGAAAAACCTGAGCCAATCACAATGAAGCATGACGACAACAGCCCAACAAATGGAAAGACACTATGAAATTACATCGTGATTGCTATATTGATTAGGCGGTAGGGAGGATGATGATGTGAATATACAGCATCACATATCTGCAGCCAGAGTTAGAGGGTGTAGCTGTTTATTTTTATACCAGTGATGATTTGAATAAAAAATAGAAATGTGATCACAACAATCCAGTGTCATTTCATTTGTTATTCTTTTTCTCATTTTGCAAATTGATACATTGCATCATACAGTGTGACACAGCACTTCATCATCTGCATAACATTTGTTCATGATGTTGCTACAGTGTAGCAAGGTGCAAGGTCAATCATAGGATGAAGTCTACCTTTGAGTTATGCCAGCTTTTGTTTGTATTTTGGAGACAATGACAATAATTTCCTATTGTATCTCCCATGGCTGTACAATTATACAGCTGCTTGTGTTAAAAAGCTTCTATGTTCATGTGTACCCGAGTACACATGAACTGTACTAACCACCACTTTTTCAAGTGGTCTTAGGTACCAATCCATGTACTGTGCCTGGGTAGATTACAAAGTGTTGACATGAATCAAACAAATTGGACTTTTGGGTCAAGCAGTCAGTGTTACAAAGATATAGGTGCAATAAGATAAGGCTTCAATCTTCACCTTTTTGGACAGCAAAAACTTGCTTCAGTTTGTCACTGTTCACAAGCAAGGACTTATCATTGGTCATCACTTTTTCCTGTGTGTTTTTGAGTTTAGTGGTTTGTATGATATCCTACAAATTGGTACCCCCTCGCTGACATTATGTACTTAATGAAAAGCTTGGTTTCGGAAAAGAAGCATGGTTGGGTGTCTGAAGGTTTAAGTAAGTAAAGCCTCTGTGGTTTGATTTAGGAAAAGTTACCAGGTACCTTAAAATGACTCATTCAGTTCCTAACACCTGTTCCCTAGGGATGAGTCTTGAAGGAAAGTCTTACCCTGTTCTTTGTGACCCATAACCCCCCTGAATCTTCAACCTTGATGCATTCTTGTTAACTCCTGTGAGTGCATTGGTGAGGTGATTGCAGCCTTCCTAAATATGTGGGTTTATTCATGACTTACTGGCCCATGATTACATAGAATTTGTACAAATGTTGGTGCATTACATTAAGTAGGAAAACGTACCAATATTCCATGTGAACTGCTGAGTTGTATAATTAGGAAAATGACCAAACTAAACTAAGTTTAGTCAGATGTAGGCTCAGGTCCCTGACGTGAAAGCCTCATTATTTAACAGTGGAGGCGGAAGTGGAAGCTTTCTTTACAGTATGAAGCAGATTTGGACATTAAACACTGTATGAATTATTTAATAATTTATAGATAAATGCAGATAAATGTATTTACATTCCTGCTTTATCACATTAAAAATTTAAAAGTCGCAAACTAACATTGTGCCAGACACATATATGGTTCTGAGATGTCTATTCTCAGTGCAACATCTAAGACCCAGTTTTTACGAATGAAGCCTCTATATGTCTGCGCTTCTCCTCCCATCTGCACAATGTGACCTCGTATAAGTAGGTACTTCAGATCTTAGCCCATATTTGAACCCACATCTCCACTATGTAACTATACAACTTCCCTCACAGTAATACAGACACTTTAGTAGATAACTTATGCAAAATGCATTGAGTATTGTCATTTTAAGATTTGAGCAAAGGGAATATTCTAAAGGATTAGATTCGAATTCGCTATGTAAAATAATACATTTGAGCCTTAAAACAACTTCTGCGTTAGTTACAGGAATGGCTTGTGGGGAAAGTATCTGATTTTTTACCTACAAAATTGCAAGAGCACACCACACATCCTTGCCCCGCGAGCCACTGGGGTGTCTCTACATAATACGATTTGACTGCTGAAATCCATATGAAGGGAAGGAATATAAAGAGGGTGAATGGGGGATTGTGGCAGGCAGTTTTTGTGCGAGCAGAATGGATAATCTATAGGCATGGATTTACATTCATCTCCTCTTCTGTGGAGCTGACTTGGCACAGAAAACACAGGACTTATGAAGACATCAGCTATGCAGCTTTCAGTCAAACTGTATGGAGCTGAATCTGAGCGTGTGAGTGTGTATATGTGATTGAAAAAAAAAACATTTAATGATGAAGACATCAATCATGATTTGGTGAGTCAACGTCTATGCAGATTAAATGGCAGCACCAGATTATATACTGTGTTTGAGGCTTACTGTGCTCTCATGGCCCATTGTATTGTACATTAAATGTGAAATGCACATTATGGAAGTTTATGATACATATTATAGCATCCGCATACATTACATGTGAAAGTCATTATGTGTTTGGAAGTGTCAGTAAGGCTTAGCTTTGCATACTGATGACTGTGCTCATGCTTCAACAGAATACAGTATATGCTTACTTAGCTCCACACCAAGAAAGCTTATTTTACTCTAAAGATTAAGGCAACAATTTGCATCTTAATCCCCCGTTACATGTAGTCAAAAGCACATCAGCAGCAACGGTGAGTGGTCAGGGGTCTTGGAATGCAACAAAAGTGCTTACATGGCTTGTGTGAATATATAATTGCTCTTTGCTGGAGTCCTGAAAGTTTGATAAGAAGTTGAAAAATTCTTTGTTTTTTCTCAGCCAAAGGGGAATCCTATTATCACCATGCATGACATACCAGAATATCAAAAGCATCAAAGGACAGTTTAAAGGGATAGTTCAGGTCTTTTGAAGTGGGGTTTTATGGAGGACTTATCCAAAGGCAGTGTATTACCTACAGCAAACAAAAGTCAGCAATGTATCCTCATACAGCGGTTCTCATGACATCCTTCAAACCAACTGAAATTACATACTCAATGTTAAGTTGAAGTAGCTGGCGTCATTTTAAAAAAAATGACTAAAAAATCTAACTTGTACCTTTTAGGTTTAGGCAAGTTTTTGATGCTAGGGTTAGTGTAAAGGGTTAAGGTTAGGGAAAAGAAATATGGTATCAATGTCTTTTAAAATGACTCAAAGTTCACATGTTTCTGAACATCCGTCCCCTGGAGAAAGTCCTCGTGGGACTGTGTTTTGTGACCCAACCACCCAAGCCTGCCTCCTTACAGGGACCACTCGGGACCACGTCCTTCTTTACTCTTATCCACACAATGGTCACTTTATTAAAGCTTTCCAAAGTACGTGGGTTATGCACGTATTATTGGCCCATTTTTATGTGGGATATGTACATATTTTAGTGCATAACTTTTCTTAGGAAAATGACAAGGGGTACTTGAGAACCGTTTAAAGTCAGTGTGCTCCCAGTTAGATAGTACTACCACTGAAACAAAGCAATGTACTGCAGCATCAGGATATATTATTGCCACTCGAAGGTCCAGTATGCAAAGTATGCAGGATTTTGGTGGATATAGTGGCTGACATGGAATATGATTTTTATAATGTTTTCATTTTATGCATAATTACCTGAAACTACTACAGAACTACACCTTTAAGAGGTGTCTAAGTTCTTGTATTTGGTATCTCTGTCAAAATCTATTGAAAGTCTGACCCAAACAGTTCTATGGTTGAAAATATTTAGTGCCAAAGAAAACGACTAACTAATGCAAAGTAAAGCAGTTAAAAAATAATGTAGCGTCCACTTAGACTGATCTTAATTGTTTAGGTTTTTTTTAGGTTGGCTATTTCTTTATGCTGCTGCCCCTGTTTAGAGCAGGACATTGCTTATTTTCCATGGCTGTATGCCTGCCTCCACAACTGAAGGCATGCCAAGTGACATCTATGGATAAGTACCTTATACAAATCCAACAAAAAAATCTCAAACTATCCCTTTAAGCTGTATCTAGCTGTGTAGTTGAAAGGAATAAGAGTTTCTAGTTGACAATACGAATCTACAGGAATATGCATCCCAGGAATGCTGTTGTCATGGAACTGAAATGATTGTACTAATAGTTATACAGTCGTTTTTGACAGCACACGTTCTGCATACCGTTGGAATCAAGCAGTGTGCAAAAAGATTCATCCAAGAGGAGCAATCAAACCCCTAGGGATGTACAGAAGGAAAGCAGCAGACATTAATCAGACAGGCCTACATAAACACATGGTACTGTACCATCCACGTATGGATTAATGAGCTGACAGGAGACGGCTGGGGATGAGTAAAGAGAAAACAACAAGAAAGTTACATACATGTAGGAGGAGGGCTGACATCTGAAATGACCCACTTTCATAATTTAAGGATTGTTTGATCAGCTTTCAATCAGGTAATGTTGCATCAAAACCTCTGCTGTGATATATTCTGTTGTATAACATAAAGCGAAATTGTGATGCCCCTTTCTGATGAATCTTGACTCAGGTAGATGAGGGAAGTTTAAAAACAGTATATTCTGTGCCATGGCTCTGATTGAAAGATTACTTGAAAATTCAATAACTCGTGAATGATCATATGATGGTCATTGACTTTTGTTACATTGTAATAGGGTCCTCCGTGATATGTAAAGTGCCACCTACAGTATTGCATCATACAGAGAGCTTCTGAATGTTCACGAAGCCACTCACAGCTGACTGATGTAAGCCATTGAAGCATGGCCTAAAACATTAAATAGTCTACACGCAGTGTAAATATTATGTAGCATAGCCAAAGCTTCTTTTACAAAGCACTCAGATGCTCTGGGAATGTAATTATCATCATTCATGTGGAAATTTTTGACGTGTCCTATGTGGCTCATCATTTTGTACTGAAGCACAGTTATTGTTGTACCATTATTGTATGCATCCAATACATAAGAGGACATGCTTGCCAAGCTTTTTTTAAATTTGAAACCATGTCGTCTGAGTCTTCAGCAAAAATCCAGAGTTGAAATTACATTAAAAAGACTGAATTTGCTTTACATGTCATCATAGTAATACTAAAACATTTAACTATGGACCACTTTCGATGCTGCATATGGAAAAATGGATTAGCATGTTATATGTTTTGGGAAGAGCCAGGTTTCTACAGGAAAATCCATTTTTGAATCTCCATACACAAAGGGGTACATTTACAGATGAATTCACTCAGTTTCATATTACATGCTATGGACCTATGCTTTTAAATCAGATTTGAAAGGAGGTTTTTAAAGCCCTGTGAATGGAATTACAACATCAGACTTAGCGTCTGACTTGAAAAGCTAAAACTGTAAAGCTGGATCAGCCAATGAGATGGTTAGCTTACGGACTGCTAATCCCTTGTGGGTTTGAATCCCATCTTTGTCGTCTAGGTGATCTTTCCTCATTATCCTAAAAGGATAACCAGAAGTTCACCTGATTAAGCAGCTAGTTGTCCAAAGATATAGCTAATGTCACAGACAAAGAGAAGTTCCCTTGAAAAGGACACACACAATATGGGAAATGAGGGAAGTTATTAAACCTGGTAGCAGTGCATACAGCATAAAAAATATAATATATGAATGGTCTGTTTCAGTTTATTTGAACCATATATTTTTTTTTTTTCTTTTATGAAAGAGTTGCTTTGAGGCACCATCGTTGTTGGCATGGGACATATCTCCAGAACGGGTTTCACAAGCCAAAAGCATGAAATTTGGCAAACCTGTTCACCATCTTACTTGAGCCCCTAAGCCAGCTAATGTATGCTTATTAGTGCCAAACACAAAGCACAGGAGAGGCTGATGGGAATTACATAACCTCTGCTAGTATTTAGTATAAGTTTAATCAATATCGCACATATTAGAATTCAGATCAGATGATTGTGCTATATAAAAAGTCAAGAGTTGAGCAATGCTATTACAATTAATATGGATATGTCATGTCATTTTCAGGGTCATGGATATGTGTACCAAATTCCAGGACAATCGAATCAATATTTGCTGAGACAATTCACTTAAAGCCATAAACATCGAGCTTATGGTGGCACTTGAGGAAAAAGTATGAGATAATTAAAATTCATCCTCTGGGAACCATAAATTTACTAACTGTTGTGCCAGTCAATCTAGTCGATCTAGATATTCCAAAGTGATGGGTCAGCAAACAGACTGATGGACATTTCCATTCTTTGATGTTGCTGCTAGCATGGCTTTAAAAATAAATAAAAAAAAAATAGCAGCTCATTTTCAGATATGCTTTTTAAAATATGTGTATTTGTATGTGTTACACGGTTGACATGCCTCGATTATGCATATGACAAGTATGTAAATGATACATACCTAATTATGAGTTTAATTGTATAGTGTTCGCCCACACAATCTTTCTCACATTTTGCCCTGAGTGTGTGTGGAAAGAAAGGGTTAATTTCTGAACAAGTAAATTATACAGTATATGTCAAGTGTCAGGGCTCTTCATGTATTATATATAACCATTAGACTTCTTTCTTGGCTAGCAGGAAAACAATCATTGGCCCTCATTATAGGTAGTGTTGGTATTCCAGACTAACATTCACCAATGCAACTTTCTTCACAGAAATCAGTAAATGGAAAAACAATACATTCTAGATGTCATCTTTCTGTGTCCTCTTTCTTTTTGTTTCTCCTAACTTTCAGTGTATATGCTGCCACATGCTTAAATTCATTAGGTCTATACACCTGCATGGGTGTTTTCCACTTATTTGGTAATTCTACATTTTGAGGTCTGTGTGGGCATGTATAGACAATACTTGATTAACGGGTCACTGTTCAACGGTCTAATCATAAGTCATAATAGGTCTATCCACTGCAGCACTCAGGTCATCAACTTATTCCAACACTTTCTCATACCAACTCGTCACCGCTTTGTCAGTGGACTTCCGTGTCTATATATTACAAATTAGGTATCCTTCTGCATCTGATATTGATGTTCCAGGATGCTGCTACCATTATGTCAACAGATGCACATGGTGGGAAGATGCTTTACATGCTTATGTTTATTCAAGAACAGCACATGGAAACCCAAGAAGATCACATTCACGTGGGAAGTAAACACCGAACTCCCACAGGAAAGTGTGTTGTTTCCTGCCTACCTTGTGGGACAGACCAGCTGACTGCAGCCCACTTGATGTTGGAACAGCCCATCTGATTAGGGGTTACATGGTCGCAATAACTGTCAACTGGCTACAGAGACTGGAGGGCATGTGTGGTGGTACTGGCCATGGTCTCCTGCCCCCACCCCCTCAAGTGGATTGGTCCATCATTTGATGTCAGAAGCCAAACAGGAGAGGTCAAGCAGGAAGTTAATCAAATCAAGACAGAGAGAGTGGGATATTCTGAATGTAAATACAAAAAAGAAGGATACAGGAGCTAAAAAATGAAAAGGTGGAGCAGAGAGAGCAGAGTCAGAGACAAAAGGAGAGAAAAAAAATACTGGACAGATGATGCAGGTGAATATACTGTAAGTCAGTTAATATACTGTTATGGCAGTAACAGAGTGTACCTGCGCAATTGTTTTGCTTCGTATTGTAAAACCTATGTTGATGAAATGTAGGCAAATTTCTTTCCATTTGTTGTGCATTGAGCTTTGATTGCGCTCGTTGTGTTCATTTTTGCAGCATGGTGGCTGTGACACTTCTGCAGGGCTGCCTGCTGCTATAAAATGCCTTGAGTCAACAACAGATGGAATTCAACCAACGGAAACATTGTCAGAGGGCTTTTATTTTGAAATGGAAGCAGGGAAGTTTGAGTTAAACAGACATCTTCGTATTTCCTCATTTCTGTGACAAACAGAGCCTTTTAAACTGAAGTAAAAGGTGGTATAGAGTCAAATTAACTATCAAAGCATTATTTTCACTGTCTATTTCGGCTGACAACCATGCTCAGCACATGGAAAAAAATCAGTGAGCCACAGTTTCTCTGGATGTGCTGCGGCTGACACGCAGCTGAGGTATGCCTGACAAGCGCTGCTCATGCAGGCTGTGTGGATGGTCTGACGTGTTAACATGAAGACAGAAAACAAAAAAACAGGTTCGGCAATGCTCACGCACTGCTTCCACGTGCTCTGTGTCTCGGGCATTACTCTTGCGAGAGCAACCTAAAAAGACTCAAACTTGATCTTCAAAATAATAGACAATTACTTGTCTAATTAAATAATCAAAAACAAATAAAATAATACATTTTGCATTACTACAGTCTCGGAAAGATTGGACAAATTATACAAGTTATGTAAACAATATAATGTCAATAATTACATGCAGTTACACTTCCTTATACAAGCTATATTTACACTCCAACCTGACAGTAATAATGTGTCTTTTGATGTATGACTCTCAATAATTAACAGTGTCAATAGTGGTATCCATATTTCATTCTGTGTTAACTGCACTAATATGATCCGTTGGTGTTGTCCTACTGTTATTATGTCTTACATTACAAAACCTGAGTTGTATAAATCCTGTGAAGATGAAGGTAAATATTGTGGGACATAAAAATAAAATTAAAAAAAATCAGTTTTCATGGGTGTGACAAAATTCTTTAATACTAAAATGTTTTTCCTTGAATTTAAGTCAGAAGAGCTTCAGCTCCCAATAACAGTGAACAATCAGATGTGTCACCAACTTAGTGGATAGAAAATGACTTATTTTATTATTATTGATTTACTCTGACCATGTAAAGCAATAATAACCAGCATGCTTAATATACAGTTTATGCATAATCTTGCATAATCTGCCATCCAATCTTCAGTAATTCTTTTCAAAATCATATTTTTTTTAATAACAGAATCCAGTCTGTGGAATTAGAGTTGTGGCAGTTGAAACCTCTCTACGCCTCTCTCTCTCATTTTGTCTACATGTAGTTCATTCAATTTACAAGCAGTACGTAGCCAAGTGCAAGGACATTAAGCAGAGAGGACAATTGGACCTGCTGTAATCTCTGTGTCCAGGAAATAGACAGCAGTAAGCAGAGTGACCGCTTTGGGAGAGGAGGGGATTACTGATTAGTCTGTGTGTGTCTGTGTGTGTGTGTATGTGTGTAATGACACACATACACGATGACAGAGAGAATCATTTTATCTGTCTGCTAAGACTGATATGTTAAAATGCAGTTACTCACAATAGGATATTAAATATGTAAATGATATAACAGCTAATATAATTGTTGCATCCGTATCCAGTTATTGTTTATGGTGGTGAGACAATATGACTTAAATGACTACACGTCATTGTGTTAATGATAATGTGGCCCCACTCAGTTATTAAACCAGTTTATGTTGTAGCTGGAAAGGGGACTGGAAATGAATAACAGTAGCTGGCAAGTGTTATCAGATGAGGGTAATTTTTGTAAAAACAGCTGCTTCTATTTAAAAAAGGCACCTTCAGGTTATGGGATGCTGGTTTCCTACTGATGCCTGTGGAATGAGTAAAATGGATGCATCATGATTGTAGCACCATCTAGAGTGTAATTCCATAGGTCATTTGTCCATGTCAAAGCATAATGTAATTAAAGATCAGACTTACTTTAGTGGCAATGATAGTAGTAAGTAGTACCAGGAATGGCTTAACATACATGGTAAGAATGAAAGTAGAAGTATAAGCAGTAATACCAGAAAAAGCTGTAGCACAAGCAGAAGTACTGTAGCAATACTGTAAGTATTATAGTACAAGTACAAGCGTGATACAAGTTTTAGTGCAGTAGAGAAAAATGCTGCATAAACATATGCACAAATATTGTGTGTCTTCTGTTAATCTTATCATTTTTATTATGCTGGCTCCTGACCTTTGAATCAGCCCACTTCTCAGAGTTTGAGTTGACTGATTCGTCTGGCACTGAAACAGTGGTTTCTCAGTTAACCCTTTGAAACCTGAGCAAACTGGCTTGATCTATTTCATAAACATGAGAGGAGCAGAAAAAGAAGACATGTACCAAAAAAATTAACAAGAGGTTTGTTAAAATGTACAAGAAGGTCACCTGAAAATTAATAAAAAAAACAAACAAATATAAAAAAAATGAAGACAACAATTAAATAAAAAAAGTGCCCATAAATTTCTAATAAATAGTTATTCCCTCGCTTTTTAAACATAATTTTCTACATCTATGTGCAATGAGCAACTAGGAAATGCTCGTCAAATTGCGAGGAAATTGTAGATTTAGAAAATTATTTTGTAAAATTGTCTCTGGAAAACATAAGAAAAAAAAAACAAGTTGGGGAGGAACTTTATTTATAATAAACATAATTACATATTTAAAATTATGTTACAGAATTGGAATTTTTTAAACACTTCCAGGTAATCCAGGTAAATTAAAAATAATTAACAATCTGCTTAATGTAAATCTCTGTCATCTCTTTGACATTATTGCATTTTCATAAGAATTAGGCAATCCTGAATAGCTTAAAATGCAAGAAAAACACAGAAAATACTTTTATGGCATCTGTCAGACCAACAAAGTCTTCTATATCAGCTGTAAATATGCACTTCCATTTAGTGCTTATTCACATGTAAATAGGTTTATTCTTTGTGTATTTACTTTTTATGTACAGTATGTGACAATGTGTGAGGCTCATGTTTAACTCACACTTTGTCATATGGTCAAGTTTACAAATTTACATATTCTCAAAACATTTTATTTGGAAATGAAACTGAAACTAAATAATCATTTTTGAATGTATATATATATATATATATATATATATATATATATATATATATATATATATATATATATTCCCCCTTTTTAAGATGTAGTACTCCAGTTTTAAGAGTGTGGACTGTGAGCCGATTATGATTACACTTTATTACCAATGTCCTTGTGTTTCTTTATGCAAGGGCACTCATCCTGTCTGCTTATTGCTCTGCTACATTTTTAATTCATATGCATTTTTAAATAGCTAGCCTTCATGCAAATCGTCTCCATTTGATGAGTTTCACTGCAAACTACAATGTCAGTTTGGTTGTTGACTTTTCTGCATAACTTATTAATTAGAAAACGAGGCTGTGTGGCTCTGTTGACCCCTGGCATTTAAAATGAAGCCACACACACACTTCAGCATGCTCATGCTGCCATGTAAAGATGCAATAAAACTTATGTGCACACACAGAAACAGGAACACAGCCAACCTGTGTATGGTTATCAATTATGAAATACAAAAGGCAGCTGTGATAGATGCATTCAAGAAAAACAGGTTCTTGTTTCTTAGAGTTAGAGAGCACAGTCTGGGGTCTCGGATTTAGACTCCTGCATAAATCTGACATGTCATTTTTTTTCCTTTAAATATGTGAATGTGTAAAGCAGATTATTTGGTTAGGGGGCTCAGGGTAGATGTTCAAACCAGACTGTCAATATAAATGCACTTTTTTTTTGCTTTCAGGGCTGTTGGGGCCACTGAGGTTCAGTTGTCTGCTTTATTATATCCTTGTTTATGACTCGCTCTGCAACTTATTGAAAAATCAATTCATCAGGAAATTATTTTGGAAATAACATGTCAGAACACATTTAAATATCTGCATTAAAATGTTCTCAAGTTGGAGTAGACATCTCCAAACCCATGTGTGAGTATGTAGTTTTTGACTTTATTTTTTTGGTAACTAAGGCTCCCATTGATCAAACCTGAAATATAAACCAGATTTATATCAACTTGTTTCCCTCTTCTTTCTGTCTGTTGATAGTGCACTTTTATCCTTCCTTCGTGCCTTTTTTGTCTGTCTGTCTGTCTGTCTGTCATTCTAATGAGGCAATCTAAACCAAATGTCTGTCTCACACTATAGACTATGAGTAAAGTTTAAATTACAGAATTAAAGATTAACAAGGAAACGCTTGTTTGAATTATTCATAAGCCGAGCTTGGGCCTATACGGTGTGTGTGTGTGTGTGTGTGTGTGTGTGTGTGTGTGTGTGTGTAGGTCAGGTTCAGCTATACATGTGGAGAGCAGCTCTTAATGAACGTTTGACTGCTCTTACATGGTTCAGTTGATGTTCATGCATCAGAATTAAAACCCTTATCATTGAAATATGGGCATGTTTAGAAAGTGCTTTACCAATGATTCACTCCGAAGAGAAGGGTAAATAGTCAAAATATATCAAATCAAGTTAGCACCAAATCATAATCATGACCTCTTGTTATTTTCCAACCTGCTAATACCACATGAATATGAATCTACATTTCATTTAAATGCTGGTGTGTAGACAAAGGAAATGAAATGTCATAGATAAAGAAGATCCTGACCCTGAAGTCACGCCGAGTATTTTGAGGAAAAAAACAACTTACATTGTTAAGTTACATAATTTAGAATAAAAACAAAGAGGGAAATCTCGGAGAATGGTGGAAAAAAAATATTCTCAAGGGGTCTGAAACATTGTCAAATCTAGTGAGAAAGTAACTATGTAGGCAACACTGGTTTTGACTTCAGCTCCAGACTTAACACAAACACGTGGCATTGATTGTGTTATGTATGTTATATGACAAGACGCTGCTGGTGTTTGTTGCCCTTCAGAGTCTCATGTTGGCCTAAAAGCTGTTTTAGAAGCTTTAACAGCAGCACAAACATCAGTCAAACCTTCCTTTGTGTTTGGAGCAGAGTGCAGGTAATAATAACTTCAATAAGCTTTGTGCCACAACAGTCAGAATAGGACCCAAGCCAATTTCCCAGACTGTCATTGTATTAATTGAAGCGTGACAACAGTATAATTTTACACCACACAATGCCTTTATGTAATCCCTCCTCTGAAGCAAAGGTGACTGAGCTCCGGTAACACTCCACTGTGAGTGAAGGGGTGTGTGGGAGTGTGTTTGTGTGTCACATGTGCTATGTGATGTCTGCCTGCCAAGCCGGGGTCAGTGGCATCAATAAATATGCTGCAAAGATCAAGAGAGTGACACACACATACACACACACACACTGGAGGAGTGCAGTTGAGGGAATATGAGATTGAGACCATGTGAGTTGTATCAGTTTGCAGTGCACTGGAGCTTCAGGCTGTGTGTGCACGTGTGTGTGTGTATGTAGCCTTGAGTGCATATATTAGACCTATACAATGTCAACAGGGTTAAGACCCACTATAATGCCGTGCTTTGGCGAGTCTTTTCTTCTTTCACAGTGGTTGTTTATGACACGCTTAATTGGATGTAACATGATGCAGTGACTGCTTCTGTTTTAATTGCATGGATTTATTTATATGGCAACTTTATGCCTTGAGAATGCTCGTGTGCTGTCCTTGTTTCCAGCGTGTGTGTGTGTGTGTGTGTGTGTGTGCAGGGTGTGAGCACACATTAACTTAGACTGGACGGCTGGAATTAGCATGGCTTAACTGCTCAGTCACCTGTGGATATATGCTGGTGTCTCTTACATTGACAGATGAAGCTTAAAATTCCACATTTTGAACACCTGCTGTCATGCTGTAGCAGTCCAAAGAAGACGTGCAGCATTTACAAAGGACCAAAAAACGTCTATTATACATCACTAGTATGGAATCCGTGGGAAAATAAACAAATATTATTAAATATTTATTCATTCAAAAAATACAGTGACATTGTTCCGTTTTTATTTTAAATGAAAACCAGCATAAATGCCTTATTTGCCTCCACGAACCAGTCAAGTTTTACTTACAAATTACATCCGTCCAGACTTATAGTTCCCTATCAACCCTCAAGATCACTGCACTCAAAACGCAGGGTTACTTGTAGTTTGCAAAGTCTCCAAATATAGGATGGGAGCCAGAGCCTTCAGTTACCACGCTCCTCTTTTATGGAACCATCTTCCATGTCCAGTTGGGGAGGAAGACGAGGTCTCCACTTTTAAGAGTAGATTTAAGACCTTCCTCTTTGATAAAGCTTATAATTAGGGCTGGCTCAGGCTGCCTGGACCAGTCCCTAGTTAGTTTGACATAGGTTTAGTCTGCCATGCTACTTTCTAGGATACACTGAGCTCCTTTTCCCTTCTCTTGCTTCCTCCATCTGCAAACGCTCTTGTCTTTTCACTGCATTATACTAAGTTGGCTGCCTCTCTGGAGCATTCCTGCTCCCTTGTTTCGTAGTTTTCCCGGATCTCAGTTTCAAGGCTATATAGTATGAGAATCAGAATTGCTTTTATTAGCAAAGTATGTTAACAAATAACAAAGGAATTTGACTCTACTTTTTCATCGCTCTTCATGTACTTACCCAGAAACAGGCATAAAGGCTGAGAACATGGATCACAAAGCTTAACAAATAAAGGTACTAAATAGCTCAATAGACAAGATTATTATGTACACATGTATGTGTAAAAATAAAAAAAGAAAGAAAAAAAATCGTGAAATGGCTAGATTTGTGAATTTAATAATATAAACTTATCAGGAGACCACACACACACACAAACGCACCTAACTCATCACACACCCAGAAACGGGTGACAGAACAGTAGCACAGATGTTATAGTTTGGCCAGAAACTATGATAAATTTTCTGATGATGATTTTTCTGGTGATGCACAATGATGTTGTAACATAGGACAATATCCAACATGCTGACGTGTACCAGCAATTACTTGCACCAAAACACGGCCAGTATGTGGGCTTTCATGGAAAAGAATGAGCACAGGCATTGTGTCACATAATGCTACCTCAGTTAATTGCCAATATATATATTTTTTTAATTTGGTTCTTCCAAAAATTATGAGGCAACTACAGTGTGGCTAAGATGATTTGCCTTGACTTTACTTATATGACATTACATGCCATGGAGTTTCTAACTAGTTAATCTTAATTAAATAATTAACAAGTCTGGACATATCTTCGTTGCATATGACCATACATTATATGAGATTGAATTGCTTATATTTCTGGCCATACATAAAGATAGTCACAACCTGTAAAATTGTAAATCCCCTGAATAATGATTGATTATGTACTTTAAATAGAATTAACTTGGTACTGCAAATGTGATGGATTCTGATCTCACCGCCCAACTCTCTTTGTCTTCATTACACTGATGGATGCACAGTGTCTATCTTCATCTCCACAGAAGGTAAACATTATTATTTTTGGAGTGTTTGTCCTTGGAGAACCCCTTACCACCACCAGCACATATCAGCACAAACCAAACAGTTTTATCTTTGATGTCTTGCAATTTGAAATTATAACTGTTTTCGACTTAAACAGCGCTCGACACTTATTTAATCCCGAGCAATTTGAAAGGTTAAACAATTAAAAGGTTTGCAGCAGCGGTGCTTGGTGATGCGTGGCGGCTGGCGCATTTACATACTTCCATATAAACAAGCACATTTACATACATTTGGATTATAACATTTATAAAGGGTGTATCATTTAACATTTAGCACTAATTATAGTAATTAACAGGGTAGCTTATGAGGCGCATTCATGTACATTCAATTATATATTAACTTGCAAAATGAATCGGATTTAATTAGGCGATAATGTATATTGTATATATTATTCCATTATGTTGTGATGTAAAGTTTCTATTTATTTTGTGTGTAACCTTTACGAGTGCTGTCTTGTAATTTTGTAAATGAAGTTCCTGGTTTATAATAACTACTGCAGAGAAACACAGAAACCGACCAAATACAGAAACACAGACCTTTTTTTTATAATAATTTCCACAAGCCAAGTAACATCATAGCTTTGGACTCAGTTTGACTGAACTTATTTGTGTAGCATGCAGCATAGAAACACCACAGACATAAGCCCAGGGCAACAAAATAAAGAAGTCTAAGAGACAAAAGCAACACTATGCCTCTTTACACACTCGGAAACAAATTGTTGGCTGGATGAAAGGTCAACAATACTGCAATGCTTGATTTCTTGGAACTTAAAATAGTTTATCTTCTGTATGGTGGACATTTGTGTCAGAATCTAATCAGTTTAAACTGTGTTCAGTCTACAGTTTGCTGTAGTCTAAGATGTAATTAGGGACAGCACAAGCTCCCTCATGTTATTAAGGTTCTTTATTATAATAAGCACAACAATTACAGCGAGGCAGTTGTTGGCAATGAAAATCTTGGACCTCAGCCTCTCTCCAACAATTCTCATTAAATATGCATAAAAAAAAATAGAAAACATGGAGCTATGGACATAAATGAAAGAGAAAATAATCCAAATTTGTGATAGACAGTACAAAAGAATAAACTGAATGTAAAAAGGATAATAGTTCATGTATATGCAATACAAGTAACAGAATATACCAACGTTTAATCAGTTGTAAAACAATACGTGAAGTAATGGTAACTGTAGTAAGTGTATAAAGGTGACAGCAATGACCTCAAGAGTTCAACAGTCTTATGGCCAGTAGAATGAAGCCGACCCTGAGCCTGGTGGTGTGGGACCAGATGCCGCGGTATCGCCTGCCAGAGAGCCGCAGGCAGAACCGTTTGTGGTTGGGATGATTGGTGTCTCTGATTATCCTGTTGGCCTTCATTTTTCACCATTGATGGCAGATCCATCCTGATGATGTGCTGATCAGTTTTCTCCACCTTCTGTCGACTTTTATGGTTGAGGGTAGTGCTAATATCATATCTGGCTATGATGCAGCCCATTCAGTATAACATATCAATGAAGAATATGCATTTGATCACTGCAAACTTGCTAGGTGGCGTCTGGGAGCAGCTTCTAGTGGTCTGGCCCTAGATCTTGTCACATGCCAAATTTGTATCCTTCCTGCTTCCCTTTTCTAATTTGCAAATTTGGTCATTTTCATTCTGACAACAGTATGTCCCCTTTAAGTCCGTATGCTCCGTACGTCATGCATTTCATTCTCTGAGGACCATGAATCTGAATGCATCCATTAGTTTTTCAGAGATACCAGTTAGCAGTAGGTATTAAACTTTTGGAAGAACAGGGCGACGCTTTGTCAAGATCTGATCTGCTAACATAGCCAAAAACAAAACTTACAAAAAGTAGATACACGGAACCTCAGTGAATTAGATCTCATGTAAACTCAAAATACATGTCAGAGTTACTGATGGAACGTTCTGAAGCTGGACAGGAATACATCTTAAAAGGTTGTAATTGCAACTGTTAAACTGTCATGCATTGTCAGTCCTTTCAAGAAAAGCTTTGTCAATCACTGTCATACAGTAGAAAATTAAAAGACTTCAGTCAAAAGAAGTGACAATCAATCAAAATATAAAGTAAGAGTGGGCAATGTGTCTAAAAAAGTGTTATTTATATATGTGCATTTTGAAAGCTACTGAAAACCTCCACATAAAAGCTGACAACCTGTCACTTTTTATTTATCTTGCGTCAACTTACCGTCCTAATATACTATATACAGCCAGCGACCCTGCAGTTATGTTTTGATGCTGTGACATAAAAGAGCCCTTAGAGCCTGGAAGGGGCATGTGTACACATAAATAACATAGCAGTCAAAGCAAAGGAAGTGTTTTGCCACACAAAGTGAGACCTTGCCATCCGCATCATGAAAAGAATATTGGTTTTGTATTACAAACATTTTTGCATGCGGCTCTCATTCAAAGTAAAATATAACCTTTTTTTTATCTGAGACACAAAGAAGAATGAGGTAAATAATGACTTAAAAACTGAAACACTTCAGAGTAAAGCAATTTAAATGACTAGAATATGAAACAGACATGCAAAGATTAAAAAAAAAACTAACTTTATGTGTTATGTATCAATATGCACATATTTTTTATGCCATTTCAATTTTTATCTATGAGTCAGGGGTAATTTTGTAAAACAGATTCTCACTTTTCATTAAAATGACTCACGTCTCTGCAGCCAAACAACACATTTACTGTACCCCTTATTATATCCACGCAGCTGAATGTTATTAGGACACACTAAAGTCTGTAATCCAATGATAAATTGCTACATTTATTCAAAACACAAACTTGCATGCCATTACATATCTAAAAAAATCCTCCAAACAAGCGAAACAATGGGAGGGTTACAAGGCAAATCTTCAGGATTTGTTCAGTTAATTTCCTTGATAAAAGCCAGTGATCTACTTTTTTGAATCTTGATTTCAAATAATTAGACTGGCTATCCTAGAAGACTATTATGAAACTTGAGATAACAAGTAATACTAACACACTGATGGGAAAACTAGCCTCGCCACTGAACATGAGAATAACTTATTTTCCATTATGAAATGAGAATCTGCTTAAGTACCATAAATTATTTCTTAATTAGCCACTTAGAACTAAACCACTGAAAGCTGGTGTAGGCAGAAATCTTGAAAAGAATAAGAAACATTTAAGAATATAACCTCTCACTGTAGTTTTACCTCTTTTGTCTCTAAAATAAAATAAAATAAATGAGACACAACGTAACTCATTCATAATTACCCTTTTTGACCTGTGATTGGCCAAAGTCTCCTGTCACAAGCTAAATTTTCTAAAGCTTGAAAAAAATGCCAAGAGGAGGTGCAGAGGTCAGATGTTCTCCCAGACCACTTGATTTACATTATGGTCAAAAGTTATAATGGGATTTTTGACCAATTACACTAAAAATAAACTGTATACACCATCTTTAATGTTCAATTAAAATCAAGTTACTTAACCATGAAATATCAGTCTTAAAACCCCATTAATAATACTCCAATATCATTATTAATACAGAAAAAATAGTTTCAGAATGTTCAGAGGACACTTTTTTTCTTGTGTGCTTCAAACTCTTGCATGATTTTCCCTTGCATTGCAGTATTTCCTATAGTAACTTTCATTTAATCCTGTAACCAGTTCAGATGACACAGTTCCCTGTGGATGGGACGGATGTGAACTCACCACAAGATGCATTAAATTCTCCTGAGGATTAGGAACCAATATACCATCATCATATCCAATATCCTGCCTGGATGCTCACACCCAACAGACATGTCAGGTCCTAGTTTGCTCCAACACACACATATGCACACACAAAGAAAGAGAGAGAGAGAGAGAGAGAGAGAGAGAGAGAGAGGACCGTTCTCTTGCACATAGGCATTTTTAACTCACATTGCTACCTTTAGCCCGAAGCATTTCGGAATGTTTAAGTGAGTTTGACTGTAAATGATCCTACTCAATAAACATTCTATTTTGAATGATGGCCTCAAACACATTGCAACATGCTGCAATATTTATTAGGCATTACCTACAAACACGTTTAATTCATCCATCAGTATGATTGTTGGAAAGCAGAGCTTGTCTTGTATATTTATAACCACCACCAATGAATTGCTATCCCAAATTTAGAATGTGTAAGAGTCTTTCCATCGCCAGAAGCGCATGGTTCATGGTAGTTGGAAATTGCATGCACATAAACGATGAATCTTTAATGGACACTCAGATACAAATGAACACACCTGTACCCCGAAGCCTTACTAAATTCATTCCATGACTCCTCATCTGTGCACTTTGGCAGCATGTTGTCAAGAAACAATCTATATGTGCAGGAAGCCAAGCAACTATAATAGATCTGCACAGACAATGATTTGAAACAGAAGCTGCTGATGTACTGACTAAATTGACACCAAGGCAATCAAAGAATCATGTTTCTGTAACAGAGCCGACGGGCATAATAACACAACTGGAGCTGACTAGAATGTGTTGCTTTTTATTATAAAACAGGTCATTTTATACATACACAAGTATAAGCGCCTCATGGTTGTTTGTCTCCACGAACCATCCATGTTGCACTTACAGTTTATTTGTCTATAAAAACATGGATGCTTCACACACATCTTCTCCCCAGCAGCAAAAAAGATCTATAAATTCAGCACATTTCAAAATGGGCACACAAAATTAGGGTCACTAATTCAGTATCTGACCAAATGTCTCCCCTTCTGTTCTTCAGATGTGATGTTGAAAAAACATTATGATGTCACAATGAAGGTGACCTTCTGGATGAAAAAAATGTCACCCCTTCATCATGTCATCCTATTAGACATTTGTGTGAAATTTTTATAATTAGTGTATAAATTATTGACTTATGGAAAAGAATATGTTTTGTAAGGTCAAAGTTACCTTTGATCACCAAATTGTAACCAGTTTATTGTACAATCCAAGTGAACATTTACGTCACATATGAAGAAATTCAAAACAAATGACCCAGACCTTTGACAAATGACCACCAAATCTAATAATTTTATCCATGAGCACAACTTAATGTTCATGCCAAATTTGAAGAAATTCTCTCAAGCTGATCTTGAGATATAGCGTTCACAAGAATGGGTAGTGCGGACATAGGGATGCATGTCATAATGTATGGACAGATGAACATGACAGACAGAGCATCTAAAACCATAATGCCTCCAGCCACAGCTATTGCCAGGCAGGTGCATAAAAAAAGAAAGACACCAAAGAACAAAGACTGACTTATTGTGTACATGTGATGTCATGAGAGGTAGAGTCATTGAGGGGACATACATTCCCTCCTGGTGGTTGTAGCAAGGACTACAAACCATCATGGCATCCAGTAATAGACTACAAGACCCACAATAAGCCAGCAGGCAGGCAGCTGATTGGTGTCCAGCTGAAACAAATCATCTGATTGCCTTAGTGAGGGAGCTGAAGGGGAGGGGGAGTAAGTGCATGTAGAAGAGAAGACACTGACTGGGACAGACAGAAGCTGTGTCCCAATTCAGGGTCTGCATCCTTCGGAGGCTGCATTCGAAGGCCAATTACGTCACAGCGCTGCGCGAAGGCTGTACCATTTGGTCACAATTCGAAGGCTCCTCCTTTCGCAGCCCACAAATGCGGCCTTCTTTTCCCTCTGTTTGGAGGACACATCGCTACTATCCTTCGCGGCCTTCCATTTCCCAAGATTCCTTGCGCACCCACGATCTTCAAAAATAATGGCGGCACAAAGCGGAGATCGGAGCGTTGATTTAACTTAATGTGGGTTTTTACTCATTTGAAAATCAAACGCCAGATATGTTAAACTTAGAGGGACATTAAAATGTCATAATTTCATTCATAATACGTGACGTTAGTAATGCTAACACGTAGCCACCTAGCAGCCCTGCTGTGTTGCCCGCAGCAGCGGAGAGCTCCGCCCGCTGACGGAGGCTCTACTGCGCGAAAAAATCAGCTTCCGACGCGGACAGAGGCACTTGTCCTCCTTCTCCAGCAAAATTTAAATAAAAAGTAAATTTTAAAAATAAAATAATTTCTTTGCTTTAGTGACCCCCCCCCCGCTCGCTCTCTCTCGCTCTCTTCCTCCTTCCCTCCCTCTCCCCCTCTCTCAGCCTCTCTCTCTTTTTCTCTCCCTCTCCCCCTCTCTCTCTGTGGCGAGCCTTGACGGCAGGAATCCACTGTCGTGGGGGTAAGGGCGGGAACATCTGGTGACGCAACCAGGAAATCCTCCAAAGGCTAGACTGTCCCAATTAACAACCGTTAATGCCGCCTTCGGAGGTGCCTCCGAAGGAGTCGCCTCCGAAGGCCGCGTAGGCTACGTCCTCCGAAGGATGCAGACCCTGAATTGGGACACAGCTAGAGAAGAACACAGTTTTTTAGTTATGTTAGTAATGACTGTTTAAAGAAGTTTGAGTTGGAAAGCATCATTTGATTAGCTTCATTTCCTGCAGCTACACCTCCAAAACTTTAAGAGAAAATCTCCCAACCTCTCAAGACACAGACACAGTAGTTGCCAGTGATCTGCATTGCTATGGACTAATATACAAGCACACAGGAAGACTACTGCAGAAAAAGACAGCAGGAATAGCCAAACATAGTGACTGTCAAAACTTTGACAGAACAGTGGATGTGTTTTGCCCACTTGCTCCCGTCTTCCTCTGGTCTCGATAAACACATTGGTAATCTGATATTGGTTTGTTTTGGAAGACACTGATTGGTTTTGAGGTCTCATAAACCAACTCGTTGCAGCACAAGTTAAGCCAGGATTGACTTCTTTTTTTTTTTTTGCAGAACTGTCTATGAAAGTAATCCCTCTATTAAGGCAGAGTGAGAGAGGCAGCATGAGAGACAATGAGAAAGAAAGGGGAAGGCAAGAGTAAATGGGAACGGAGACAAAGTGATAGCAGTGATGGAAAGAGAGGTGGAGAAGGTTGAAGGAATGTCTAAGAGGGAATGCAGATAGAGGAAGAGAGAGGGATGAGCAGGGGGGAGATTACGTCGTGGGGGGTTCAACTTTCTGTCACCTCAAATGGAGATAAATGATTAGCCCCGATGGGTGAAAATGAATGGATGGATAGAGAGAGAGGGGGGGAGTGAGCGCAGGAGATAACTAAATGGATGGGCAGGGGTTAAATGAGTGATGGAAGTGAAGTAAAAAGGCATGCAGTGAGGGATGGGCTGAAGGTAACAGAGAGGAATAAGATGACTTGTTCTGCATGTAAATGAGGTACATACTTATACAGCAGCATATGAGTAGGTGCCAGTGTAGCAGAGGGCATTTAGGGATGTGTTAAGTATACTCACCTCTTTCTCTGGGGCCTAATACAGCAGTAATGCCTCCGCTGATAACCTGCACCATCATGGAGGTCCCTAGAATGGTCGACTGATTTAGGATTGCACTCTCCATCATTGTCAGGCTCATGATGGACAGTTTTGATAAAATATGTGTCAAAACTGATGCACCAAAATCAAAGATATTGCCATTTTTTACTCCACACATTATCATTCCTTGTCAAAACCTGGCACTTACATTACCCACAGTGCAACTCTACCACCCACAGTTTTTGCAGAGATTTGGAAGTGTTGTAATAATGTAGCCTTATACTGTTAGCCCAAAGGCGTCAAGAGTTGAGGCACACCTACGGAGGTCTGTACACTTTATTGTGAGATTGCAATTAAATCAGACGATGTCAAACTGTTGTAGGACCTCTGCTCAGGTACTTGATATCTAGGCACTGAGCAGTTTCTGTTTATGTAGGGGTAGATGTTTTTAGTCACCTTACTGTCAGTTCTGCTAAATTTGGGCTAAATGTAGGCCCTCATGCCTTTTTTGCAAGTGTTGGTAGTGCTTTTTGTGGTTGGCATTGGTCAGCTTTGGCATGTGTCTCAGTCATTTTTCAAGATGAGGACATCAACTCACAAGTCTGTAAATTCTTCTCTTGCCAACTTCTGCTGGTCAGGTCCAGGTTTTTAAATGCATACATCAATAAACATTGAGGAAACAATGGAAAAGATGGGCACCAGCTGAACTAAAATCCTGCTGGCCACTGTACAGGTGTTGGATAACAAACTGGATGACATTCCATGCCCCCACCAATTTTTGACACAATGTCAGAAATTGTAATATCCTTTGATTCACAGAAACTGGATCTGACAGAGCAGAAGTGTTTTATGAAGAATAAAGACTGGGTTGACAGTTGGGATGTGAGGAGCTTTCCCCTTCCCGCTAATCCTGCTTCAGAATGGTAATTAAGATCACAGCTGCAGAGCAACACTGGCCATGTTTGGAAGGAGCGACCATGCAGCCATCTTGATGAGGTCAAGATATGTAGAAAAACTACAACCCATGCTCCCGGTGACCGAAGAATCCGAGTCTTGAGCATGTTTCAGGACATCACCTTCAATGTCACCTGCAACATCAACATCAATGTACATAACATCAGTGTATCCTCTAGGTCTGTGGTGGATTAACTTCACTAAATAACAAAGGCAACTGTACCCAGAACTCTACTTCATGGTATTGCATTTCACTTGAGGTGTGCTTTTTCATGACAAATGATTGATATATTTATTGATGCTGATATACCTATCTGTCCATTGTTTTGCCCCTCTTTCATTAGAAATGTATTTCAGATAACCCTTCTTCTTGTGTTTTGTTTTGTTTTGTTTTGTTTACGACAGGTTATAGCATAGATAGATCATATGACTTCACTTATACCAGCCTTTGCTTGTGCCACTTTGCATCCATATACATGTCAAGTACCCTTGAAACTATGTCATCAAAAAAATCACCAACTTGGTGCCTAGCTGTTGTAACTATTTCAGCAAGCCGTTGAAAAAGGGCTTTGCAAAATGACTCAATTCTGTAATACACTGAGAAAGTGATCATAACAGAAAAGTTAGGGTTTCATGGAAAAATAGAACACAATTTATATTGCTTGTTTTGCTGCAGTTGACAGCTGGTCCTTGAGATGTTTAACATGAAGCCACTGATGATTAATTCATCTAAAATCCCCTCAGATTGGCGATGTCTGAACACGCCTCGTAACCCCAATTCAAACAGTGGGTGGCCTTGTCAGAGTGTTGAAGTCATTTCATTCAAGTTCCAATCACGTCGTTGGTGACGCCATCGACAGACAAAAGAGAGAAGTCTTTCCTGAGAGGAATACACAATTTCATCTCATTGTCTTGTAAAGATTGCGTCTCATTTTATGCCCCCTCATAGTCAATTCGTAAATTAAAACCTAAGGGACACTAGGGAGAGGAGTACAAATGCTGCTGTCATTTCTTCTAGGTTATTATGCAATGTCGGAGACTGATCCTATATATGTCAGAGAATTTCTTTCATTAATACTTCTAGCTGCTGTGACAGGTTGAGCTTTTGTCATCACTGTTCACAGGCTAGTTTTAGCAACTCTGCTTCAACAAACATGGCTGCAAAATGTTAGATTCCATTTTGCTTTTCTCTGGTTATATTACTAAAAGCAACTATTGCAGTTCATGAACAGATTGAACCATAAAACTTTTGTTATCACAGCTTCATTCACAGCTGAAAGTGAAACCAAAATGGCTAGGTTCTGTTCCAAATGGCAAATCTAACAATTGACACTTGACATGAAAAAGTCATCTTATTATTGGAACTCTGTAATCTGCTACTTATTTCTGCTTGAGGCTAGAGGCTCAAGGCTTCATTGGCAACTACTTAAAAATTCTCTTTAAACAGATATTTGCATAAGTATGAAGACTTTATAGGCAACAGGACCAGATTTTGGTATCAGAAGCATTCTGGTTTCCATGAGTAGACTGTTGTCCGAGTAGTACTGACCAATCACATATTGAGTGTCAGGTAAACAGTCAGTGTAAAGAGGAGGAATTAGTTGACCAAAATCCAACCTAGGAACCCATCAGCTATCGTCTAAATATGAATTAGATTCATATTAGCTTTGTTTAAATGTATCTGCATTCACATGAAAATATCTCTTTCAGGAGATTATATTTATATGCAAAATTGCATATTTTGACATATGAAAGAGGAAGTTTTGGCTACATCCTGTCTTCCAAAATATTGACGTTGCCCCCAGAGGCTTAGCTGAAGATTTAGAAATTGGTACTAGCTGAACAAATCGCACACCCAATTGTTGGTGGACTTGATGCATTGTGGGTTATGTAGGCTCCGGGTTTTGACAATGAAGAAGAATATGTTGGATAAAGAGACACTCAGATCTCTTACATTATCATTTTGGCATGCTAATATTTGCATTTTAGCACTGAACCCAAAATACAGCTGAGGCTAATGGGAATGCATTTTAGGTTCCATTTGTTTATTGTCATGGACTAAAAGTTTGGACAAATTGTAATTGTGGCTTAGTAGTTTAATGCTTGAGTAAAAATCAGAGGATTACTAAAGTCAACCATCCTATGTCTAGCAAAATTTCCATGGTAATCTAATGAAAGGATATTTCAGTCTTGACCTTACATTTTGGACTTACTGACATTGTCAAAAGCAAGGTTTACAATTGGTGTGCCTGCCGATGTGACAACAGATTGGTCAATTGGTCTTGAATTTGATCTCAGTCCACTGAGATATCTTTCACTTGTTCTTTGTAAACACTGCATACTTTCTAGTAGATCTGAATTTCCACCAGTTTAATCAAATAAGATGTAATTCAACAAAATATTGTTAAAACACTTGTTGCTGCGTTGTAATTACAGGGGTCATCTAGGAACATCTTAACTATTTGCTACTTTCTAGTGAATTAAGTTAAAATAAACTATTCTGAGAACACACTCAAGGACCCTCAAGTGTCCCAGACCATTTCTTCAAAAGCCATGGGCTATTTTGGAAGTTTGATCTCTTTGTCTGTCTCTAGGGATGAAGCCTGCAATGGCATCAGTTAAACTTTCCACCAGACAGTCGCTAGATTTTTACTGCATTACAGCTGTATTAGAGCTGTAAATCAGCCTCGCTTTAACTCATAGATACAGGCTACAACTCTCTCCTCCTTCGTTAGACAGAGTGTAATATTTATTTTATTGCACGTTTGTACTGGAGTTATAAATCTAGCTCAGTGAAGGGAGATAAAATGCAAGACAGGGTGAAGAGGAGGATATTGCCCTCTCATAAATCCTCATTTCAAAGAGCCTGAGCATGTAAAAGTGTCACTTCACCTAAATGTGTCACCCTCACTCTAATCTTTTATTTCCTTCCTATTTTTTATATTTTTTGCCTCTCTCATTATTTCTATCTAAGTTAATTCCCGTTCATCTGTCAAGTAAATTAGAAACACCCAGTGTTTCAAAATAAACTGCAAATTTCCATCTGTTGGGTGGAAGAAAACAAACAAGTTTAATGAACTTCTAAAGAAACAAATTAACCATAAAAAATGAAGGAATTCAGGAATTGTTTTAGTATTGTGCAGGTGGCCACGTGTACTCCATGACAGCCACATTTGTCTATAATAAAAGACAGTAGCACAGACCTTTACAAGAAATTCAGGGCCTGCATTCATCAGACACCTAAAAAATCAGCCCTAAATGGCCATTATTTTGCAGGGGGAAGATTATTTTCATCCAACTTTCAAATTGAGGACTGAGAGCATCTTAATAAATGTCTAATTTTTTATATTTTTTCTGACCTCATGCATGATGCAAGAGGCATGCTTATGCTAATCCTGCAAAACCCAGGTCCCTGAAAACATACACTTCTGCTGAAGCATTTATCAAACTGTGATGGATTTTACAGTGATAATAAAGATCACCTTTACTACTGTCAGAAGAAATTATTACATATTTATCAATTACTGAAGGCTTCTTAAGGCTCATTTATGCTCAGTGTTAGATATGGACACAGACAGAGCCTTCTGTGCATTGACTTTGTCTATTTGCAGCTTCGTAGTTTGTATTATTTTGTAGTTTTGTAGTTAGTTTCGTACATGTCATCTACTTGTCTTTGTGTTTTCCCACCTTGGTAATTGTTCTGTCCCGCCCTGATTAATTTCACCTGTCCCTCACGACTTTGTAGTCACCTCAACTCTATACTAGCCCAATTCTTTTGTTCTTTGTCACTTTGATGTCTGTGTTTACCCAGTAAGCATTTCATATGTATGACATTTGTTTTCTAGGGTTTTAAGTTATGTGTTATAATTTTTTTTAGCATTCCAGCCTTTGGTGCCAGGGTTAGGTTTTGTTCAAATGTATTGTACCCCTTGGGGTTGGATCGTCTTGGTACCTGCTTATGTTGGAACTCTTGTGTTGCAAAACTGATTAATTTGAATAGCATTTTCCTCTAAGTCATGCTGCAACATCTCCTTTTTTTTATTTTCAAAGTGCTGGATAGGAATAGACTTACCAGAAAACTTAAATTACTTTTTTTTTTAATCTACAGTAATCAGGTAAATTTTAATCGGACTAGACAAACAAAAGAAATATTTACCTGCTAAAGCATTATACATCTTGAGAACACCACTGTTTGAAATACCGCTGAGCCAAATCATGGAACCTAAACTTTCAGTTAAAAAAGAAACTCATATAACTGGTTTGATGTCAAAAACATTTGGTACTATATATCATAGCTGTGTTGTGTGGCTGCTGTGTTTCTGCATATTACTAATTTATATAATGTTGTGTTTATTTCTTATCAGTAGTGATGATTGGGCAGAACACATATTTAATTAGATTTTTAATTTATATATATATATATATATATATCTTTATATATATATATATATATATATATATATATTGTGTGGGTTTCTACCTCGCCTGCACATGTAGAAGAATTTATTTTTTTTAATTTATTTATTTTATTTTTATATTTTTCAAATAAACTAAACTAAACTAAACCTGTAAGCCCTATTGGACTTCGCCATTGCATCTGCATTTGGGTTCAAACTGATTTATCCTTGACTGTGACATACAAACATAATATAAATTCTACCAGACAAGATTGGTACTGGAAAACAGATTTAAGCATGAGAAATGTGGCTTTATTGTTTGAACACAACAACCACTGGTCCATCCAAAATTTTTCCTTAGTTGGCTTCCAGACTTTGTCTAATATCGTTATCAAGCCACAGTTTTAAGCTCTTAAACACCGTCAGAAATCTTTACACTGCATTTACAGTTTTTAAAACTCACAATAAGCCTTTGTCACAGCAGATATTTTGACCTGTTTATGCTGGAAAAGAACAGGCGATACAAATTTTACTAATGATGTCCCAGTTCCATCAAGTGTCACAGAAAGCCATGCCAGTAAGACTGGCAAAGGGATGTAATGATAGCAAATAGCAGCAAATAATAATAGTACACTCACCCCATTTTCTCCTGATTACCGAAAGCATTTGGTGGTTTGTTTGTTGTTGTTGTTTTTATACAAGGACAAAAATAATTGCAGTGACATGTACCTGTGAAAATACCAAATTATGTTAATTGGCGGTGTACCTGAAAAGTAAAATCATCAGAGTTTTAGAAGACTGTGAAACACATAAAAAACATGGGCCCTGTGCTATTTTGCAGTGACTTTGAAGCATGCGTCACACTATCCTTTCCCTTCTCCTATTCTCTCTTTTCCCTCTCCAACTCTTCCCTTCATCCCTCTTTGTTCCTCCTGTTCTTCCCTAAAGCTCAGAGGTACGCTTTGGAAAACAAATAACTCAGAGACGTGCACACGTCTCACTGACGAGAAACTCTAACGCAGCTCTTAGTTCAGCATCATCATGTCTTTCTTTTCATCTCTTTGGGTCTATATCATATCCCACCATCCCTCACTCTCTACCTCCATCCGTCCATCTTTTTTCCCCTCAACACTGAAGTGTGGAAGTGATGCCTTTGAAAACAAATATCCCAGAGCTCAACTTAGTTCTCCTCTCTCCAAAGGAAAAAAGATCCTTCAATAACGTTGTCAGATCATGTGCTGTTTGGGGAATGAGGGGAAACTAACGGTGTACAAAATAGAGAGTGATGAAAAGATGAAATTGATTGAGAGAGTTACAAAGTCGGAGAGAGAGGCAGGAAGACAGATATGTAGAATAAAAGAGAAACTCTCTCAGGCTTCTAAACCATCTGTTTTATGAAGCAAATTTACTTACATACTTCCCCCTCGAGGACTGGTTTATGTGCATGCACTATAGCAAAAGGGCCACCAGCTGTGTATGGGAGTGAGTGTGTGTTTAGCCGGGGATACTCTTTGTGTCACACCATTGGGTCTTCCATTGGTTTTTCCAGCTGACATCCACCTGATCATTCTTTAAGGGCTAATGCAACAGAGCACAACCTCAAATCCTCAAAGTGAAGCTCAAAGCTCCATCAGGCGGGACTTTCATGCAAAACAAACTGCTCTCTTTAACCTAAATAGCAAACAGAGAGAAAGACCACAGCTCCTATTTATCCATTTATACTCATCTGGCTACTTACAATGCAACTTAAACAAATAGAAACAGAAGCACTTCTTCTTCTTCAAGATTCAACAATTAGATTTTTGCTTTTCTTAGTCTTTTGTATTGAGGAATGGAGATGTCTTGGGAAAGATGACTATTCCATGCTCTTTTACACCTTTCCTTCCCCAAGTGTTACCTCCCCATAAAACAGCATTGATGTTAAGTGAGTTTATCACAACTGCCAAATCATTTTAGTTCTAGAAAGTTTCAGTGTTTAAATGTTAGTATTTGTTGAGCACCAGGAAATGGCAAACCACCAAATCTGCATGTAATGGTGTTGGCCCTCTTGACGCACATTGCAGGCCCCTTACTCAACCCCTACAGTTTTGCTACTGGAAAATGCATGAGGTCAACATAGGACTGCACTACATCTTCAAGCACTTTGACTCCCCAAGGACATATGCAAAGATCCTGATTGTGGACTTCAGCTTAGTATTATGCTCCTTCATCTTAAAGACCTTTATTCTAAACTCAACCAGGTCACTCTACCAGCCCCCACCTGCCAGTGGATCAGAGACTTCCTGAAAGACCAGCCAATTCTGATCCTGAACTCGTAAAATAATGTTGCTTTGTCTGTACTTTAAGCATAAGCGTGTGACACAGAGGGGCACGTTTTGCATGAAAGTTCAGGTGTATCAGGTGCTCTTATATGCTCTTATCAGACACACGCATGGGCAGTAATAGTTGAGAACGTGGTCGAACAGAACCTGCCAGGTGCGGATGAAATGCGACAGGATGGTGTCAGGTTGAAACGCTGTCGGTAACAACATAATAAAAGAAGCATGAGGGTTCCTATAGGACAGGCAGGATGGTTAGTAGATGGATAGAACAAACTTTGATATGGGGTGGCTCGATATATGGCACAAAGGAAGTGTGCCAATTTCTGGGTCATCGGAATAGAAAGAAGATGTGCTTTTCTCCAGTTGCATCCCTAATTAAGAGTATCAAAGTAAGTTATTTGCATTAACTACCGCAAACAGTAGAAATGGCTGATGGTGGCCAGCAGCCACAGGAGAGGTTCGTATGGGGTAGTGATATCTTCAGGTGAGGAGCTCTGTTTCTATTAGCACCATACAAGCATGATATATCACCAGTCAGCATGTAGCTGTTTGAGGTGCAAAAGATGGAGCATGCCTCCACTGGAATTATTTTTAACTCAGGATGAAGTTAATTTCACCTTAAATAGCTTTAAAGTTGAGCAAACAACCTAATCTGTGTCACTGTCATGCTCATATTTGTGGATCTGCGGATTCTAATGCTTCATTTGAGTCTTGGCATGTCTACACTGAGAGATATATACAAACCTGAGGCACTGTTTTGCCTTGGCAGAGCCAGATTGAAATGCCTTCAGTCTTTTATTATCTACATATTGCTGTTAGCTGCCATGACGTGTTTGATTTCATTGAACCCCCCAGAATTAATTTTCAATAGTGTAGATGTTAGCAACATGTGACTGTGCAGTCTGTCAAAGTAAGGTTTTAACAGTTGCACAGTAAACACTGCATATATTAAAAAAGTTAAAGATGTTCTTATAGCAATGCAATTTATATTCCAAAAATATAATAATCTAATTATACACAGCCATGATGGTAAATACCATCAAGACGATAAAGTGTGCTGGATACAGATGTGAGAGGACAGATGTGGAGAAAGGGTTTGACATCAATCAGTTTGCTCTTGTTTGCAGTTTAGGTGCAACTGTTTTCTGATTTAGCCATTTGGAAACACATGGCAGATAAATCTCTGCTCTCCAGTAGAAATCTGCTTGAATAAACCTTTCAGTAATTCATGACCAGATACCTCTATCCTGGACATTTGTTGTCCTCAGCTGTACCACTATACTCACATGATACCAATATGAGCAAACTAAGAAGATGGCTAAATGTTGCACACTCAATAGAAGAATGCTAACCCACTAAATGCTAATGTCAATGCAAAATGCAGAACAAGCTACTTTATGTCCTCAGAACAACAAAGTGGGATTTTAGGTTATTTACATAAATGTGTAATCAGCTAGACACAAAATGTCTGCAGGGTTTGGACCTAATCATGCATTTTAAGCTTATAGCTGCTGCTTTGCGCACCAGCGTTACTAACATCTCATCAAAGACACTGGCCTAGCATGCTATATTCTGAAAAATCTCCTCCGGGGTTCGACTCCAACCCATAGACCTGCTGCATGCCATCCTAACTCCCACCTGTCCTGTCCATCTTTGGCTGTACTATCATCAATGGCAAAATGCTCAAAGAATAATCAAATTTGATTGAAAAAAATATGTTTCTGTACATTTGTAACATCAACATAGCAGCTAATCAGTATGTGCCATATAAATATATCGTGGAGTATTGACATCCTCAGCAGAGAATGAAGTCAAGCTACCCCTCTGTGTTTTGTAATCTGAGCTTCTCTGTGTTTTGTTTTTTGGTTGTGGTTAGGTCATGTGTGTATCCCCCTGGCTAGCTATTTGCACTGTGCTCACAGGCAGTTACCTCTGAGATTCATAAAGTCCAACACCGTCAGTTCTGGCAGCACAGTTGTCAGCATTGGATTTGGATTTGAAAATCATCTGTCAGTTAGGTCAGAATGTTGCACAATTAAAAATTACTGGGAGGTGTTACTACAGTGTGCGGATCATCTGTTTTTTGGATGTGCATTTCTTCCACTTTGCTTGTTCCTTCAGACAGTCCCATAAGAAAGCCTCATATAAATGTTTAAATGTTTGGAATGTGCAGCCAATAAAGGTTGATTAGGTAATGTTAGATATATGAGAGGACTACTCTATACTTTTGAATAGTCTTTTGTGCTTTCAGGTTGTAGAATGTCACCTTTACAAATAAATGTTTTTCTGTATATATGGTTTGCAAAAGAAAAAGTAAGGTTTTGCAAAAAAGAACAAAATGGTGCAATGGTTCAACCAGACATGCAAATGAAAGGACAGCATTTTATCTGCAGATTCAAATAGGAACAGGATCCTCTTTCAGTGTCAAGTGCACAATAATGCCTCAGTTCTTCTTCAAACTTCACGACAGAAATTGAAGGTTATTCTAAGGTTTGCAGTATTGGATCAGAGAATATCAGATAAACATCTTATGGACTGACAAATCACAGTTTTAGCTATTCAATCTAAACACACAGTAGACTGCAGGTGGCCCTCAGAAAAAAAAACGGACAGCTCAATATTTAGAGCACAGTTGCAGTGCTGTGGTTCAATAATGATTGAGGGTTACTGAAGCTTTGCTGTACTGAAAAACAAAAGGTTCCTACGATATTCTCCTCTTACATGCAACACTGTGTTCATCAACTGAATTAAAGTTTGAATCTTTTAATCTTTTTTCTTCTAGGATCTTTTACAAATGTTAATACGACTTTTGGTGTTTAAATTATACTGTTTTTTTATCTCTTTAAAAGTAGCCATTATTGAAGTAAAGAAGAAAAAAACTCAATATAACAACTGATTCCTACCTTTTGACATTTACTGTATAGATATATATAGAGAGAGATACTGTACAATAGATGTTCCTGGTATAGACAAAAGTCATTTTACATTAGAGTCCAAAAAGGGCTGCTCTTGATGATGGGAACACAAACCCAAATGACAACCCATTCTCTGTGTGTGTGTGTTCTCTACACCTTACCATGTGCCCTTTTTGCCTAAACCTAACCATCCATGACTTTGTCGCTTAATCCCAACCATCATGACAGTCTGTGCTGTTTTGTCAACACAGGGGCCGTGCCACCTCATCCCACCACATGTGCATTTGTTTACATCATGCTAACAAGTGGCATCATCCCACCATGATACCCCACCACATGCATTTCTGTAGCAGGATCCCGGCACACTGAAATGGAAAGAATACCTAAAATGTCATAGGTTGATGTGAAAGGTCACCTGACCAAATGTCACTATGTGACGAGTTCGGAGTGAAAATGTGTTGAATGAAACTACACTTCCTGCACTGTTAATATTTATCGGATAACAGCACATTTATATATATATTAGAAACTGTGTTTGACAAGATGTGAGTACACACAGTAACTTGAACATGGAGATAAGTCAGATTTAAACACATTTATACTACATTTAAAACATTCTTCTTTGAGATCAGCTATGTGCTACAAGCACGACTGCATTAAATGAAATATCCATCTGACAAAAGTAAGTATAATGCTACAATCACTGTTTGTCATTAGAGCTACGCAAAAGAATTAAAGTGACATCACCTTATGTTTGCCTTGATAAAAGCTGTGGAAGATGTTTTATTGAAAAACAAATAATTTTAGACCATTAATCAGCTGTGTTTTTAATTTCCATTCATCGCAGAGCTCAAAGAGGCTAACACAGCCATTAGTGCTGGTTCCAGTTCTGCCAGAATAATTTAGGGAATTCATTTAAGTCTTTGTCAAGCCTTCGTCTGTTTCCAGTCCAGCTTTAGTGAAACTAGCCCGGCTTCCAAATAAATGATGGACTCTGTCAACCAGGGACTGAGGCTCATTAAAACACAGCATTTTCATAGATATCACTTGTGTCTGCAAACACCCACAGAAAAAAAAATGCTTTAGCAGAGCATAACATCAAATTATGAGTATGAAGGCATATTACGAATCATGCATCTTCAATTAATTTAGCCATTTTAGCAGATTCATTTGTGTTGTGGCGAGAGCAGCATTTTGAATTTTATTGGAATGATAACTCATCATTGACCTGTTATTGTGTAAGGATATGAGTTTTACTTTACAAGGTTATTACAATGATCACACTGTCATCTCTGAACAGAAGCTGCGATCTATATATTTTTAGATTTCCATGATAATGGAATAGCATGTTTATGTATCCAGCATATAGAAACAGTCTATTACCAGTAAAGTAGAGCCAGTTTATATACATTGTGTTTGCGTTGTTTACTGTACTGTTGGAGGATTTTATTGAAGGAATAAATCATGTGTTGCTCTGTTGTTTTATTAGATGATTAGCTTTTTATTGTGTGGGTATTAATTCTCTATAGGGCCACAAAACAGTGTGAGTTAGGACACAGCCTCTGGCTGTGGTATGCAGTGTGTGTGTGTGTGTGTGTGTGCGTGTGTGTGTGTGTGTGCGTGTGCGTGTGTGTGTTATCCCCTAAAGCTCTACCAGTTTCTATGATGGACAATACAACAGGCTCAACAGTATTAAAATGGAGCTGAGGATGAAGCCTTCTCCCTCTCTCTTTCAATCAGCACTCTTCTTTCTGTATCCGTCTTGTTTTTGCTCCCATATACTGTAAGTCACTTTTTATTCTCTGTATGATGTAATTCTATATTTAATTACCAAAGGCTACTTGGATGCAACCTTTGTGTGTTCTATGATAGGTGAGCAGGCAATGTTTCTACAAACAGATTTAACTGACTATCGTGGGCAGTGTTGCCAGGTGTGCATTTATCATTGTATTTGTAAAGTAATTTTGCAATATATCTAAAAATCCCCAAAAGTACCATAATCCTGACATGCCCTAGGTCTTTTTTTTTTTAATTTTTTTTTTGAAATGAGGTTGATTTGAAACTAGCCTTAATTTTCAAAATTCAGTATTTCAACAGGGGTCCACAATTAGGTTCAACCATAGGCTAGTTTACTTCTTTTTTTTTTTTTTAATTGTTCACTGGGGGTCCCAAACCAGAGCACTCCCTTTTTAAAGAAAAAGACAGAACTCACATCCCAAAGCTCAGCATTACAATGTTGCATAGGTGGATGGAAAACAAAACGTATTCTACGCAGTTTATGCAGTTTATGAGGCTTCTGCGCAGTAAATTATAAGGTTGAGAAAATTAAGCAGAAGAAGGAAAGTGCTGGCGGCAAAGTAAAGGAGTGTAAATACGCTCAGAACAGCCTCTACTTGGACTGAGTCACACCCTGTCGAGTCAGTTAAGTTACACTTTTTGTTATGCTTTGTGTTTTGTGTTTCCTGTTTTACTGTGAAACTTTCATGTTGTCTCATTCCTGGTCTCTTCACTTCCTCCCCTTCTCTGTGATTACTTTCTCAGGCCTAATGTGCTGCACCTGTGTCTCATTGTCTCCACTCCCCTAATGTATTTAGTCCCTGTACTCCCTTCCCTTTGTGCCAGTTTGTCTTGTGCCCTTGCATTAGTGTTCCAGCCATTTTACTTGTGTAGCCTGCCTTTTTACGTCTGTACTCATGCACCAACCTGCTTTTGCAACAAACAGACTGTGATTTCCTTAAAACTGTGTGTCAAGGTCTGCATTTGAGTCCAAGCCTTTGGTTCAGTATCGACAGTCTGATATTGTGAGGTTTTTTTTGTTTGTTTGTTTGTTTGTTTTTTAGGTAGGCCTTTTTTTAAAAGTGGCTAAAATATGTTTTGTTGTGCACCCCCCTCCACAGCAATGTTATGCTGAACTTTGGGCTATAAGTTCCATCTGTATATAATAAGTACAGATGAGTTTCTAATGCAGCCCCACATCAAAAATCCCAAACTATTCCCTCAACCCTTTTGTTGTCTTAGCTTTCTGTATACACTGCTTTCCCTAAGGGTCAAAAAATAAATAAAAACCCTTAAAATGAAGGATCTTGATTGAATTTTAATCCCGAGATCTATTTTGCATGCAGAAACAACCTGTCATTCATGACAGATTTTGTGAATATCAGGTTTTCCCTCTTCAAAGTGCAGAAAGGATGCATTTAATCAGTGAAATCCATCTATTTTTAGTACAGCACACCTGTCATAATTGTTTGAGCGAATATAATTGAATATAGCATCAATGCTAATACATGTGGGGCACAAACTGGGGCTAGTAGGCAAACACAGTGGAGATGCAAGCCCATTGCTTGTGCTTTGTTTGTTGCTACAGCAGCATGTGTACTGTTTGTACTAAAAAAAAAAAAACCAAAAAAAAAACAACAAAAGGTATATTTTAGGTAGGACATCATAAACTGTACCCATCTCCCATAGTCATCTATTTGAATTAAAGGGTTAATATCTGACATCTGTATTACTGAAAACTGACGCTGGATCTGCCATTGCCTGTACTACCTAGTACAGCCACTGTCACCAATCACAACCGTATCTTTCTGACTATATTTCATAACATTTTTGATTGTATGATTTTACTGTCAAGCTGTTTCAATTGGTATAGTATTTTTTTCTTTTTTTTTCTTTTAAATTTAAGTGCTGTTCCTGTAAGCTGTTTGTTTACATGCTAGGATAAATGGTGTCTCTTGTTGCTAGCAACCATTCTTTACACAAGATCGTAGTTTAAAATAAATAAATAAATAAATAAATCTTACCCAAACAAACTTTAAAGTAATAGAACTATTAACCGGGAAAGATCAAATTGAGGCCCTTTGCGCCTGCAGCCGGGAGCAAAACTATGGACCACATCCATGAACAGTGTCCAACTCACCAGCTCAGCTGAGGCTACCAAGCCTCAACACAACTGTGCAGGCATCAATTTGGCTGGAGGACATAAATATATTCACTTGATAGATTCTCCTGCTGTCAAGCTCCTCTGTTTCTCTTTGTCTTATATTTCCACCCTTTCTTTCTGTTGTCATATTTTCTTTTTCTCACCCACTTTATCAGTAATCCAGCAGTAAACTGTTGTAGAATTTAACTCTAAGAATGTGAACAAGGTAAACATTTGCCAGAGAAATGCCTATAAAACTTGCTAACAATTTAGACAATATTTACTGCAATGCTAATTCAAAACATGACCTCTCTGGAAACCAGTCCCCCAAAATACTTAACACTAGACACTGCACTTCCTGAGAAATACACCTGCTATGACACAGCTGCATACTCAAGTAATGCTAAGGTATAAGCTGTATAAAAAAACACCACTTTTGCAGTGCTTTTGGCATGAGATCCCAACGTCAAAAGTCACATTTTGCATCCGGATGATATGCAGCAGGATGTTATCAGCAGCACAGAAGTGTTAGCGGTGTTATAATACCCTGCTGGACAGCACCTGCCACGGCGGTATGATACCCAGATGGACAGCATCAGTCTGAAACAATAACAACATTATATAAGGAGCACAGAGGTCCCTGTTGCGTGGGTGGGAGGGGTGGTGATTGAATCCAACAAACCATGGACTTTCATCTGGGAGTCTGGTGTTGGCTTCCCATCAGAACATGATGGTTTTTTTCTACATCTTACCATGTGCCTCTTTGCCTAAACCTTACCATCCATGTCAACACGTGCATTTGTTGACCTCCTGGTGTTGGTTGCTATGTGTTTTTGTTATCCTAACGTAGCCAAGTGCAGCAATTACAGTAGCGGCATCCCAGAACATTAACAGGAGATGAAGAAGAATACCCAGAGCGCAAAATGTAGATGCGGAAGTCCACTGCAAAGCAGTAATATGTGATGACTTGAGATGAGAACATATTGAGGGTATACACGTAATTTGAGTTTACCACAATGTCACATCTCTTGATATCTGTCCTTATCTGTTCTTGAATGTAGTGTAGCGAGCAATAAAGAGTGAGCTGCACTCAGAATGCTGTTTGGCAGTTAATCCCTTTCAATACACTACACAGTGTGTTCTTGTAGTGGTAGTAACATGCTACTAATAAATATGTCCTGTAGATCTCACACTCAACACTGTACTTCCTTGTGTCCTCAGCAATATACTCGCCAAGTGTGAGGTCGATCAAATGAGTGGTTGTTGAGAAAATTGAGGCAAGGGAAATCATACAGAGACTCCTTCCGTTACAGTTAAAGAAAAAGTATTTGATGCCTATAGCACACAAACACGCAACCGATCACAAAGAAATGTCTTTTAACATGCACTTAAGAACAAGCACTCACTAATGTAGATAGATTCCATAGCTACACATACTTACACACACAAGAAAGCAAAGACACACACACACACACCGTTTCCCACTCAGCGAGCCACTGTGCCGACATTAATGGTGTGCAATTATTGGCTGTGGGCACTGGGAGAAGCAGTAATTTGTCTCACTGCAGAGTGTGTGCGAGTCTATGTGAGAAGTGTGTGTGGTCACATGTCCTCAAGTCAAGCTAACGGTTTAAAAAAAAAAAAGGGAACAGATAAAAACCAGGAATCAAGGCCAGACCTTGTGTGTGTACAGTATGTCAGCATATGAGAATGTGCGGCCTTCACTACCCACACAGTATGTTATGTGGCTGCAATGCCAGAGATCATTTAGTAATTTCACACAGTTTGTACTCTTCCTCTTGGCTAGAGATTTACAGTAGGATTGACCAAGTGTGGAAGAGAACATTACTGCCCTGAAGGCTGACTTTTTTTCTTTTTTTTTACTGAGGAAAATCTTTTACCAACATTATGTTGCTTCATAGCAGCCTTGGTGCTGTTGACATTCTAGGATGGTGCTGCTGTGATGTTGTCAGCAAATACACTTGGTGGGATGATGCTGTCCAGAGTTTGTTGGACCCATCCACTGCCCCTCCAGCCTGCCCTTTAGGGACCTGCTTATATTATGTTGTTACCAGCAATGTTTCAACTTGATGCCATCCTTTCTTGCATCATCTGGATGCGACAGGTTCCCTCCAGCCACTGCTTTAACTCATGCCAACCGTTTGCGTATTATGCAGACATGGCAGGTGCTTTCTGGCAGCATATAATAATGCAGTTCCCTACCTTCCCGTTCCTACACTGTCCAGCACAAATTCATGTGCTCACGAAAGGTGCTTTGTCTTCACTGACAAAGCAGCGCTATTTTACAGATTAGGAATGAGAACGAGCTGGTATTTCCCCTTCATCGATGGTGTAGAGGAATATCTGCACCTCTCTGATCATCCACAGATCAGGCTTGCAAACCGATATTTTCAGAACAAAAAAGAAGAACCTGGAGTGTTAAGAGTATCTGTCACAATCAATGAGATATATCAATTGTTTGTGCATTGAGTCCCTTTCACAAGAGTGCCATTGGTCTATTGAATAATCAGTGGAATGAAGTCTTTCTAGCTTCATCCTTTAGTTGGATAAAACCTGGTTTTCTAACAAGCAGTCCAGTTGAGTTCAGTTTGTTAAACATAAGAACAGTTATTTTTCATTTCCATTGTCAAAGGTTATGGATGGTGACAATAGACCTGTTCCATCCAGTGCTGTCTTTTAGTGAACCCTCTGTTGCAGTACCTTGCACACTGATCCCATACTACCATGTAGAGCTAGAAATACTGCAGTCTACTGATTGGTCAAAAGACAACTGAGACTCTTGTCCAAGAAGAACTCAGTGCAAAAACTATTAAAATATCCCATGTTTCTGACAGAGACTCAAAACACTCCAGTGTGTTCTTTTTTTGTTCTTAAAATGTCGGCACGCAACTCTTTTTCAGGGAGGTGCAGACAGTCCTTTGCATCACGGTGAAGAGAAAATACGGGGATAGCAGGATGGAGCAGTTACTGTCTGTGTTGGATACCAAAAGTGTTTGATGGAAATGCAACTCAAGTGTGCTAGGTACCTCAACAGAGGCGTGATGAAAGAATCTGATGGAATGGAGCAGCTGTATTGGTACTGTGCACAACCTTTGACAATGGAAACTAAAAAATAACTGCTCTAATGTATAACAAACTGAACTGAACTGGACAGCTTGGGGAAAATGAGGTTTATGTTGCCTGGAAGGAATCACTGTCTCAAGGTCAGACATCCCTGTCTTGCTGTTGCTCCATAAGTCTTCCTGGAGGAAGGGCACATACAAAGGCACATCATTAAAACCTGTCAACAAGAAAAAGTGTTTTACAATGATGATGAGACATTAAAGATAAAATCCTTCTCTGTGTTTAAAAACTGGCAGCTTTGCACCAGCAGAGCTGCTCTGACTTCAGCAGGAAAGCACAGGCGTAAATTATAAAATGAATTATGGTTAAATTCCATTTAGCTGCATCACTTTCAGATGTACCTATATTGTGTGGCTGGCTCACTGTCATACTGCTGTGATTTACTGAAACACTTGAATAGAAGAGAGCCATCATTAACAAAACGTTTCACCTGTGCTTTTCCCGCTATGCCAAGTTAAAATGCCTGCTGTGAAAAAAGGCTGATGGCTCTCTGCTGATAAATTAACACTTAAGTGAAGCAAAGCAAAGCTAAAACAAGAGAAATACAAAGTGAAAGAGTGTGAAGTCCAATGCCAGCCAAAAACACATAAGAGGATGAGACGCAGAGAGCAACAAAAAGTGAGACGTATGTATATATGAGGCAGACAGATGGCACAGTGAAACACCTCATTGCTTCCCTTTACATTCTGACCTTGGAGAGTGTGTTTGTGCGTGACTGCTTGTGTGTGAAACAGGGAGGATGGATGTGTGTGTGTGGGGTGGGGGGGGGCTGAAAGTGAGTGTATTTGTGTTTTCAAGGCGGATTGAAATGGAGCGCTTCATCTCACTCTCCGCTGCTTTATTGGGTGAAATTGGTTTGTATTGTGAAAGATGATGGCTTTCTCACAATGCACACACACTGACATATGTACACACTGAACGCTCAAAGACACACACCCATAAATGTATGTGTAAAGAGGCTGACAGGAATACTACGATACCACACTGCCCTCGGTAAACTCAAGTCCCTGTGTCCAGCTGTCTTATCAATTGATGCCACTCGTTGGCATATCATATAGCCAACTGGCGGAGTACCATAACACTGCAAAAGGTTCAGTCCTGCAACGTTACAAACTGGTGCGTCAGAGCAGCGTATCATACTGCTATGAAAGGTAAGTTTTAGCTTCAATGTTTTATGCTAAAATCACTGACAGAGTGGCAGTGTATGACAACTTTGGTATGAGAATGTGCTGGCATCATAGAACAGCGTCACAGAGGAGCCAAAGTTGGTGTCAGTATCACATGCTGAGGGGCATGAGAAAACATATGACACCCTGGGATGAGAACTTGTTGTTTTGTCTCCATCTTTAATGCTGTACGCTTATTGCTGTGGTTTGCTGTCTTTGTAGAGATCACCTTCCAAGTAGTCCTGTGCTTTCATATCTCTTAGATTATCAATTTGAATTCTCATGCATAAGAAGTGTAGATTATTACTTCAAATATGTTGAAATTGTGTATCATTATGCATTACATGGTCAGTAAAGAACTTAAACAACTCTAAGAGGAAATGAATGAGCAGGGTGATTTGAATGAGTTTGCATATTGCCAGAGGCAAGGACAGCATGAGGTTGGATTTTTTTTTTTTTTAATCAGCCGGCTTTTTATTGGTTTACTGCATAATAGAAAGGACAGTTTATAGATGACAGCAAGAGAGCCTTGAGCTGTGGTTCAAATATTAGATATCTTACATTTAGAACATTGTCTAACAAGCAGAAATGCCAGCTTCAGTGTGTTCAGTGAAATGCCACAAAGTATCTTTCTGGTGGATGACATGAGGTTTCACTTTGTGCTTGAATGTCAAATCATTTTGAATAAAAGTGACTCCAGATTGGAGAGAGAACAAATGTTTGTCTGCATTTTGTAATAAAAGTGCCCTGTGTAATGCTTGTAAAAATATTGCTCATCAAAATGCAGTGTGTGTATAGATCAGTGGAACTCTGTCAAACAATTGGCACTGTTGTGTTTAAGATGGTCAAAAACATCATATAATTTCCTCCCCAGGTGGTCAGGACCAACACAGCCCAAAAGCTGACACACACCGAGTCATGTCAGACCCACAGTAATCTATTGTATTGGCTGACACTGGCCCAATGATGGCTCAGGTTCTCTTGGAGCTGATTCTTGGCCCAAAGTGGCACCTCCTGGACTCAAATCTGGCAGCCAAATATGGACCAGAGAAGGCTCTCGAGTGATAGATCACAAGCAAGCATGCTGACACTCTGGCGAAATCAGCCAAAATTGACTGACAACATGCACTCCCCTCTGTAATAGCAGATATTTGAAACTCATTTTTTGGGGGAAACGCTGCATGATGCTTTAAACTGACTTTCGGACTTTTTAAATTTTCTTCTGTTTTTAATGAAGGCTCCCGCAGCAACCAGACAGATTTCTCTGTCAGAGTCCACATTCACCACATTTTAATTTGATCCCAAAGCTGCCTGTAGAGCTACGTACTTGGGGCTTTGCTTCTGCTGCATGGCATCTAAACAGACTCCACACACACTCCAGGGTTTAAACTTTATACACAGATGAAAGCTCCAGACTGGGTGAGTGGGTTCCATCCACCTGCTTTATGCGCATTTTCAATTTGTACATACAAAAACTGTGTGGAGACACCAGACCCCCCACCCCCCACCCACCCCCACCCCCACAAACAGTTTAAATATTGCAGAAATTTTTTTGAGTTTGAAAAGGTTGTGTACTGATTAAAACAAAGAATTTGCCCCACTATCATGACAAAGATAAAGAACTTGAGTTAAACCTTCACTGAAGGGACGAAGAGATGCAGCAGAAAAGTATTTCCTTGGTTCATTTCTATAAACTGTATAATTGTCTTGTCATCGTTAGATTAATGAAAATAAATCCAAGGTGATCTTGGTTAATAAAACAATATTGTGTTAATCATATAGTATATTTTCAAAGACAAGCTGCAGGCAATTTAAAATATTTCTGGGGGCCACAATTGTCCCCAGGGCTGGACTTTGGACATTACTGTTAATTAGAACTGTTTCAAGATAGACACCAATGATTAGTGTCACCTTTTCAGTATCTAAAAATATGTCTCCTTTCTGTTCCTTAGATATTGTGTTGAAAAATAACCAGAAAGGTGGTTTACAGAATATTATGATATCACAGTGAAGTCGGACTTTTGAATATAAAAATGCAATCACCTCATCACTGAATCCTATTCAACATCTGTGTGAAATTGTGTCATAATTACCACATTAATTTGTTGAGTATTGGCTAAGAACGCGCTTTAGGGAATCATAGTGACCTTGATCAGTTTATTCTTGAGTCCAATTGGACATCTGTGCAAAATTTGCTGAATTTTCCCTTAAGGCCTTCTGGAAATATCATATTCAGGAGAGAGTGAGACGTACACAAGGTCAAAGTGACATTTGGCCACCTAATTCTGATCTGTTAATTCTTGAGTCCAAGAGGACCAGGTTACAGTTCCACAGCTATCGCTGACGTAGAGGAACAATGACAGAAATAAAGAAATGACATTTGTTTGCTCCATAATGTTAGACAGTGTATTGGCACTCTTCACTTGTTAGAAAAGAGCTCCTCAGTGCTAAAAAGAAAAACGATTGATTCGATTTGTCACACAGGCAACATTAATTAATTTGCACTTATATAAAGTTTTTTTAGAATACCACACAGACTGTGTGGTATGGTTGAATTCTGTGCTTAATGTGGTTTTTATCACCTCTGTGATATACTTGAATCTAGTTCCAAAATGCTACACAGCACTTGGGTAAAAAGCCAGAACAAGATCCAACATACATAAACTATGCAGTCCCAGAATATGCTTTCCAAACAACACTGCTGGACTCCACTGCTCATTTAATGCCTTCACACATTAAACTTGTAACAGCAGGGAATCTAATGTAGCTTCCATTTATATTTTATTACATTTGTTTAACATATTTCTCCATATTTATAAGCTTTCTGTTCCCCATGCTGAACACAAAAGAGAACTGTGATGTTTCAGCACTTATGTTTTTATCCTCTTTCTTAAATTGTAGCAAAATAATTTTTGTTGATCTCTTTTCAGTCAGATAAGTGTAGACAACTTAAATAATTGAAAGTTGCATTCCTCTGCTATACATTCAAGTACACAGATTGTTACTTAATTGATATCTTTATTTTGAACATGTGAAAACTGAAAACATGTGAAAACTGAAAACATGTGAAAACTGAAAACTATTTGAATACCAAAATGCAATTGACTATTCTTATATAAATACAATCACAAACCCATAACCTATATACATTCTTATAACTATACCTATTTACATAACCATATATCAGATATAAATATATGCTTACGATAGGTTCTTCAAATCCTTTAGTGTTTCTTATTGTGGCGAGGGGCTTGTAGAGTTATACCTAAACAATTTGGAAAAAGAGTAATAAAGGTTACCGACAACGCCACCTGGGGGAATTTCACCCCCAGGACATTAAGAGTTCACTCTGTTACTCCTAGCAAGGACACACAGGTTTGCAACACACCTGAATAGAGACGTGGTTTACAGAGTTAAAATTGATATTTATTTTGATAACAATTAAAAGACAATAGATTTAAAATATACTCACAAAAATCCCCCCCAAGCAGAGCCAAAACATGCAAACTAATCAGCAAATAAATGAAGTCATGCGAAACAAATGAAACAAATAAACAATTCAAAAAGCAAACAAACTTCTGCCAAACACATGCAAAATAAAGAAAACAAACTCAATGAAAAGCATGTCAAAGCAAGGCAAACATCAATGCAAACCAAAAACCAAATAAGGCAGGGCTAAATCAAACAAAAACACAGAAAACGTAAAACAAACTAAGCAATGCAAAGCAGGCAAAATTAAATGCATGCAGCACAGCAAGATCAAATGCATGCAGAATAACAAAATTAAACGCATGCAGCACAGCAACTAGAAATGCATGCAATGAAATAATCCCAGAAAGCTGCTGTTAGTCAATGCGAGGCAAAGCGGGGCGAAGTGGAGCACCGCAAAGCCAGTCCGAGCAGCAAAGCCAGCCAGAGCAGCAAAGTCAGTCAGAGCAAGGCAGCAGAGCGAAGCCAGCAAAGCAGCAGAGGTTCCACCACAGAGCCACACTCCAGTGCAGCCTCTTTCATTCAGTTGTCACGGGAGGGAGAGGTGAAGAGCACATGCTAGCATAGCGGCGGCAGCAAAGAATGCTATGTCACGCCAGCCGCGGGCCGATCACACTGACACGGGGTCCACAAACACACGCGGCTGTACCGGCACGGAGAACACGGAACAATGACTGATAATGTCAGCGAAGTAAAGGCCGACACCAAAGCAGCTAAGGCTATGTTACCTGTACCGGCACGGAGAACACGGAAGCAAGATGACAGGAAGTGGGCAGTCTCGGAGCCAAAGAGCATGAGACGCCAAGATGAACACTGCACCTTTATAAAGAGCGCGCTCAGGCGGTCATAGGCTTATGAGCAAAGCTGATGGCAATACAGCATGCTCATTAGGCGCAGGGATGAGACGTCATCCTGCCACATTATAATGCAAGAATGTTCTTCAAACTTGACCCATATTAGCAGTTTTCACTTTACTTTAAATCAGAACACAACTAAAAATTGTTTGTGGTTATACTATCACACTCATTTTTGTGTATATAAGAAAAGAATGGGGAAGTTGCAATAGAAAGAAGGGTTAAAAAATGGATGCGGCAGAAGCTGACATGCTGACTCATATGCTGTAGTTCAGATTGATTTAGAACTAAGGTAGATGGCAAATGGAAAACAGCTTTTGCATGGCAGGGGAAAAAACTAACAATTTTAACGGTGATATGGCAAAAGAAAAAAAAAAGAAAATATATTGCTGGGGAAATGTCATATTGTCCACAATATGACATTTCAGCTTGGTGCGTGACAAAGCGTGAGTATTTGATGACCTGGAAGTGACACCAGGCTGGATGCTGATGTGCAGAGCAAGGTTATTCACAGGGCTGTTGTGACTGGAGGATATACTTTGATCTAACTGTTAGAGAGGCTCAGTATCAACAGGGTTAACAAGAGGTGCTGCACGGCTGATGCGGAGGGTTGGTGGCTGTTAGATTTCAGAGCGGAGTCGGCCATAAATCAGCCAACTTGCTAAGATGCAGCAACGTGTTAATGAGCATCAGAGCGCTTTGACTTTTGATGCGGGGTTTTGTTTGGCCTTTCAGCAGAGAAATGAGATTTGTCAAGTGGGTGTATTGTTTGACAGGTTTTGTGGGATAAAAAAGGCAAACTTATTCCAAAAGCTTGGGCACAGACTCTACACACACACAAGCACACACACACACACACACACACACAGATTGCTCCTCGGTGCCAGACAGGTAGCCAAGCACACAGCAAACAAGACTGTGGTTAGCTGCTTGAATTAGGAGACACAGAACAAGAGACAGAAACAGGAGAGCGAAATTGAGGTAAGTAGCAGAGAAGAAAAGGGGAGAAAACAGTGAGAGAAAGCGAGACAGAAACAAAGGGAAAGTGACATGGAGGCATAAAGAAACAAAGAGGAACAGAGGAGCTGAAAAAGGAGGATGAAAATACAATATGTGTGGGCAATGAAGGAGGCAGTTTTTTATGGATATAGATTTTTTTTTTTTTTAAATGTGATTTTTTTCAGGTCCATTAGAGACGCTAAGTAAGAAAGAGTGAGGAGAAGAGGGAGTATTTAAATATTTATATTTCAGCCTCATGTCATTGGACTTGATGCACAATATGCAGCTTTCACCAGCATCCATCCTCCAGTAAACTGGCAGATGTTCTCTGTCAAAGTCAGAAAAAAAGATGTTGTCAAAAGGGGTGCTATGGATAATTTAGAAACAAATTACTCTGCATCACTGCTCATTTTAAAAAGTAGTATTACTATTTAATATGGCAGCCAGTTAGCTTAGTTTAGCAAACGGCTAGACCTGATTGAACACGCAAACACATTCTCTCTTTCTCTCTCTTTCTCTATCTGAATAAGTCTTCAAATGAAGACTCTGTGTTTCAGAGTTCACAGGGAAAACGGAACTTTTGCAAAACAATTAAATGCAGGAAGATGTTTTATAAGAGCTGAGCTGAACTGTTGGGGTTGGGTGGGAGGAAGTAAAATTAAAGCCTTGATTACAAAAATTTAACTTATTATGAACTCTTGAAGTATTGCACATAAATGTTAGAGTGACCCAGTCATTCGTTAAGGATACAAGTGAGCAAATTAAAGATTAAGAACTACTTTATTAGACTCCTTTAATTGGCACAAAAAAAAAACAACAACAAAAGAATCATAAAAATTGACCAAACACCATCCTGACATGTGGCTAATATACTTTTTTGCTTTCATTTGATCAGTTGGATGAGAGGGTCACTACCACTCACATGTAGCTGCAAGATAAAAATATGTGAACCCTTTCGAATTACCTGTTTTTCTACCGTAGTTGGTCATAAAACGTCATCTGATCTTCATCTCAGTCGTAAGTATAGACAAACACAGCTGCTTAAGCTAAAAACACACTAACATTTACAAGTTTTCATGTCTTTATTGTATACAGCCATCAAACATTCACAGTGCAGGTGGGGAAAAAAACACAACACATTTTTTTTTAACTATGAAGATCAGACCGTGTTTTCAGATATATCTATATAAAAATGCTTATATCCATATCTTTTTTGCATAAAGAAGCAGAGGAAAAACACTAGCTTGGCCTAAATTTTAAAATTAACCTGTCGGCACCTTTACACAAATCAATCTAAACATAAAGATGACTCCTTTGATAACACACAGAAATCAGAGTTGTATCTTCTCATCAAAGTCTTGGCAAGACAGTAAATAAGCGTATGTCCCACTGTGTCTTATTCTTATTAAAAAAAAACATAAGAAATGTTGAATTAGAGTTGTGTGGAATACGTATAACACAGATGTGCACTACATTTAATAAAACTTGAGCTGATTTCAATCTGTACATTTTCTTTAATGCACTGCCAAAATACACTCAACACATAATTAGGTACATTTGGCTCTGGCTCTATCAGTATAGACTGCGCATACGCAAAATCACGGCAGATATTCTGCAGTGGAGAGGCAGCTGTGCTCGAGATGTTCCCACTGGGACTGAAATGGGGGCAACAGCAGCCTGAGGGTTGTGGGGGCTTACGACCCAACCATCACCAGTAAGCTGGGACGGAGTGTTACCATCGCCCCCTTTAAACAACTACCGTCAAGTTGCCCTGAAGCAATGCACTTTACCCTGAGCTTTCACAATCTGCATACTCATCAGCTGCTTTTAGAGGAAGTAAAGCAGATTGTTTCTTGAAAAAAAAGCAAGGAGCAGACATCTTCACCAAAGCCAGTCTGGATGAATTAGGATTAAAGTACTCAAAGCACATCAACAAGGCAAGTATTAGTAGGCTTTAATCATAAATTAGCAACACTGAAAACATCACAACAACTAAAATAACTGCATCTAAACCACGGTTTGATGTGGAACCGAAATGGAAATTACTCCCGCCCACTACATTTGGGGGGAAAAAAATGACATAAAACCTAAATAGAGGGGAGGGGGAATGTTGTTTCACGGGGAATCTTTCTGAGAGCTGTGGCTGTGCCATCTTTCTTGTTTCTGCCTGGAGGGATTTAATGCTTCACTTTTCACAGCAAACATGAGATGTGGGGAAGAACAAGTATCTGGGTCTTTAAACTAAAAGGCTGAAGTGGAGAACAGGTACATAAAAAGTTCATGGCCAGGGTTTAAACTGTGCCGCAAGTAAGAGTAGCAAGTTACTTTTTCGCCCCTGCTGCACCTGCAGCCTGAGGGGATTTGGGGGTCTACTTTAGACTAAGACAAGGATGGTAGTGGACTGGCTTTACCTTACTACATACACAATTCTGCAAGAGATTAGCTCATGGAGGGTGTTTGCATGTGGTGTACCTCATTCATATTGCAAAGAAAATGAAATTGTCTTGATATGCAAAAGAACTTTTCCATCAGTGCTGAAATTGCCCTAAAAATGCACGAGACAACTTTACATAGCAGCCCAAAACAATTGCATATGAGACTGAAGAACTGAGACATTTTGAGTTGTCCATGCATCCTTCGTTGCCCTCTGGTCTTTTTTGAGCTTTGGCAGACCATCAATAGAAGAAACCAAATAACTTGACACTCATTAAAGATGGTTTTAAAAACAAACAAAACTGATGTGGCAGAACCAGAGATATCGTCTTTTTTATACCACACATTCTTGTCCTGGCACCTTCAACAACTGCAACTCAGCAATTATGTCAGAGATTTGGGTGTGTTTGCTAGAAGTAGTAACAAATGTAGCCTCGAGCATTAAGCCTGAAGCAGCAATGAGGAACGAGGCACAGAGGTCCGCTAAACTCACTTCTTTTTTACTCAACACCCCAAGATTTTTTTTCTTTCATTTTCAAATTCATAATCTAACCCTAACAACACTGACTGAACAGACTCCACAGCTTTCTCTGGAGCCACAACACCACTGAAGCTATGAGCAACTATCCAGGACATGGCCTCAAAATTCACAAGAAATTGATAAAAACAAAAAAGGAAAATTATCGTAAAATAAGCAAACAGATGACCCTCGAAAAGGTAAATGACCCTCCAAAAGTGCTGAGCATTGGGAAAAAATGTATATGCATATGTTTGTGTTTGTTTGTTTCTTGTTGTTTTTCATGTTTGTAACATAGTTTAAAAACTATAGTTGCAATAATTCTGAATATAGTTCTGGAAATTGTATCATTTTTGTCTTATTTCCTGTTTAATTCAATTTAATTCAATTTAATTTAAAAAATAAAACCTGTCATTTTTTGTCACCTTATGCTATTTATTTGCAGTTCACTGGACATGTCTCACCAAGTTTGTCATTTCCTTTATATCCCCATGTTTTTGAAAGAAATCAAACCAATTTGCTCAAGACTCAAAGGCACAAAAAGGATTGTTAACAGCATCTGAAAGAAGCAAAACTGATGTTGATGTATGTTTCAAAGGATAAACAACTCTTCATTTCTAGGATTTCTCAGAAATTGTAACCCAGAATCTCAAAATGAATAAATTTGCTCATGTAACCTTGAACTGCAAAGTAAACAAGAATCTAAACTTTTCACACAACTTTTCTTAGCTGTTTGGCCGCTGTAAGGCAGCCATACAATAAAACATGGGACCTCTGCAGTGCCGATATCGATATCAGCCTGCATCTCTGCCTGATTATCTATTCATTTTCCATTCCCCCTCTCATTCTACCTCATTCTGTCTGCAATTCTCTTACCCCCCTCTCTCTCTATCTCTCTCTTTCCATTTAAATCAACAGAGGGCCAGAGAGGGTTAGTTGAATACCACTTTAATCTCTCTCTTTCTTTTCCGAGCCAGTCTTATGCTATAAGCCTCTATTGGTAGGCAGCCAGTGACTGCTGAGTCTTGTTAGCTGCATCCCCTCTCGAGACTGTTTAATGTGTTGCATTGCCATTCAGTAGCCAGGGAGGGAGGGAGACAGAGAGAGAAGGCATGGATGGAGGGAAATATGGCAAAGGAGTGTATGGGACAATGTGCCCCCTGAAGCCTGCAGTGTCGAGGAATAGGGATGGTCATTTGTCCTTGTTTGTCCTTCCTCATGCTTTGTGGCTTCTTCCTCTGCTCTGTGGTGCACATCAGCATTAAAATTGATTTGGGAAACAATTTATCTTCTGTTCTGACACTGTATAGTGAGGTTAGGTGAAAATACATTTTTATTGTTGCAAATTGTTATATTTAACTTATTGAAATGCACAAATGGTGGTAAGCACACAGCTAATTATAGTGACTCACATCTTAAAAAGAGTAGTAGTTTTAAAAAGAGCTAGGTTAGGCTTGTAACTTCGCTAAAAGTAGTATTAAATGCAAATATTTAGTAGCTGGATTAACTCCAAATAAATTGAACACCAAAATTTACAAAAGCGTATTGTTGCCACTTAAAATATTTGGAGTTTGTCTCATAACTGGAGAACTGTCTCAATTGACAAGATGAGTTGCACATTGCACACACAACATGATATTTTTCATGATAATGAATGTGAAGAATGAATCTTAATTAAAAAAAACAGACAAATAAAAACAAACAAGCTCTACAACATATAATAAACAAAACAAAAAGCCAAAAAAGATGGCCTTTACAAAAAGTATGAAGAAGTACACAATTATTTATTTCTACCCCTCTTATATATATCTTGACTTCATGACATGGTAAATTGATTGTAGCCAACTTTGGAAAGAAATGAGACTGCACTGTATCATAGACTGTATGAAAGAAGGGGAGGCAGCCAACATGATGTCACCTACTGGGTTGTGGACTCTCATTTTAAAGCCTCCAGTTCAGCATTTTGGCCTTTGCCATCTTAGATTTTTAGAGCCAGGAGTGACGAGGGATGGATCTGACTCACAGTCACATGGTGACACTTCCCAGACAGCCATTTGCTTTCTCACACTTAATCATGCATAAATGTTGGCCTTTACAAAATTTAAACTGATAAGTTACATCCAATTTCAATCCTGTACACTTGCCATGAGTGGGGAAATTCACTACAGACACCAGCACATTTATTTTTTTTGTACCAGGTTGTAAACATGCTTATTTTTGCATTAACATTGGGCATTTTCATACAGTATTGTATGGGGACTAACTTGCTTTTAGAGCCAGCCTCAAGTACATCATAGAAATAATTACTGATATCATTTTTCAGCTGCCACTAAATTCAATGTAAGGTCATCATGGTTCTCTGCTGCATTTGACTGAATTCTGTCAGATCATTACAAACATAGTGGGTCTGGATAATTAAGTTTTGATTTGCTGGGATTTAATAGTGTCATAGTTTTTATTCTTTAAACTTGGGAAAGTAAAAGTGTTACAGTTACTTTTTTTATTTCTTTATTTTTAAATTTTTGTCATGTCACATCTGAAGTGATTAAATTTGTGAGTCTAATACAAAGCCAAGTCGTGTGATTCAAATCCACACCTATGCTGTCTCCAGTATATTTTTTTGTACGTCCACCAGCATGCAAACTGTTAATTGGCTTGATTCAGTATGCTGGACAGCATTAATTGCCTCTGTCAGCTCATTAACAACTGTCGAGAGTTACGCACCCCAGATAAATGTCACAGCTGCAGACAGCATCCACTGGCTACAGTGTGGCACAATTTGTAAACATATCTTAAACAGTACCATACCACAGCCACACCATTCTATCTCTCCTTTTTTCATTCTTTCAGAGTGCTGAATAACCCCCAGTAACATTTTAAGCATCCCTCTGTAGCAGTGCACTGTTGAGGTGACTGCTGTGAACTCCACACATTAGAGCAAGCAGTGGGAAAGAGTAGTCTTACGCCGACAAGCTCTCTCTGACTTCCACGTTTGCTCTGGGGTTAAACAGCTGACAAGTGGGACTGCATCCAGTCTTGGTGATGACACACACACACACACACACACACACACACACACACACACATAAATGCAGGTGGGAGACAGGAAATAACAATTATACACAAAGGCCCGTGCACACACACACAGACACACACACACATTGCCGACTTATGGCAGGCTGGAAGGGGCTGACATGAATGAATATAGAGTGCTCTGATGTCACATGGTGAAGCGTGAGAGTGACAGTGTGAAGTACTGCAATAAAAAGTCAATGTGAGCTCGAGGCTCATACGCCATCCATCACAAAGAAGCACTAAGAATACAAGCATACACTTTGTATACGACTAAGCGGGAGCACATTGAGAGGCAGTTGGGTTCAGGAAATCAGTCACATTCAGACACTTTTTATGGTGAATAAAAAGCCACCAGCACAGTCAGAGACAACTATATCCATCATTTTGACATAGCAGCACAGCACCTTAAAGCACTATTGTGTTTACAACTAAAATGCTTATAGTCACTATCGAATTTGCATCCTAGTCAGAAGAGCACACACCTCAGAACTTATATATCTAAAGGCTTAGTATCAGCCAGTCCAGTTTGAAAATTCAAGGAAATTGGGACCAATCACAAGGACCTTAGTTTGTCAGAATTAAAACAAAGGAATATTTTGAAACATCCCATTCGTAACATAAGCTATACAGTCATGAAGGGTGGTAAAGTTATTGAGATTATTAGGTTTAACCTAAATAAAGTTGTGTGTTGTCAGCATAGCAATTGTGCGGGCAAGAAGTTAAGCAGATTGCTCAGGGGTAGTGTACATAGTGAAAAAGAAAGGCCCCAGGATCAACCTCTGTGGGACACCTCATATAAGAGGATTGGAGGAAGATATGCAATTATTTGTGTGAACCTCGAAGTGTCTGACAGACAAGTATGAGGGAAACCATTTTAGTGCAGTGTCAGAGATGCTAACTCACTTCTGTAATTGCATTAATAACATGGCTAACAGGGTTAGGAAGTACAAACCACATAAAGCACATCTCTTGATGTCAGAATCAATGGTTATAATACTGCTACCAAAGTATTTACATAACTACCTCTACTTAACAACATGAATGCTTTCTACTTTAAAGAAAAGTGTTTTGTTTTGTTTAAGTTTTTAATGTGAAGACTGCATTTTTGTATTGCACAGCAACCATGTTGCCACCACCACAGACTCAAAGAGTATACAGCTGATCAAGAGAGTTACACGTCCCTCTCCCTGTCTCTCAAACTCAGACTGAAATCCTATCATATGGTAAGACAAGCCAGTTCTGATTGAATATATATCAAGATTATGTAACTACAATGCCTATTTCTCATCTCAGATGTTTTCAGAAACATATTTCAGTGCCCTGCTTTGCCATAATGGTGAGATTTTGTAAACATGAAGCGTGCATCAGTGAAAACAGAGGCCAAAACTTCCACAAAAATTCGCTGATCAAATTTAAACCAAGACTCTGTGACTGAGTTGCATATTTCTTGATTCAAATGTTTTCTGAAACATGTTTTAGCTTACTATTTAACTGTGATACAAGATTAGTCTTGTCACCATTTTTCTTTTACTTAGACCAGTCCACATTACATCAGGAGTGCTGCACTCTGGTAGTTGTGGGTTTTCTACCTCTTGAGTAAAAGCACTCTTTTTCTCTGTTGTCTTTGGTAATGTAGCACCACTTTCAAAATGATTTGTGTATTTCTACCACATGGACAGCCTATTTTCATGGGAGGGTCTTCTTTAAATTGATGAAATACTTCTTTAAGTATTGAGTTGAACTGACTTCACATTTTATCCTGTTTGAATTGAACAAACAGGATAAAATGAATGAGTGGACTTTAGATTTGCTGCTTGTCGTGAATCTGGTTTGTTAATATTCTTTTGGACTTTGTCTGCTTGTGTTTTTCCTTGTCCATTGTATTCATCTTGCTCAGTCTGTTTCCTCATCAGCCTCGTTAGTCCTTCCCTGCTCCTCACTTTCTCCAAGCCAATCAGCTCCCTGCTTGTTCTTATGCCTAACCACCTTATTTTCCTCACATGAGCTGATCAGCCCTTTTTCTCCACCTGCACTTCATCCCCTTGTTAGTCTAGTTAGTATTTAAGTCCTGATTTCAGTTCAGTCTGTGTTGGATCTTTGATTTGATTGTATGATGTTCAGTTGCTTTTCCTTTATATTTAAGAGGGGTTTTTTTAAGTTCCTTTCACCTGCTGTCTCCTGGATGTGGGTCCACCTGCTCTGCATTACATGACACTGCTCTGCATATTTTTGAGCTTTGAACAGAGACAACTTATAGTTTTCTCCTGCTTCCACGCAGTTTTAGAGTCAGCGATTTATGTGTTTGTCAGAGTTCTATATGTCAGATAGTTGCATATAAACCAACAAATGTAGAATGAGACAGCACACAAAAGTGGTACACTCTTGTCAACATGGTTCATAGTGGTTCATTCATCATTAGCCAGACACTGTGGGAGTGGAGGAGGTGTGGGTCTGCACCATTTTGATGCCAGTGTATGCCTGCAGGACACCCAGTAGGCAAGCTCTGCACATCATCAACAAAATGGCATATACATTACCACAACCACATGCAGAATGCAAATGCAAACAATTAAAGGAATACTGATAAGACAGCAAAGTATTCATTGCTGTTCAGGCATGAATAAAATCATATTGTAAGCATTAATGTTCCTTGTTGAAAAATTATTTTTCAACAAGGAAAGCTACCATGGCATACTATGAACTCATGAGTTCCATTTGAATGCAACATAAATCTCCCAGCCTGTTGGAAAAATATTCCTTCTAATTTTGGGTTTTGTCACCAATTGTAGTGAAAGCAGGTGAAGCTTGAAGAATACATCCCCCTGGTGCTTCCTAAACACCATACTATTGGGCAGAGCTGAACAAACCAAATGATCATACCATAGGTCATGAACAGGAATACACACACTGACTAGACTGGCCACAATATCTGGTCTTAACCACTTGGATTTGATTTTGCACCAAGCCAGATACTGCTGAAATTTATTGGACGTTTTTTCCACAAATCCAAAGTAGAGCCTAAAAAATATATGAATATTTTTTTTTGTCTTTGATAATTAATTGACAAGCATTTTGAATATTTCTCAAGACAAAAAAGCCCACACATCACATGCCAAATTAAAATCCTTTGCTTTTGTTCTCACTTCATCATTGGAAATTGAGTGGCTTTTAAGCTGTTGGCCTGACAAAATTAACAGTTCAAAGATGGCACTTTTTGCTCTGCAAGATAGTGTTGCTGGTTTTTTTTGTTGTTGTTGTTGTTTTTACTTATAAACAAAAACAGATTAACTGATGCGAATGCCTTTTTTTTTGAAGATCTATCCCAAAGTTTCCATAGATACCAAGTGTCAGTCTAGATTTTGATGAAATGTGTATAAAAATGACACAAACAACATTTCTATAAGGCAAAACAGCAAAACAAAAACCTTGAGTATTTTAACTATTTTAAAGCATATTTGAGGATAGTAAAATAGCAAAAGTAGCTGTTTTTTAATGCACTGTCCAGTAATATAACTAAATGAATTAAATTGTTTACACATTCTTCACTGAGTCTCTGCATTGTTTCCTGAGATCCTTGTTGATTCTGAAAAATAAAATAATTATAAATTGTGAAAAGCTCTCCCAAACTCTGACACTGACGGAAAGTTTACAATTTTTTTTTAAAAAAAGGCTATTTCATGACAACAGATCTATAAAACTGAGTTCAGCTTAGGCCCAACTGTAATCTCATCCAAAGGAAGGTGTGGTGGTGCTGCATTACTTTTACACCAGTGATAATTTTATTTTAAGAGAGGTTGTAAAGGTTTGTCCAAATGACAGATACCTCATCCTGGAACACACAAGTAAGAATCAATGGCTGGTGGCAAATAAGCAAGACGTGGGAAAGATCTAAGAGAGAGATAGAGAAGATGTGATCAGGGAGGCAATGAATGATAAAAGAGGAGAGAAAGAAAACGAGGAAATGCAGGAGTATTGGGAAAACCCCACGAGAGGAGACATAGGAGGATGTGTGAGAAGAGGGAAGACATACTAGAAAGCAAAGGAATAATAGATGAGTCCTATAGGATCAGGAGATAATGAGAGAACTGTAACTGAAGAGGCTCAAATAGAGGATATACCATAGAAAGACCAACAGACTACATGGCAAAAATAAACTTTTTTTTTTAATTCAAATAACAGCAGATCTTCAAAACAACTATTGTTTCACGAACAGATGATACTTCTAGATTTATTGATGATAAGTTTTATCTTTATAAAAACAATCTCTGCAAATCTCTGTAAATGAAGGCTATTCAGGGATTTATGTGAATGTCTGCAAATTTTCATGCACTTTTGGTCTGGTCTTATTTTTGGTTTGGCCAAGACCAAGGCTACTTCTGTTTACAGTGCAGCCAAACAAATGGACATTGTTTTAATAAAGACATCAACCGGTAATTGCTCTCCTCATTTAGCAACAAGTACCTGTAATTTATTCTGCTCTCAGCTCCAACATTTGTGACAGATATGTTGTATTTCAGATGGCTTTTTCAAAATAAAAGCCACATTGTGTTGTGCCAGTTGAACACTATAAAGGATAGGCTACTAGAAGCAGTAGACATTATGCTATTTTCACACTGCACATGGATGTGCCCTGATGGCTCAGTTCGAAACTGCCTACTACACTAGCAGTACATACTGATTTGGTCAAAATGCAGTATGCAGTATGCAGTATGCAGTATGCGAACAAAAGCATAATCCACAGTATGCCAGAAATACCTAGATGTCATACAGATTCGAAAAAAATCCTCAGTATGCATCTGACCAGTCTGCCTCACCTACTGTTTCCCATCACACAGCTGGGCAGACCTAAGCCACCAGATGGGGTCCTTGGCTTGCCCTTATGTTACACTTTCTTAATTAGGCCTTGTCAAGATCATATTTCTATCTTTTAAGGTCATTTGTATCACTTTTATCAGGTAAACCGCATACCAATGTATGCTAATAAAAGTATAATTATACAGGAGACATGAGCAAATGTGTTCTTTATTTATTGTTTGCGTCTCATGCCTTTATTATAGTGCAGTTAGAGAGTGACATGAAAGGTGGAGAGAGAATGGGGATGACACACAACAAAGGACCGCAAGCATGCTCTACTCACTGAGCTAGAGGTCACCACAACATGAATGAATTGTCACCAGTAAAAGTGACAATAGGTAGGTTGGGCTTTCACATGAACAAGATACAGTCAGAAAGTTCAAAAGGGAAAGGAACTTGGAAGTAATGCGAACATAGCGGCGGTACATCTGATCACTTCCAGTTGTTACAAAGGCGTTATTCATCTCACAGGTAAGTCTTCATCACTATCGTCTATATATCACTTGTTTCCTCCATTTAAAACCGTAAATGGATGTTACACAGTGGCTGTTTTGCTACTGTTTGCTTCTGCTTTCAAAAACTGGAAAACCAGCCATGCCTGGCTCAGTATACCACAAAACAGATCGAACTGAACAGCCATACTAGATACTGCTGTTAAACGCAGTATATAGTATGTAGTGGATACTGCATACTGAGTTCACCTGATGTATGCAGTACGCCATTTCGTACATAGCCCATGTGTGGGTGTACTCATCTCTCTTGCTTACTTTTGGACACAACTGACAAATATGTGTAATAAGTAAGAAGAGGATGCATATTTTTAGAATGTGACTATACATTTATATGTTCCATATCCTTTGTATTGTTCATGGTAGATCATTGGCATATTTTCTTGCCAGATTTGCTTGCGGCTTGCAGAAAATATAGACCAAGTGCCAAAACTACTACTGCAGGTCGGGTCACTCTGGTGCATCCAGTTTGAGCAGCTCAATAAGATTGGTGCTGCAAGGAAGCGAGAACACCATGTAAAAACTATGCACTTTGTGGCGCTTCCATGTTCAATGTGAACTGCTGTTAATGGTGTGGCGGACTCTGCCACCTACAATTTAAAGTGCTGCATAGACAGATAATTACTGAATATATGCATATTTAATGGATATTACTGATTAAAAAAATCCTCTCAAACATTACCAAAAATAAAATTTGGTTCCCTGACAATCTAATATATTTCAAATTTAACTGTAAGACAGAATGGTCATTTAGACAATGGCGTGCTTTCAGTTTGTGTGTACTCTTTCTTCACTGTCTCTTCCTTGGGGAGAAGGTCTTGAATATAAGATGTAAAGGTTCCTCGCATGCTCTGTTGTGTGGCATTGCAGAGGCTAGCCCACCTAACCCCCATCGACACAAACACACACACACACACACACACACACACACACACACACACACACACAAAGTGAAAACAATGTAAAACTGCCATCTCTTACAAACACAGAAATATAAATTTTACCCAGGCTGGCTCACAGGCTGTGTGTGTGTGTGTGTGTGTGTGTGTGTGTGTGTGTGTTGTGAGTTTGCATGTCTGATGTTTTCCCACAGATGACGAGTGTCACAGAACTGATAGGCATGAGCAGCACCTTGTCTGTGATGAGATGAGAGTGAGAGGTGGCTGTGAAGTGTCTCTATTGAAGCAGAGTGTGTGTTCAAAAGAGGCAGACCTTGTCAGGTTTAAAGAACTGAACATGTGAATACAGACTGCAGTTGAGAGATGACAACTTAAAGAAGGGTTCAGTGGCTGCTGAGGGAGCTGAGAGAAGAGGTGTAGGCCTTTTAAAGAAGACAAGAGACCCAGAGGAAAGTAATAGCAAGTGTCGGAGAGAAGATATTCATGCATTAGGATCCCCATTAGCCAATGCCTACATTATATGCTTATAAAATCGTTCACATCAAACCATTAGACACTGCAAACAAAAACAAGCAAGCAGTCTGTTTGTACATGCAATTATTGTGTTAAGTCCTATTTTGATGTTTTCTTGAAAGTGAAAGATCCTTCCTGTAATAGATCCAAAAATTACGGTAAATTTGCCCTATAGGTCTCTAGGTGGGATAAATCAGTTTTAAATATAGATAACTATATTGCACATAGTCATCTCATACTATGCCACATGCAGAAATATTGAGTTAAAACATTGATTAATTAATCATTTCATTATGAACGTCTGATCTGCAGCTTTAGGCTCACCATTTTTCATTAGCCTTGTTAATGAGTGAGTTAGCCATGGTAATCAATACTTTATAGCTTTGCAATTGCCTGAGGGAGGAAAAAAGAAATGTAACAAGGAGGAGCTTTATTCGGAAACGTTACGATTGCCAAAAGGCCTCACTGTAGAGTATCTTGAAAGTAAAAAGTAATGTGCCATTTGTCATTTCTTAACAAGATTACCATCAAAAGTGAAGGGAGACATAAAAAAAAGAGCTGGCATTTCACTGACAAGGTTAACTGTTATAAAAGAATAATGTGGATGGAAAACTGCATGTTAATGGCACCTTCATATTTGAGACCTGAGACACAAATTACAGCAATGGAAGAAGAAGCTGCAAAGGGCAACATTTCTTGAACCCATAAAAAGCAAACATAAATAAAAGCAACAGGCCTCACTGTGTGTAGTCATTAGCCTGCTGTAAGTAACAGAGGGAAGTGCTGGTGACCCTGAAACATCATCACACTGTACATACTTTATGCTACATAAGATGTACTTCTTTTTTTTTTTTTTATCAGCGGGGCAAATTCAGTAGTATTTTACACAGCAGGAGCATATGGTTAACACACTTACAATCAATCAGTCCATAGACAGTGAGATATATTTAAATCATGGCTAAAATATTACTATTCTGAATGTGAGAGACACCCCACTTGTCCATTGGGGTAGAAAGGTGAAAATACTTTTGAAACTGGTCCTACATGACCAAAGAAATCAGAATAAAACGACTCTTATTGCTTTTGCTAAAGAGGTAGAAAACCTACAACTACCATCACGCACTGCGCCACACCAGATCAATAAACGCTACTGGTGGGTGAAGTAATGCAAACTCATCAGTTTGACACAATGGCGGCCCTCTGATGAGAAACGAGAAACTCGTCAAATAGTGCCACTCTGTCAGTGCTTCCGTTGTAAATGTTATATGAAAAGGCACCTTTTGCGTGAGCATGGAATACCATTGGATGGTGTCAGCTGAGAGCGAAGCTGGACAGACCCGGCCATGGTGTTATTATACACCTGCAGGCAGCCAGACAACACCTGCCATGTCCGCTCATACGAGCACAGGTGTCACGAAACATGGCAGGATGGTATTAGGTTGTAATGCTGCCAGTAACCACGTCATATAAGGAGCCTGAAGGTGCTTATAGGGTGAGCAGGAGGGGAGGTGGATGGGTCCCACAAACCTGGACTTCAGTCCAGTTTTTGCTTCCCAATTCAAATGGGATTTTTTTCTACACCTTACCATGTCCCTCCTTGCCCTAAACCTAGCCATCCTTCACTTTTTTTTTGCTTAAACTTAACCATCCATGCTGTTGTTGCATGTGCTGTCTTTTCCTAAACAAAACTACCATGTGCATTTGTTGACAACATGGCAGCGACATCCTGGACCATAAACAACAGATGTAGAAGAATACTTGATGTCCACTGACAAAGTTGCAACATGTGATGAGTTGGGATGAGAATGTGCTGTATTAACAGTTGGATAGATAAAACTAATCAACCTTTTTGCATAAATACTTCTACTGACTTGGATTGAGTCAACAGTCAAAACCCACCAAACCAGCACTTCTGTGTCAGAGCAGGCTGTGGGTGTATAAAGGGTGTTTGTATGCCTGCATACTTCTGTGTATGTGCTCCATTTGGACTTTAGGCTTAATTCCTTCCTCTGCATTGTCATTGCTTTTATTGGGCTCCCACATCATCGCCATCCGAAGAGCACCATTACAGCTGTGTCAGGGTTAGAGGAAACATACTGTACTTTAACAGACAGAGCCTGATAGAAAATCACTCAGGGGAGACTTTGATCATTTAGACGAAAATTGGATCAAGACAAAATCATAAAAATGTCTTTGGCATCAGGCCCACTGAGCACCAAGCTCCTATAGGGAGGGAGGAATCCCCAGAGAGGTTTTTTAATTCCAAATTGAGATATCCACCACTTTTGACATCCAGTATTTGAAAAATGATTGATAGCACAAATTACGTAGCCCTATGATAGACGCAAACAAGCCCTTGCTCTGGAGAATGATGAGACCAACTGACTGGATCCTTAAAGTATTAGAGCTATGACATGATCAACTCTAGGTAATGATTTTGTTAAACCTAAATTGATTTATAGGTCACATAGTGTTTTGAATAGTGATGGACAAAGCAGTTATTTTTAGTGTACTGAATCACTAGAATCATTTATTTGAAATATTTTTCACCAAATCATAAGGTACAATATAAAGCAATGCAGCACAATATAACCAATGTAATCATAAGCCAGTAATCAATGTTTAACAAATGTTTTATTGTCCTCATACAATGGTTCATATGTTTTACAAAAATGCACGTATTCATATATAAGTAAATGCACATGACTCTGGCATGAAAGTCCGAGGTTTGTTTGATCCACCCACCTACCCTCTGTACCCTCTGACTCCTTATATCAGGTTGTTACCAGCAGCATTTCAACCTGATGCCAACCTGACGCATTTCCTGTGGATGCAACAAGTGCCGCCCAGCTGCGCTCTCCAGTGATGCAGCCCATTTCGCATTTTGGGCAGGTGGGGCAGGTGCTGTCTGGCTGGCTGTCAGCATATAATAACAACATGACCAGTTATGTCAGGCTACATTGTCACCTGAAGCCATCCAGTGGAGTTTCTTTTGCAGGTAAAAGGTGTCTATTGACATCACAAGCAATGCCAAAGTGGTGCTATTTCACAGTTTGGATGAAAACAGGCTGGTGCATAACATACTGCCATGGATGGTGCCTCTGTGAATTGATTTGTGACGCCGATATCACTGACAAAGCAGCAGTATTTGACTAGTTAGGAGTGAAAGCAATTACTGCTCACAACTAACAGAGCTCAATTGAGCTGAAAAATAAAGTAATCGTTTCAGGTAATGATTCATTTCAGTTTGTTTACCCAACAAAACAACAGTAATTTTGATGTAGAAATAGACTAAGCTATGAATCATATTTAAAATAAATAGCATGGTAAGAGCTTGCAGTGTTCTCCCAAAAAACATTGTTTTATATACAGTGGAGACAGTCGTCAAAGAAACTAGAAAGCCATAAAACTCTTTACAGTGTTAGATATGAAGTGGCTTTAAAGTAATTCTATTGCATCATGTGTTCCTTAACTATTAATAAATTTAAGCATCTGTCAAATTAAAAAGTTCCTGTACTTTTAGACAAGGAACAAATAACTCTAGATGAATCACACAGGAAAGAAGCAGCATTACTTTTGAACTATCACATTTAGCCAGAGGCATGTACTTGCTTTTTTTTCTGTAAATCACAGAGATCCTACATATTACAGAAGCTCTGCTGTCAAGCATGGACTTAAGCAGTGTGAGCTTGATTGTGCCCTTTGATCTCTGCAATATGAACACTCTATTTTCCCTTTCTATGCATTACATAAACATACCATCCAGTACAGTTTGTAACAAAGGAATGTAGGCTGTCAAAGGTTGACTTTCTAGCTTACTTTTGCCAAAACATAGGTGTGTAGGTGTCATCCATAGAAAAGAATAAAAGGAAAGTTTGAACGTATTGAGAAATACTCTTATTTGCGTTCTCACTGAACCTTTGATGAGAAGATTTATCCCATCATCTTGTCACTCCATTGACTGTGGAGCTGGATTCAGGGGCGATTAGCTTAACATAAAGACTGAAAGCAAAAGGAAAACAGCTAGCCTTGCTCTTTTCAAATGTCAAGAATATGCAGCTCACTTACTGAGATATTGTATATTTTTTGGGATAATCTGCAGACAAATAGAATCATAAAAACATCAATTTTGAGGTTCATGGTAAATTTAGTACTAAACCTGGATATTTGCCATTAACAGTCAGGGACATTGACGTCCACAAGTCTTGTCATCACTGTAGAGTTGAAACTGACTTTTGGTATGTCAGCCATGAAAGCATCTTAGCTACAATGATGGCAATCCCATATCCAAACTGTCCATCACCCTGGTCCAGACTCAGATCTGTTTTTTTCTCATGCACCGTTTAGATGATATTTGCGATCTTGAGTTAAATGTCACGAATAATATTGGAAGTATTGCCGTAAAAGTTGGCATACACATTTATGTCCCTGGAGGTACAATATCGTTCTGATGACGAAAAAACCCCAGGGAATGAGGGCCAATATTTCAGGCTGATCCGGTGTAACCAGCGGATATCTGGCCCAAGACTTTCTTTTCTGAGTGCTGGATCCTTTGGGGTTGCTTTTGGCGATAGCCGATGGGTACCAAAATGGCAATCCAGCTATTGCTTTCTACCACGCTACACAGACTTGCTGTTCAAATGTGTTCAGTCAATACTACTTGGGCTACAGTCAGACTACAAACCAGATCAATTTCGACATCAAAATCTTTCCCGTCACCCAGCTTCTGCATGCAGATATCTGTTTATAGAGATAACCCTGGGGGTACATTATACTGAAACTGATGATCCCCTGGCTGTTATAGAAAACATTATCATACAAGCTAACCTCTTGAGCTATCTTGTGTCATATGACTTAACCATTTGATCTTTCATGCCTTAGATATAGTCTTCACACTCTGCACATTTATGCTTTTATGTTTCACCCACACTTTAGACACAAGAGGAAGTCTGACAGCATGCCAGACAGAAATGTGATCTGCGATTATGAACTTGAACATTTCAAAGTGTGAATGGCTAGTCAGCAGGGTGGAGACTGCTTGATAAGTAAGATGGAAAGCAACCTTTGTTTCACCTTTCGCCCAACCACATATTGAACAAGAAACTGTATAAATACTCTGCATGTTGTACAGGTGCATTGGTTCCTTCTTTGCCTCTCATGAAGAGACCGCTGTTCGTGTAGACACCTTTTTTTGGCTTTGTATGAAGACATTTTGTGTTTTCTCACATTGGCCTCTCTTTGATAAAGAGATTTCCATGATACTGACTTTTTATTTAGCGCCACCATCTGATTAAAATTTCACTTTGTTCAATATGGTTTTGATCAAAATGCCTACCTGTAAAACTAGAAATCATCTTCATCTGTTCTTCATGTTTGGTGCAAATTAAAAAATATTAGCATGCTAACAAGCTAGATAACATACAAAACATTGTAACTGATAAATATCAGCATGTTAGCATTGTGGTTATGAGCATGTTAGCTGACTTAAATTAGCATTCAGCATAAAACACTGATGTACCTTATTCCATACTCAAAGCTGCTAACATGGCTATAGACTCTTACATAACATCTAAAAAGCAAAGATGCATCTGTTCTGGAATTTGCTAAAAGGTACTACAAAGTAATTTAGGATAAGACATTTTTACCAAATGACCAAATTGAAACTGCAGTTGTAAATGTTAGAACCTAACTAGGTCAGCTCGGGTATTTGCTTACTGCTCTACTGCTATTGTGTAAGACATTAATGCTTTCCTAATCTCCACTAACACACATGATCAAGATCTTATTCCATCTTCCAGCTTCTCTGTACAGCGTGTTGTGATGAAGTTGATTTGTTAAAAGCACTCTACATATAAATTTGACTTGACTGGACCTGACAGGGAAAGCGCTGTATTGGTTGTTTGAACTAGGCCTCTTTGCCAGAAGGGTGAACATCTTTCTCTATAGCGTTAACCAGCCCAACATCATGTGTCAGGAAACCCACATGTCAAGGAGGAGAAGGGAGATGATGAAAGATGATGGCAGAGGGTAGATTCCTGCAAGGGTAGACAGACACATAGAAATGAGCAGCACAACATTGCACAGAGCATACAGCAGTAGTAATGGTAGTACTCAGTCTATAGAAAAGGCCTTGAGGGGCATTTTCTGGCGTGGCAGTGGCACAAAGCTCTCACTAGACCAAGGCATTCACCCCTTAAGGGACTTAAATCTGCGTCTGGAGCAAAGTAAAGTGTTCTTGTAATAGATGGTCAATGTCATGGTGGTCTATTGTGTTTGCCTTGTAGGTGATAGCTACAGTGATGAGGTCAAATAAGATGGGAATAGGCAGTCCAATTCCCCTTGTGAGTGAGGTAGAGAGTGTGAGTGTTTTTGGATGTGAAGCTGGAGACTGACCTCTACAGCTCATCAGGTTTTCTATTGGCCGTGAGGAAGCTGTTTTCTATGTGTTTGTGTATGAACGTGCGTGTTGTTGAGCACCAAAAACGTAGCAAATACAGCCATAAAAACTATGGTACACAGCAAACATCAACAGCAACTCACAAGGAGGGGGTTGGTGGAAGCAGGGGTTGAATGAGGGGTTATACACCATCAGGATGCTGGGAAAAAAGCACTTAGGGAGCATGGAACAAATCAAAGTAACTGTGTTCTTTTTGAACTACAGGGAAATGTCCCTGTAACTCCAATCATTACCGGAGTTCAACAGCCAGGGAAGCTTACCTGATGTGCGGGTGCTTAAAAAGCACATCGACGAGCTTGTCAAAAGTTTGCCAGAGCTGAATGCTTTAGTCATCCTTCCCCTTAAGGTCCAATCAGATGTCTGCTCCTGTGTTTCCCTCCCTGATGGGCCTATGCTCTACCTGACAAGTACAAAACTGACAATAAGATGATCAGAGCCTTTCAAAGCTTGCCTGCTCTTTTGTCTGAGAGACCAGAGGAATAAACATCCACAAAGCTGAGATATCTTGCTGCAAGTAAGCATTCTTGGTTTGGGAAAAATAACAAGACAACACTTGTATTGGCTATGCACCAAAAACTTGTAACCTGTTAACTCATCTCATCAGTGTTGCACCCGTGTCTTGGAAGGGATACATTAGAGTTTCGGGGAATACTCTGTAAAAAGTATAGGAACTGATTTAAAGTATTTGTGAACCAAATCTAGAGATACTGTACCTTCATATTGTGTTGGACAACAGTTGACCTGCCTTAACAGATGGAGTCAGGGAGAGGTCATATAAACTGATTATCTGAAAACATGTGTGTGATAGGACCATGGCTGTCTAAAGGCTCTGAAGAAGTATTTATGAAGTAACTATGTTGTCAATGACGAAAGAAAAAAGACTGTGGCATTCACTTTTGCTCAAGAGGTAGAAAACTTAGAACTACCAGAATGCACTACACTCAACCAGAGCAATAAATGCTCTTGCTGGTGAGTGGAGTAATGTGACCTTATCCCCTTGACACAATGGTGGCCAGTAATCTATGATTACAGTTAACTGGTAAGGTAAACCATGTTGCTAAAAACATTTTAGGTGAGAAATATGCAATTTTAACAGAATCATGAGCCTTTTTGAGCCTACATAATCTTTCCCTAAACATAACATAACCTGGGTGCCTAAACTTAACCAGCTGTTAACCACAGGATTGTTAAAACATGAAGAAATGTAACATTTCAACATAGAATATTGGCATAATAATAACAATGTACAAATATAATGTTTGAAAAAATGTTCAAAGCCATATTGTTTTGCATTCAATAGCTGCAAAGTTGCTAAGTGTCTGTTTACTGTGAGGACTGGGCTGGACACATGCAATAGGTTTTCCTGAGCTGCTGGCTCTCTCTGGTGACATTATTGAGAGCAACTAAGATTCAGCTAAAGGAGAAACTGCAGAGGTGGGTGATGATTCTCTCCCTGCAAGCCTTTTTCACATTACACAGAGTCACTTGAATCATTGTTACTATAAAAAAATATTGATTAGTTCCAGTTTAAATTGTAATCAGCTGAGCTTGCTTACGGTTTTCCAGCAACACTCTGTTACAAATGCACCAGTCAAATGGATTTCAAGAGAGCTCTCTCTCTTACATAGTCCTACAGCAGGAGGAAAGACTTTTGTTTTCTATAGCATTTTCACATAACATATTTGTAGATTTATTTCACAGACAATCTCTGTCTTACAATGAATTACTTTTTTTCTTACAGAGGGTTATTTTTCTGTCTTCGCTGGCACCACAACAATGCTGAAGGCAGACACCAACTGCAGAGGCATGACCCACAGCAAGCACCCCCTCCCAGCAAGACAGATCATAGCTTCTGTCAAAACAGCAGTGAAGCTGCAACCCCAGTTGAGAGTGTCAGCTGGCCTTTCCACACAGTGCAAGACTGGCAGCTGAAGGTCGGCCTAGAGAGACAACACAAATGCCCAGAAAGCATCACTGACTGCACATAATTCAGTCATGCTGATGACAGGAACATGAAAAAAGGTGCTCCCACTGACTCTGTGCTCAGACTACTGGATGCACAAAGCAAGGGGGGAATACAAGCCAACCATTAAACCCAGAGATAAAAAGCATGCAATATTCATCATTTCATTTTATGTTCTAGCAATATGTGGCTGATGGCGATGGTTGGCAGGGCCAACAGTAAGCCCTGATCAACAGGCAGGTTCTGTTTGCTTGCCTCCCTTCTAATCTGATTCATCTTCCCATGCAAACAACTAATCCTTTTATGTGTACTGTTGCGAGACTGAGACGAGGCCATGTGCCTTCATGTGAGCTACTTTGTATCGGTGCATGTGTAGATTGCCTTTTCCTGCCTGATCTGATAAAAGCAACTGGAGAGTTTACATACACACTGCATCCTGACATTCACATTCATCTCACATGGTTTTGTCACACCTCACTGTAGTCACAGATGCAAAAGTCCTGAAATGGCATGTTAGAAAATGGTAAATAAGAAGGAATCTAACTTGTCAAGACTACAATTCAGTGTGACAGAAGAGTTACATAATTAATTATGACATGAAAAATAAATGTGTTAAAATCACTCGTTAATAATTTTATAGTAATAATGAATTTTAAAAGAGGGCACTCATAGTGGCCAGGCTTGGGGGGTATGTAATATTTCATACCTTGATACCTTCTGGGGTATACTAACCCATTCTCACTCCTAACTCATCAAATAGCGCCACTCTGTTGTCAGAAGCCATCTTCCTTATCGTACGCTGGCGGACAGCTGGATGGCCGCGGACATGTCGCACAGGCGGTGTCACGAGACAATGCGGCTTGACAAAAGCGGTCCTGTGTGCCCGAAATGCTGCAGACAGTGTCACGTAATAACCATGCCAGTAACCACGTATTACCTGACTGCACTCATAGGGTGAGTGGGTGTGGATGTGGATGCCTTGCTGTGTAGATGTGTGTGTGTGGTTTTTTTCCACACCTCACTGCGTGCCTCTTTTGCTTAAACATAACAATTTGTGACTTTGGTGGGTTATCCCAATCATCGTGACAGTCAGCGCTGTTGTGTGAACATGGGGACCGTGCTGCTTCAAGCATATGTGCTCTGTTGAACATCATGTTAACGGACTTTTCTGTCTGTAGTGCCGTCTAATGTAGAATAAAATATCTTATCACAGCTTTTGATGTTATTATATTCTGTAAGACATATCTTAAATTATGTTTCTGACTTTGCAACAAAGTACAAGCCACATGGGCACTTTAATAAAGTGAATTGAGTATTACAGGTGATTCAGCCCCAGACATCTTCCTCCCTGAATGGAGATTAAGACAAGAATCCCCCTTAATCACTGCTTTGGAATTGGCACAGTTTCACCAGGGGGAGCCGCCAGGGTGGAGGGAGTTGAGGAGGTGCAATCTCATCGGCTCTTACAAGAATATCCCCCAGATTAGTGGCATATTCATGAGCAAATCTAGGTTTATTCCCAAAATCTTGACTAACAGATGGTGTGTAGATAAAATATGGAAGTGTCTGGTAATGTAAGCCCTCACATCTTCTGAGGGCATGAGTGGACAACAGTGTTACTGTGGAGCTGTCTCAGTCTGCGCAGGCCTTCAACATGCATTTATCCACTAACTGTCATAACCTTTAGATGTTATGCTGTCCCAGAGGGAATAAACTTGTATGTCAATCTCATGCCAACATTAGAAATGAGATGTTCTCTTGATCGTCATCAACAGACAGTAAGGCTTATCAGCAGCATAGTTGCTTTGCTCTGGCATGATGAGCCATTACTTCTCTATGAAGAGAGAGAAGACGCCAGGGCCACCTTGACCTTTCAGTGCAACTCAGATGTTACGCCTCACCATTGCAGTCAAAGTCATGGCGTAACTTAATATTTTTGGAGGAATCCCCCTTTATTTGATAGGCCAGATAGTTTGAAAAGGGGAGCGAGAGAAGGGATGACATGCGGCAGAGGGCCAAGGGTGAAAATGAACCCACACCCACTGCGGCAAAAACACAGACCCTGCACATGGGCCCCCACCCTAGCACTTCTTAATCGTTTGATTATTATTCATCTTCTTCTTCAAAGAAATATATTTGCCAATGCTATTTAAAATGAAAATAACAAAACATTTGCATATTCCTCATCGGTGTAAATCCACCTGGCAATAACATCTGATTCTGATTCTGATCTGTGCTACACTCAGGTTTTTCAAAATCCAGTGTGTCAGCAATATGTCAAACCTGCCTAGTTGAGAGGCTTTAAGAAACATGCTTGTTTCTAACAGAGGCTGGTGTTTAATGGGTCCCAGAATATTTCCACTTATATTACTGGATCAACAATTGAAGATTAGACTTGAAACCAAAATCCCTGCTTAAGAAGGAAGATGTAAGGATGAGTTTCTCATGAGTAATCTCTTTGCATATAGAAAGTGCTTTATAGTATCATGTACATGAACATCAAGACTTCAGTCTGATTTTTCCAATTTGTTTCTTGGTAACTTTCTCTGTATTTCATGTGAACTAGATGTATGCACATACAGCTCGTCATGCAAAATTTGTTCCAGGAATTCAGCTCTAAATGTCACTGCTCCCATCATTGAATATTGAATATCAATATCATGCTCTAAATGTCACTGCTCCCATCAAAGCATATATTCTGGTTGTGTACCGCCCACCAGGGGGTAATCTGGATGGCTTTGTCTCTGAAATGGACATGTTACTCTCTGACATCCCTGATGATGGCACACCACTGATTGTCATGGGAGACATGAACATTCACATCGACAGTACTCTGGCAAACAACTTTCTGGCACTCCTCTCCTCCTTTGCACTTGTACTAGCTCCTTCTCCTCCCACCCACAAAGCTGGCAAAGTCCTTGACTTGGTGCTGACTCGTAACTGCTCCATAGCAGATGTGACAGTTACCCCACTACACCTGTCAGACCATTTCTTGGTAAAATTTGCAGCTACCTTTCCGAAATTGCAGACACCCACTCAGAAAATTTCCCTCCGCAGAAACCTTAAGTCCCTCACAACAGCACTGCTGTCTGATGAGGTGAGCTCTGCCATGCCTGACCACTCACACTTCTCCTCACTTTCTGTTAATGAGGCTACAGAAACACTCTGTTCCTCTCTGGCATCCTCTCTGGACAAACTCTGCCCCCTGGTGTCCAAACCAGCCAAGAAAAAAACAACCAAGTCCATGGCTCTCTGAAGTTCTGAGAGAACAAAGAACTGGACTCAGGGCAGCAGAAAGAAAGTGGCGCAAATCCCAAGAACCCACTGATTTGTCCTCATACAAACAGAAACTTGCTTCCTTTACCTCTTCCTTGCAGTCCGCTAAGAAAGCCTTCTATCAGAACAAGATCTGTGCTGCTACTGACTCCAGAAAACTGTTTATGGTGTTTAACTCCTTGCTTTCTCCTCCTGCTGCTCAGCCTTCCCCTACATTGACTCCAGACATGTTCTCCTCCTTTTTCACTGAAAAGGTGGCTGCAATCAGCAACCAGTTCTCTGAGCCTGACCGGCCCAGTCAGCTCAAATCCACTACTGCTGCTTCACTCTGCTCTTTCACTCCTCTGACCGAGGATGAGGTCTCCAGACTTCTTCTGAGCTCAAAACCTACAACATGTTCTCTCGATCCAATGCCCACCCGCATCCTGCAGACCATCCTGCCCACTATCAAACCTGCAGTCACACACATTGTCAATTCCTCCCTAAAAACTGGCACTTTTCCTGCTACTTTTAAGCAAGCCCATGTCACCCCACTGCTCAAAAAGCCTAACCTCAACCCCGCCCAGGTTGAAAACTACAGGCCAATCTCACTTCTACCATTTCTGTCGAAAATACTGGAGCGCGCAGTATTTAACCAGGTCTCTGAACACTTGCGGAACAACAACCTACTTGACTCCTTTCAGTCTGGCTTCAGGTGTGACCACTCCACTGAGACTGCACTCCTGTCAGTCACTGAGTCACTGAGACTGGCTCGAGCGGCTGGTCAATCCTCTGTCCTACTGCTGCTTGACCTGTCTGCTGCCTTTGACACGGTGAACCACCAAATCCTCCTCTCCACACTCTCCGAGCTCGGCATCTCAGGTTCTGTCCTATGGTGGTTCAAGTCCTACCTCACAGGCAGATCCAGAGTGTCATGGCGAGGAGAGGTGTCTAGGTCATATGGCCTATCGACAGGGGTTCCTCAGGGGTCAGTGCTTGGTCCCCTACTCTTCTCTCTGTACACCACCTCACTCGGTGCAGTGATCCGCTCCCACGGTTTCTCCTACCACTGCTATGCGGATGACACTCAGCTCTTCCTCTCCTTTCCACCTGATGACAGAACGGTCTCAGCTCGGATATCAGCGTGTCCACATGGATGAAGGAACGCCACCTTCAGCTAAGTCTGTCTAAGACCGAACTCATGGTCTTTCCAGCTTGTCCATCTGTTCAGCCTCGGATCAGTGTCCAACTTGACTCGAGCCTACTTGTGCCCACTAACTCAGCCAGAAACCTGGGTGTCATGATTGATGACCAACTGACCTTTAAGGTTCATGTGACCTCAGTTTCTCTGTCTTGCCGTTATGCCCTCTACAACATCAGGAAGATCAGACCCTTCCTGACCCATCAGGCCACACAGCTTCTGGTTCAGGCTCTTGTGATCTCACGCATTGACTACTGCAACTCTCTTCTGTCAGGCCTCCCTGCATGCTCATTCAAACCTCTTCAAATGATCCAGAAGGCAGCAGCACGTCTGGTCTTCAACCAGCCCTAAAGAGCACATGTCACCCCGCTGCTAATTTCTCTTCACTGGCTTCCAGTGGCAGCCAGAATCAAATTCAAAGCACTTCTCTTGGCTTACAAAACAATCACAAGAACTGCTCCAGCCTACCTGGAATCCCTGATGCAGGTCTACTCTCCTTCTCGCCCACTCACGCCTGCATGCGAAAAGACACCTGGTGCTTCCAGCCCAGCACGGCTCTAAATCTCTAGCCAGACTCTTCTCCTCTGTTGTTCCCAAATGGTGGAACAAACTTCCAAACTCTGTGCGTTCTGCTGAGTCCCTTTCTACCTTTAAGAGACAATTGAAAACTCATTTGTTCCGAGAACACCTCGGCACTTAACCTGACTCTTCTCCGCTTTGCCCTTTGGGGTAAATTAAGTCAGAAGGTCCAAAACCCAGCACCTAATGATTATCTAGCACTGACAAAGTTGTGTGATGTTGTATGATTGTCATCATAAGAAGTGATACTGAGATTGTTGAATGAGATCACTACTGGTTATTACTTTGGTTTAAAAAATAAATAAATAAATAAATAAATAAATAAAAATAAAAAAATAAACGGGCTGCGGCACTTCTTCTGCCACTAGACAGCAATACCTGTGACCAATCACACCTGAAGCACTTTTTGCACTTACTAAGGGTTTTTTTCCTTAAGTCTAAATTCTTGCTTGTGTTGTACGTCGCTTTGGATAAAAGCGTCTGCTAAATGAAATTGTAGAATTGTAGCTAAAGGGTTAAATTGATCCAACAGCATGCACTCTTCTCCCACATATTTTTGTTCCCATTGAATTCAGATGAGCATATTCTCCATGCATGCGTATGAGTTAGAACAAAGGTCTAAACTTTAATTGGTTGTTAGTGTTGTAACTTCTGACTGCTTGATATTGTATATAAAATCCCACATGGCTGACAATCATGATACTCATGCTGGGAATTTCAATCTCCAGTGACTTAAAATGCATATGTTATTATAGTTAATTTGTCTTTTTAACTGCCTTATGCAATTTGATTGCCAGACAGCAGCCAAAAAAAGGAATAGAAAGTGTAATTTATGAAAAATTCCTCTAGGGAGACAATGGTAATGTAGATTAATTAACCAGTGAGCCATATGCAGCCATGGTAGATGTCCCAGTTTTTGACTGCACACCGGTGAACTAATACTGGTTAATTATGGCTGTGCTACCACTCCATCCCAAGAGGAATTATTTGGAAAATTCATGAGTAATTGTGTAGTAAGAAAACACAGTAATTAAGGTTAAGGAGGAAAATGAGGACAGAAGACTGGGGAAGTGGAAGGTGGACGATAAGGCATAGTGTATGACATAAGGGAGAAGCCTTCTGTCTGCACAGTTTTCACCCTGAAATGCTAGAAGTGTGTGTGTGTGTGTGTGTGTGTGTGTGTGTGTGTGTGTGTATGCGTGTGTGTATATTTCACTATGAACCATGCAATTTTAATCTGTCCAATAAAACAGCTCCCCAGTGCAGCAGCGGATCGCTTACAAGGCTGTAAAAGTTTGATGCGGCTCTTGTCAGGTTGGATTTAGCGTCCTGGGCTCTGTAAATCGGCTCACGGTAGACCGTATGGCCAAGTGCGGAGTGCGGATCTCAATCTTGATTTATTTATCGTTGTCTTATGTCTGCCAGGACAGGCAGTGCAGGTTGGCCTATTTCTGCTCATGCAGTATACTAGAAAGTAACAGGTCTCGTGCTATTTCAGTGATGACATTACATACAGGACATTGTTACAAGAGGGCCTACATTTCTGATAATCAACAAATCTTAGTCTCAAAACTAATGAAAATGTTTGGCAGTCTTTTCACCTTTTAAGTGCGAGGTGTCGAACTGTATGAAGCAAATATTGCACAATTTAGAGTGGCCTTTTGTTGTGAGAATCCCAAGGCACACCTGTGTACTAATAATGCTGTTTAATCAGCATTTTGATATTCCATGCCTGTCAGGTAAATGGATTATCTTGAAAAGAAGTGCTCAATAAGACAGATTTTGAAAATCTACGATCAGGATTTAAAAAAAAAAAAAAATGTCAGTTGAGTGCATAAAAAGTCTCAGATCCTTTACTTAAACCTGTAAAAAATGGAAGCAAAAACAAAAGTGTTACAATTGTTGTTCAGTAGTTCAGTAGCTAGTTCCCCAGCATTGCTCACCACATTGTTTATTGTTCTGTCGCAGTATTTTTCAACTTTATCAGTCAGTTGTTTCCAGCAGCATGCGGCTGTTTTCAGCAAGAAGGCTCTAAAATCCACTGACAAAACCTACCCAGCACCCAAACAAATTACAGAAACAGTTAGTGACTAATGAACATAGTGGAGGATTTAGCAGCTAAAGAGCCAGATGTTGAACATTTGGTTTGGAGTGCATTGAGATCCGAACAATGGGTGGTGCTAATTTTCAATTTGGGTGCCATTAGACCACTGCAGAGGATGATTACTCAGCATTGTCAAACTTTAAAGCCACGAGAACAAGAAACAAACAAAGCCCATTGCCATTTCACTTTGTCACTTTTAGCTTTTAGTAATACTATAGATTGTCAACTTTTTTGTGATAATTAGATTTTTCCACGTTTTCAATGCATGATTTGATAATGCGTAAAAGAACAGGTGAATGGAAGCTTTAAGTAACTAATCGACTAACCATGATTTAGGAAAAAAATGTAATCAAAGTCTACATTAAAATGTGGGTGTGGTGGTCAAAGGTCCCTTGAGAAATTATATCTACTCTTTATCATTGTGACCACAGTATGGAAAAAAAATGTGTTCAGAAGAGAAAATAGGACAGAGGACAAAGCAGTGAGGCATCAGATTTAGTTGCCAGTCTCTCTGAAGGTGTGGATCTTAACCCAACCATTGCCATTTCACATAATTTTAGTAATACATGGGGCCATTGGTTTATGATGGGTGTTTGAAAGCAACAAAAACCCTTTTTGGTAATTTTTTTGCCCAGCAAACTGGATTTCTAAAAGGTGGGCAACATTTTGAAGAATGCCTTTGAATTCTTGTGTGGCCTCATACATGGCTATTTTGGCAGCAAAGTGGCACAATAAACAGTGTTACTGCAAGGACCATTAAAAGATATCCTGTGGAGCTTTTGACTATGAGTAGAGCTATGGAGGTTTTTTTTTGTTTTTTTTTTTAAGAGCAGGTAACCATTTTTATTTGTTAATGTATATGCATTACACATTTCTGCAACTGTTTTCATGCTGTGCCTCCGCTGGACAGACCCTGGCAGTGGTGCACAACAAAATATTGCAAGGTAAGAACAAACAACTAGGCAAACAAGACTTATAGTTAGCAAACAAAAATGGAAACTGTTTAAGAAATAAAGTACAAAGTTAGACGTCCTTTAAAGAGCACTTAGACGAAATTTCTTCAAATTTGGCACAAATGTCCACTTGGAGTCTATGATGAAGTGATTAGATTTTGGTGGTCCAGGTCTCTGTGTGTCAATCTCAATCTCCTGAGCGAGATATCTCGGGGGCATAGATGAAACATCCATTCGGAATCAACGATGGAGCTGATAGGAATTAGGTTGTTAAAAGTCAAAGTTCAGGGTCACTGTGACCTCACAAAACCTTTTTTTTGCCAGTACTTAAGAATCCATGCACTGATTGTGACCATATTTCACACATCTCTCTGCTATAATAACGAAATGAAGAGATGGCATTTTATATCCAAAATGTCAAAAGTCAACTTTACTGTGACCTCATGATGTTCTGCGAAAACATATATCTGGTTATTATTTGACACCATTACTGAGGAACAAAAGGGAAGTCATTTAGCTGAACACTGGTGACACTACTCTTGGGTACCCACATTGAAATCGTGGTCTAAGGCATTACCATTATTTTCCAGTTGATTTTTAAGAAGAGTTTGTAGTTTGAATTTTTTAATCTGGTACTGCTTTTGCAGATCCATTTTAGCCAAAGACTTCACCCAGATGGTTTGTTACACAGAATCATCTGAGAAACTGTTCTTGGAAACTGTTTGGACAAGGGCAGGAACTTTCAAACAATACTTGGCTGGTTACTGGAAGAACCTTCTGTCTATCAGTATCCACTCAGCAGAAGAGCAAAAACATCTTCTCTGTCGTGAAAAGCCTTTGGTGCCACTCTTTGAACTTCTTTTAATAAAGAAATACAGTTTTTCAGCATCAGCTATGCTCACCTCTGCACCCATTGGCCTTGCTGAAAAATCTTACAATTTGTAAACCCTACATTGTGGGTGCAAAACTGTGGGTCGGTAGTTGGAGAAGCAGTCCGTGAAGCACAGAGTGATCGAGCAAAACCATCCAGTGTTAAGTGTAAGTGTAGCAATGAATAAGGTATGTACTGTATATGCTAAATGCAATGGGACAAAACTTCATAGAAAATTTCCTTTACAAAAGCATGCATTAACAGAAGTGGGGATTGATACTTTCTTTGATATTATGAATAACAATTCCACTGTTGTTGGATGGAGGCCACCGCTCATCTCACCTGTGCTGTCATTCATTTGTGATCCTAACAAAGCATCACCATTAATCAGCCCCTTGTTTCCCATGGCAGCCTAAACTTCACTGAATGGTCAAAGTAACACAACAGGCTGCAACTACAATCTCAAGAGAACAATCAGTGTGTTTGCATGTGTGAGCGAGAGGTGACAGACAGGAGGTGTAAAGTACTGTGCGCATGTCTCAAAGTGTGAATACATTATATCTTTGCAAGGACAGAAGGGCGTAAAACAATGTGCAGAAGTGCAGTTTTGAGTGGTAAAGAGTTATAGTTATTCATATGTTTGTGTGTACACTTATGCATTTCTGTGTGCGCTATGTGTTTTATGTGGAGGTGTGTGTTTCCGAGTCAACGGTTTCTGTACCTTTAAGCCAGCGTGTGGGTGTTAAGTGTTGTTTATCTCTGATATAACCTTCTGTCTCTCTAGTCTGTTCCAGTTAAAACAGCTGCAGGTAGGACTGTAAATTATGCTACTGCAATTCTTTATTGTTTCCTCTCTTTCCCTCGGTCTCACTGTCTGTCTAGTAAGTACTTTAATAGCTTATGCTTTAGTTTTTTGATTTCCCTTCACAGCCAACTTTAAATGTTGCTGATTGACGGTCACGTGTTTCATTCAGAGTCAGAGTGTGGAAATAACTAAAAAAGGTCAACTGGTGTTCTAGCACCATCTCTCTCTAAAAAAAATGGAAATAAAATAAAATAAGTCAAAGACAACAAGAGTGATAATGTCATTTTTTGCGGCACAATTCAGCTAAGCAGTAAAGAAAGGGCCACTGCCACTTCAGTTGCATTTGGCAGGAAACAACAAAAGCAAACCAAATATGTGGATTGTGTGCCTGTGTATGTGTGTGTAGGCAGAGATAACAGTTAGGAGTTTAAGCTTCCTTCCCCAGAACCCTGTGTACCAAAACAATTTAGCTCGAGTTAATACTACTGAAAATCTTATCAAAATCTAAATTCCACAGTCCACTCAAGTCCAATTGTGCTTCGACCCAAAACCAGCAGAGAAAGTTAATGTAAGTACAGAAACAGACTGGGAAGCTGAACAAGCTGACTCTTGAGATTTTTAAGCCCTGAATGGAAGGCAGACTGGTACCAGTATTTTTTCCATCAGTCCTGACTATCTGTTGTAACCTGTTGCTGCCTGTCCAAACTAGATAGTGACTGATAAGTGCAGAAAACAGACTTGATTATTGCAGTATAGAACTGGATCAGCAGTTCTTGAGGCAGGCTGTACTTCCTGAGCTGGTGCAAACTGTTTGTTTTTTCTTTAAATGATATAATATAAAAACAGCCTCACAGTGTCATGGACAAGGCTGTGGATTCATCATTTTGTTCACTTGATGATGGCACTTGAGGAAAAGTTAGAGACCACCATTAGTTAGTTTACATTTTATCATGTGGCTAAATCTCACAGGATGCATGTAAAGCCTAGCCCTTTCTCACTCTAAACCCAGAAAAGGCCTTCTGCTATGTCTGTGCTTTGGGCGTAAATGCACGACACCAAAATGCACCTTTGCATGGAAAGCTGCTGGGTGGCATCAGCTGAGAACACAGCCAACCAGAACTGGGCACGTTGTTATAATACGCCAGCAGTCTGCTGGACGGCAGGTGTCATGTCCGCCTCATACAAACAGTGGCAGTGTCACTTCACGTGGCCAGATGGAAGCTGTCATGTGTGCTTGAAACCTTTTTAGGACAGCGTCAGGTTGTAACACTGCTGATAACAAGGTTTTGTAAAGAGTGTGAGGGCATATATACGGCAGGCAGTGTAGTAGGGAAGTACATTTTTTCCCACAAACCTGGACATTTTTGCAGAATTCTATTGTTTGTTTCTCATTTATATGTGATGGGTTTTTTTCTACACATTACCATGTGCCTCCTTGCCCTAAACCTAACCAAATATAACCACAAAACGCGTCACTTCACCAGGTGCATTTGCTGAAATCATAATAGCAGGATCCCCAAGTGTAAGCAACACACAGAAGGATTCCTAACCCCAAAAATGTAGATGCGGAAGTCCACTGACAAAGTTGTAACATCTGACGAGCTGGGATAAGAGTATTGTAATGCCATGACACACTGTCACATAGTTGTCAAGACAACAATGTCAATGTGCTGATGGTTACCCCATCAAATATTTAGGATTCATCCTCTGGGGACCAAAATTTAACCCAGTTCATCCAATATTTTTGTAGGTGTTTTGGTCTGGATCAAAGTGGTGGACTGAGTGACATTGCCATTGCTGCAGCTCTACTACGACTGTGACTAAAAATGTATTCACTCAATATTTATGAAGCATAGTTACTGTAGACCTGCCAGTCAGTCAGTCAGTTTCGATGGGGTGTCCACTGAATACATCCAGCCTGAGGAAAAAGGGAATCCTTCCTCACTCTCTCTGATCACTGCCTCCAGAGCAGTTTTGACCCTTTTACCATGGCCAGTGTACTGACATGGACTTACACTAAAGCATATGCATGCACACACAGGTAACTGGGTGCTGCATCCTTCACTGAGTCAGAGTAAAAAAGAAAAAAAAAAAACACAAAAAGACAGTTTCAAACTACACAAGTAATCAAGCACATTGCGTTTGATTTATTGGACGATTTCAAGTGTTGCATTTAAAAACATCAATGAACTCAGATAGGTGGTTGCTGATTTAACACTGACGCAACTCTGACAATAACAGAGGCAACTGGCTACAATGTAGTGGCAGGTCATTTCTTTCATGTCTCTTTTTTTTTACTTTAATAAACCCCTGGAAAAAATACCTCCACAGTTCTGGTTAATGTGTTCAGTATTTAATCTGCCAACATAAAGCTGATCAGGCCTGATGTTTAACGAACAGCTTCATTAGAGCCAATGATGAAGACTTAAACTCTGGTGTCACAAGTCATCAGCTTCATGTTGCTGCAGATAAACACTGAAAGGGTACATCTCTATGCAATTTTCATCTATTCACTAAATAATTAGCAGGATGGTGCCATTGTGGAAACCTGTTAACTCCCAAAACTAGATGAGTCTGAGGCCTTGCCTTTCAAAATGTGACTTTGTTGACATAAAAGGACTTTTTCCACATTCACGTCAAAGAGTAATCATTAGGTCATGTGCCTTGAAATGTTTTAGAGATCATTGTGAAGTGAATCACATAATAATGTTGTTTTTAGGATAACAAAAGGGACCACAAACCAAATGAGTGACAGCCTTTTTGCTCAAAGTATTTGTACTGACACTGCTTGTGATTCCAAGCATTGTAAAATCAAGAAATCTAGATTTGAGTTAAATCCCTGCCGTTTTGTTAAGATTTCCTTCTTCTCTAAATTTAGTTCTTAAGTTGAGGCAGCAAAAGCAAGCAGTTAAGTTAAGGTAATAAAAGTGGGCAGTTAGGCTGAGAACATTGTACATTCATACAGGAAGTAGACACCAGCCTCTCAGGTGAAAGTTTGGTTTGTTGTTGGCCCCATCCACCATCCCTCCTGCATGCCTTACACTGACTTTCCAGTTCCTTAAGTTGTTGTCCTGCAACATTTTAGACTGACGCTGTCCCACAGACTTACACACTGATGCTGCCTGGGAGAATATCATACCGCTGTGAGAGGATGGCTTTTTCTGGTGGTATTTGACACAGAAATTACCAAGTGGCAATATTTGATGACTTTGTAATGAGACCAGGTTGGTGTGCACCTGGCAAATTGATTAGTCAGTCCAATATTCACTTGTCTTTTACCTCTGTTTTGGTCAGCTTCATCTCCTAAAGGAAACTTCTGGCCATTAGCAATGAGCGAGTTGGGCAATTTAGGTGAGCTTAAATTAAAATACCGCAGGTGGGCTAGTTAACAAATGACAAAGGAGCCTTTTGAGTAAGTTCTACCTTAAGACCGTGTAATAGTCCACCTTCCACCTCCTTTCCACCCTCCACATCTCTCTCTCTCTCTCTCTCTCTCTCTCAAACACAAACAGCAAGACCCATGATGCCTCCAGGGTGCTAACTAGTTTTTCTGCTCCCCTACTACCAAACATTATCAATACTCACTCTCAGCTTGCTACTACACGACATTCATGATTCATTAAAGGACATCAATCCCAGTTAGTGATCATCACACAGTGGTGCCAGATTGTGTTCTTGTTTTTCTTAAACATGAACCAAGGGTTCCCTATTTAAAGAAATAATTGCTTTTACATATTATATACAGTATTAACAGCCTGACAGATTCAGTTGGTAAAAATCACAGCATGTCGCTTCGTGTTGACGGGAACAGATTGTGTCTCAGAGCTGGGGAGCACTGGAGCAGCTAACTGTGTCTCTAAAAGCTTTCCACCATCTCTGTCAAAGCAGCTAATTAACAAGACTACAAATAGTGCTTGCAGTAAGGAGGAGGAGGGAGCTTTTTACTACTATTTTCATTGTTTGCACTTTGGAAAACACTGCACCCAAGAGATATCTAGCAGGTTAAATATTCAAATCTTGTAGTGTGAAATCTGCTTTGACTGTCAATGACTGCAGTGACAACTTACAGAGCGCAAGATGCAGGGTTAGGGAAATATCAGATGGAGGAGTCAAAAAACCTGTAACACAACATCAGCAAGCATGGCTATAAGAAGGCTTCTCAATGTGCGGATCCCCATTTTGAACTAACAAATAACTCTTTCTTGCATCTTGTTGTGTATCTCTTCTTGATATGGATTTTTCACCTCTCCATGGAAAAGAAAAAGAACATTTTCGAAGATAACCTTTAGGATGACAGAGACATTCAGAGTTCTACAAAGGAGAGTGACGGAAAGACAGAAAATCACGCAAATAAGAAAAAAGAAAATACAGCCGAAGGACCAGAGCAAGATGAAGCGCCATATGTGTTTAGCCGAAGACAGTATACGCCATATGTTTGTAGGATATGTGAAATAAACAGTGAATGTATAACACACAAATAGAGCCTTTGTGTACCCATGAGTCATATTGATTTTTTTATTGTCTACAATTGTGTGTGATGATATAGAGCACGGGGGGTAACAAAAAGTCTGCAAAGTTTGAGTGTTTGAGTAATACTCAAATGGTCAAATTCTGGGTGTCATACATCCCAGTATTTACACAAATGCTCTACAATTTTTGGCACCTTGTAAGGACTCCAAGGCAACCGGTCTCATGCTGATTATGAATGTTTCTTTTTTTTATATATTTGGAATATAATACCATCTGGCCAGTATTTGCATCAAATGATTCATGAATCAGTTAGCCATGGCAGGACTGAGAGTAGTTTGATGTTCTGAGATACTTGTGATGATGAGTTTGATGATACTGTCTAAATTATGATTATTATTATTGGCTGTGTTTTGGAATCTTTTTAAACACTTAAAAATATATTTTAAAAATGTTGTTCTTGTTGTTGATGTTTTTTATCCTACAAAGATACGCTTAATTTAAGCTCAAGTGTTCATAAAAAGATGCAACACTTGCTATTGGCATGCATCAAGGAATGGCAATATGATTGATCTGTCGGTCCACTTTGGTCCAGATTCAAATATCTCAACAACTATTGGATGGATTGAAATCTAAACATTGCTCAGATATTTATGATCACCAGTGGCTGAATCCTACCAACTGTTGGGATTATCTGAGTCTTTCTCAATTGCAACCATAAGGGTTAGCATTTGTGGTTTTAAGTTTAATTTTTCAACTTTTTCAACTTTTGTATCGATTGCCAGGAAATTCGGTCCTATGACTTTTCACCTAGCCCCATTATCATTATCAAAATACAAATTTGTTCAAATTATAGCAAAATAAATAACATTCTCATCAGCCTCAGTTGTGGGCTACTTGGTGTTTGATGGTAATGAGGAAATATTAGCATGCTAATGTGTTAGCATAATTTTAAACAGCGCCATGCACATTTTGGAGTGTGTGTAAAAAAACACATTAGAACAATTTGTGCACTCGCAATAGTGCATCCTGTCAGGAAGTTTCTATGTTTCTGCCAGCCATAAGTATAGACAGTGCATTTGTGCACAGTAATGAGCAACAGAAATGCTTTTGTACCTTACATATGACGTGTCTTACTATATATGCTTCATGCACCGGGCAGGGGGCACTCAAAGTCTTGCAGACCTATAACTCAACTGTAGTGGTCTACCAGTACAACCTGCTTTCATTGAGAATTGATGCCATGACACAAATTTTAAGAGTAAAGTAAAAAAAATAAGTCTTGCAAAAATGGCTGTAGGAGCCATTTAGCATATTTATGTTGTAGTTTAATTTGATGAGTGAAGTACATTATTTTGACCACTAGGTGGTAGAAATAGCCTCCAGGTTATGACAGGTCATGTGGTTTATGATGTCACATTGGGTGTGCGCCAGCGTCACACGGTGTTAGATATGTATTTTTAACAAGTCACGGTGGCGGGAAAATAACACTGGCACATATGGTTCTGACCGTATTCACTGTATTCCCTGTATTCGCCGTATTCTCCATAATCACTGCATAAGACAGCAAAGGTAAACTGGATCACTTCACTTTATCATCATATCACAAAACCATCATTACTCTGCAATAAGCAGGAATGTCACCCAAAGATATTTAATTGTTCGGACACTGATTCATTTCCTCGATGTGATAAGAGTAAAGAACACCTTTTTGCCTATGTAAGTGACTGTATTGAACCTCATTGGAATTCTTTAAAACAGTCACAACAAGGACACTTATCTATTTGGACATCAGAGGGGCATGTGTTTGAGAAACACCTGGGTTTATCTGTGTGCCTGTATGATTTTGAGAATGTTGGTCGCATTTAGCTTGAAGCAACTAGCATTGCTGTGATATTTTTTTTTTTTTTCTTAAGAAGCTCTATATAATATTCACAGCGTATTTATGATCCAGAGGTTGCCTGTAAATGGCTCTCAACATGCAGGTGCCTGAGCTGGCAGCTAGCTGCTAATGGTGCTTACAGCCCAAACAACACCAACAATGGCAACATTGCTGACAGAGCCCACAGTGTTAACCTGTGCGAGTAGAGGATAGGTGAGCTGGGGCAAACTTTCCCAGTTTGTTAATTAAGTGTTTGTTAATTAATTAATTATGTGTCACTCCTTGACCACTGGTAATTGTGTTTGGATTTGACCTTCCCCAGACTGAAAGGAAAAATACAAGTGGCTGAACCTGACATCACTATAGCCATGAGATCAGATTACCTGAAACTAAATAGCCGTTGGAAAGATTATAATAGCATGGATTTGCTTCAGCCTTGGCAGGTGCATGTGCTTGCAATTCATGAGGCTAAAAGTTCTGTAGAAATGAATTCACACATGCACACTCACACACACATGTCAGAATGTCCCTCCATCTAACAGACAAGAAACACTAATTAAAAATTTTCCTGACAGTTTCCTGATGCTTTTATTCAAACAAATGGTAATACTGCCATTCAGTGCGGACAAATTACCACTGTGATAATGAAAATGAAGTAATGTGGGTGTAGAAACAAAAACATGGCACTTTACAGCTGATTAATGGCAAAATCTGATGTATGAAATGCTGTCCTTCAGATTTAACATTATAATTGGAAGCACTTTTTCCAACAATATAAGGAGTCCTGGTAGGTAGGTGATGCCTCAACAATAGCAAATGTACAGACCGAGTTTGAGAGATAAAATGTTCTGAGGGTTGATTTTATTTAACCAAAGCTGCTGGCGTTTTGTGTTGATATTCTTTTATTCATCTTTAAATTCAGTCAACTTTAAGAGTGAGCAAATCCATCATATCAGAAGTGGATGATATGGTTTTCTAATATCTTCCTGAATAGCAGGACAGTATTTTATGAGCAAACAGTTAAAGTAGTCTCAACCTAACACACAGGAAAATGCAATATGCCACATTATGAAAACCCCTGTCACCGCTTCAGACACGCTCCTTTGGCAAACCTTCGGAGATCATCAGCACCTTATTACTCCTAATCTTTTAGTTGCGCAAGACAGATGGGAGACAGAATGATATTTATTGCTGCTATTATTGCATTCACGGTGCAAAGAAAGTTTTACTTTTCCTCCAAGTGTCAATTAGGGAATCACTGATGGAGCAAAGATGCTTCGAGCTGTTGAGATATTTTCCACTTTTGTTTGGATTTGACACAGTGGTGTACTAATGGCTAATATTTAACTTCTGCATAAATCTTCTGCAGTAATTACCAAGTTTTAAATTGTTGTTACCTTTTGGTGCCATTTACATTTATCAGTGTTTCCATACATGCATGCAGAAACTCTCATTTGTTATTTGTTTTACATTTTGGATATTGAAAAAGAAGTTTAGATATGATTTAGCAAAAATAATGCTAGTCACAATTGGCCGTATTGCATATTGGCCATTAATGTATGAAAACTGAAACTAGATGAAAATATGGTAAAAGCTTATTAAACAAGTCAATACTAACAGTATATAATAATAATAATAATAATAATAATAATAATAATAATAACAATAACGATAATAATAATAATAATAATAATAATAATAATAATAATAATAATAATAATAATGTTAGTTAAAGGAGCAGTCTGTAGAATTTAGTGGCTTCCAAAGGTGAGGTTGCAGATTGCAACCAACTGAAAACCCATCTGCTCACCTTTCCAAGCATGTAGAACCTCCAGTGTCCCTCACTTAACTGAAGAATGTGTAAGGCCTGATCTAGATCCACTAGTTGGCGTGTCTGTTCAACATGGCACTGCACCATGGCAGAAGGGGATGACTGATGATTGGGAAGTTCTGATGTCAGTAGGTACTATATGGTCCTTGGCTGCATAGGCCAACCTGGCCCTCGCAGATGCAGACAGCATGGAGAGTTACACTGCCTGTCAGAATGGGCCAATCCAATAATCTCAATATTAAGGGGGGATAAGAGCAACCACTCTGATTTGGGACTGATTCTTGTTTTTGCTGAAATACGATTTTCTCAGTTATTTTCATGGTGAAAAGTTTCCATCCGTAATTAGCAAAAATGCCAAAAGACAGAAGACAGGAGATGAGAATGAAACATGTGCAAGGTGCAGCTAAATGCGCCAAATTGACAGATCTTTTTCATGTGGTAGAGCCAAGGTTGCTTTGGCCACAGTTAGCCAGGCCACTAATAACTGTTGGACTGCTTGGAGGCTTGCTGATGATGTGAGGTAAGACAGCCTTCATTTGTTTGGGAATTTTGAGGCCTGTATGACTTAGAGGTTGGTTGTTTCTGTCTACAAATAGTTGTGTTAATTTTGTTGACAATCTCCTTTTTTTTTTTTTTTTACAACTAATACACACACACACACACACAACTTTTTACTTTTTTTGCTCTATTTTTATGGGACTTCAGAGTAGTTTTTGATTATATATTGAAAACACATTGATTAGCTAATTGTGCATGTATGAGCACACTGACTTAACGTTTCTTTATATTTCAACTGTGAAGGATGTGTAGTTATATTTAGAGCACAAAAATCACATTATCATGGTTAGGAAAAGATTATACGTTGGCTTAAAACACTGAAATTTGGGGCCAGAAACGCTGCAGAAAATGTTGCGACAAATTGCTTAAAAAAACTGCTTGGTTTTAGGTGAAGTTCGTGATCATGAAGAGTGGTCTGCAGCTTCGCAGTTGTCTTGCCATCCACCATTTCCTAACCATCTAAATGACAGTCAGCTCATGCACATTAAATAGCAGATAATGGCATTCTAAACATTCTCATGGGTGTAATAGGAGCCAGCTGATAGCAGCTACTAACGCCTATTTACTACAGTTATAATGAACTGGGTGGTCTGATAAACTTATAACATGTTACTTTGTCTGTTTATTTCACTTTGCAAAATAATATTTAAAATAATCATTACTGGACATATCCTGTATAAACATGTATAATTATGGTAAAACATAATGTGTCCTCTCTATCAGCCTCTGACCTTCATAATCAATAAAGCATGGGGAATGAGAGTTTAATGATTTTCATGTTTTAATGATTTACTGGTGCAGGGAGGCAGTAATTAGCCTCATCTTTCCAATTAGCGAAGTTTTCTCATTTCCCATATCTGATATGGAAAATACATGAATAGATTAGTATTGCATTCACATGCACACATCTGTCAATTTTTCTGACATTAACATGTATAAAGTCATCATTACATAAATAATTTCACACATGTAGCATTAGCATGTCTCATAATGCAACATCTCAGCATAATATGGGATGGAAAATGGCTCTCTCACAGTCTCACACTATTTAGTGCTCACTTATCATACTCGTTTCCATCAGAAAGATGTACCTTTAGAAATACCACACATATCCATAATTCATTGCCTGTTTTAACCATTACTTACATGTATTTCAAAGAACATAGAAAAACAGAGCAGTTAAAAGATGAACATGAATTAATTAGCTACTGTTTTGTAGGCTCTCTCTTCAGTAATTAAAAGACTAAGGACTCAAGAGTGGTTGTGTAACCATGGAAACCCACTGATAGTGCACATGTTGTGACTGGGCCCACCGTGCTGTTCATGTTTGTTGTGGTTTTAGTAGATACACATGCACGCTGCTTAATTTTATCTTATTGTTGATTTGATCTCAACAGAGTGTCATGTCAAGGAAATTATGTTAAGTTGTTTTTTGTCTTGTGTCTATGTTGTCTTGTGATTTCCTGTTTTATTTTGAAATCCTAACTCTCCTCTCGTCACCTTACTTCCTCCCTTTGTGTGTTTTCCCGCCGTTGTGATTGTCGGCCCCGCCCTGATTGTCTCCACCTGTTTCCCCTTACCTTGTGTATATATAGTCTGCGTCTCCCTTTGTCCTGTGCCAGTTCGTCTTGTCTCGTCAGCCAGTGAACCAGCGCCGAAGCCAAGTCTTGTTGTTGCTCAAGTTATTGTATTGTTCATGTTTGAAACCTATTCTTATTTTGATACTTTGTTGATCTCTAGTTTTCCTGCAACCTCATTTGAGTGATTTTTTGTTACTTTGTTTCCTCATCTCTGACAATTTTTGTTGTTACTTTTCCTCTTCGGAGTGATTTTGTGTTTTGCATCTGTTTTTGTGGAGACTTTTTGCTGCCTTTTATAATAAAGTGTTTTTTGACTTAAACATCAATATCTGGTGTCGTGCATTTGGGTTCATTCCAGTTCAGTCTTGTCACAGAGCCAATATGTATAACTTCAAATTTGATTCCACAGTGGCCTGTGGTCTTTACACTTTATGTATAAAAGCATGTGCAGTTTGGAAAAAAGGTAGATAACAATACAATGAATGCATGGATAAATCCTGCCGTGGCTGCACATATTATTATTATCTGATATGTGCCGTCTGCAGTGATCTTTTTGTCTGAGGTTATATGGCTGGCCTCCTCTGTCTGGAACAAAGTTGTAATACAATGGTGATAAACTCTGATTAACCTGAGCCCAGCGCAGTCGCCCTGCATAAAATTCTGTTGTCCTACTCACCTGGAGATCAGCTTAACTCCAGAGCCTTAGACAACATGCTAAAGGCCAGCATCCAGTCATCTCTAAAAGACAGGAATAAGAAGAAGAAACTTGATCTATACTGTGGTCTAAAACAGCAGATTGGACTCTGAATGTAAAAAATCCTGAGGTAGTGTTGTTGTGATATGAGAATTTTGATTTTGATATCATTACCAACTTTAGCATTACATTGCTACTAAAAAGACCCATGTTTAGGTGTCTAAAATGCTGCTAGAAACATGACAATGACTCTGTAAATAACAGCCAGTTCCATTTTTTGTTGGTCAACAGTGATGGCAACCGGAATTGGGCCAGTTTATTTGGCCCGATTCTGGTGCGTCAATTATTAGTGTAGTCTGGCAACATTTTTGGGAGTTAGGTATCCTTCTGTGTATGTTGTATGTTGCTGAGGCCCAACTCAGTACATTACATTACATTACATATTACTGTAACTCCAAGCTTTAGGCTTCTCAAACATGAAGGGCCTTTGCAACCAGACATCAACATCCATTAACATCCCAAAATCACATTGCATTTGGGGGTCATTTTCTGTCACAATCTTATGTTATTTATAGTATTTAGTTGCATGCTGTTAAGGCCTTACCGAGTGTAAGCCAACTCTTAAACACAAACAATATTTAGCCTTTAGTTCAGCCTTGACAATTGACACATTGGCCAAGAAGGGTCAATATCTGCTGTATGATTCCAATGGATTTACTTGCAGAGGAAAGGAGGAAGTATTGTATTAGTAATCTGTAAATATAACTTTGAGAGGTGACATGATGATAAAATGTGTTGCTCCTGCTCCCGCTCTCATTGTCACAGCGTGACTTTTTTGCATGTTACAAAGAAAAAGAAATGATCATCCGGTTTAAAAGCCGCATAACGTAAATCTGTGTGGGAGAGGAAATTAACAAAAGACATTACATGAATGTGTGTGGGAGCGTGCACGTGTTTGTCTGTCGGAAGTGTACAGCAGATTTAAGCTCAGCCATCCTGGGAGAGATCTCATGATTAAAAAGAGAAAAGACTCTTTAAGGAGAAACTGAGTGTCCTTTATATGTGTGTGTGCGTGTGTGTGTGTGTGTGTATTGTGTGTGCATGCATGTCTGGCGTGTTAACCTAAGACTTTGATTATTGTCTGTTTTAAGTTAGAATGCCTGCAGAGGTCATCCCTTTGGAGGATGGTCACTGACACCATTTAGATTGTGCTTTTAACCTTTGCAGATGGTCAAACACACACACACACACACACACACACACACACACACACACACAGAGAGACAATCGCACAGCACATTCACACATTCTCTCTTTATCGTCAGTAATATCATATGCAAAACCCAACAGTTTGTTGTGACACAAACACCATTTATTGCATCACTGTCAGAAACTGTATTGTTTTCACCTTTAACGCAGCACATTTCTTCACATAAATTTCTGATTTCATTCTCTGCAATGCTTGACACTGACGCCTGCTTTAGCCAGGTGTTAGCTGAAAAAAAACTTCTCTATTTCTGGAAAAATTTCCTGCTTAACTCAAAATTCAGTTTACTTCAGAAATACTGTATGAACATTTACCGTCTATTTAATTTTTAATTTGTCATTTATTAATTTAAAAAGGGACAATGTACATTAAAACACATTTAGAAAAATGTAAATGCACGAGAGTTAGCTGGGGAGGTCATTTTAATCAGTAGTCCCTTACCTGATGTAAAGAAGCATCCTAAAGTAGTTTTTTAAAAAAAATATGAAGATACTGTATGTACAGTGGTTAAGACAAATAACATTCACATAAAAAGGCGCATAATATAACATGTACAAGATAAGAATATACAACACAATTTAACAATATGAGTAGATAAATAAAAGATGATGCAGGCACAGTATGTGTATAGTCATTTTTAAATTAGGTAAAATGAGCATAAAATCAGTGCTGACATTGTTGGTTTTCAATAAACCATTTCTTCACACTGCACTTAAATGAATTAAATTGAAATTTATTTAATAAATTGAATTTATTGTAATACTGTGTTTCATTATTGAGACGCTCCAAAGAAAAAATAGGTCTGGCTTAAAGCACTTCTCCTGAGTGGAGTTGTGCAATCCCCCCTTAGCTCCCTAAATGTGAAGCCAAACGGTCCTAATCATCAAATCTATTTTTCCCGTAGATTTTTTCTATCATTTTAGCAAATATTATGATGTCACATTAAAGCTGACCTTTGACAATTTTGAATAAAAAATGTCATCACTTTACAATTTTACCCTAATAGAAATTGGCATGAAATTTTGTCAAAATAAGAGTTTGGATTCTAGCGGTATATCCACAAACCGTCATGATCCTGGGTTTTTGTTTATAGATTGGTATCTTGTGGACTGTCTTTTGGGCATTTTTTGTTTTTTGTTTTTTTTTCCTTGTTTCATAAATTCATCCAAGTTAGGTCTGTTTTCTGATTTACTCATTTATCATGTCCTGCTTTACTTCCTGCCTTTGTCTGTTTCCAGCCTGTTGTCCATCACACCTGCCTTCTATTGGTCTCATTAGTCTTCCCTGCACACCTGTAGTGTAATAGTCTTGTTTGCACCCCAGTGTTCTCTACCACACCGTTGTTGTCAGCCAATCCCTGCGTTTCCCTCCTCTTGCCCATGACCACTGACTCCAGCTGCATCTTGTTCTTGTGATTAGTTTTTGATTGATTGATTGATTGATTTGAGTGATTTAGTTTTTAGCAATATTAAAGCACACTTTTGTTTAAACCAACTGCCTACTGCTCTGCATTTGGGTTCTTATTTTGAACTGACACCTTGACCTTGACCACCACATTCTAATTATTTCATCGCCTAGTCGAAGTCAATGTTTGTGCCAAATTTGAAAAAATAAAAAAATAAAATTAAATCTTCAAGAAGTTCTTGAGATATCAAGCTCATGAAAATACGACAAACCCTTGACATTTGACCACCAAAATCGAATAACTTCATCCTTGAATCCAGTAGTACCTTTATGAAGAATTTAAGTAAATTGCCTCAAGGTGTTCTTCAGTTATTACTAAGGACTGGATGGATGGATAGACAATCCAAAAATGAATGCCTTCAGCCACGGCTGCAGCTGCACGGAGCCATAAAATGATCTCCAAACAAGAAGTTCTAACATCAATAAGTAGTAAAGGGCTTATTGAAGCAGCAGCAGCAAGTCCAGTTAGGAAAATAGTTTCAGGGCGTTCTGTACGTCATGCACTGAAGCGATTTTGGAAATAGCTTAAGTTCATTCTTCCATCAGCTGATGTTGGGCTTAACCTTTCAGTACTGCAAGGCTGCCTGCTGAACTAAACACATAGTTGAACCCTCAGACAAACTCTCACAAGAGTTTTACACAAGAAGCACCCTCGCTTGCCATAACCTGAGGAAGTGGAGTTAAGTCATTCACTTTTATATGCAGCCACTGTCAGTGGCGGTCCTAGCTGATTTGGCGCCCTGGGCAGACCAATGGGGTGCCCCCCCCCGGCAAAATTTTGGGGGTTACATGGATTTCGATGGCCTTTACAGTTATGTTATGGTCATTTTACACCTGAAAAGTAGCCTAATGCACTGCATTTATTATCCTAATGTTTGCATTGTGAACAGTTTTTAGTTTGAAATTGATATTTTTTTTTCCACTAAATATTTTCTGATAAAGTACATTTATGTAATTTAACACACAGAGATTTGCATCACAAAATGCATTTATTACAAATAAATAAAATACCAAACAAATAAATGTTAAAATAAAATGAACAGCTCAGTAAACAGCAGCAGTTGGCCTGGCCTCACTGTTGCTAGACTGCTCCTGCATCTAACAAAACCAAACAACAACAACAACAACAACAACAACAACAACAACAACAACAACAAACAAACAAAACCAAATACCACCATCTAGTGTCCAGAATAGGTACTGTCAGGCCACTGGGGTCAGGCCATCCACACAGTTAACATAAATTACCCAATTACCCAGACAAACATTTACTAGTGCATTTCTGTCCTTGTTTCAGTCAGTGACTTGTGCATAACCATTTATTGGCTTGCCATGTCATTTAAAGCTTAACTTTTCTTGCCTTCCTCAATGCAAATTCATCAATTATTTTTCAGCAAGACTTTGACGTTTGCTCAGCTAGCAGTGGGTTAGCTCAGGTAACATTAGTCTCAGCTAATAACATTACATGTATAAATAAAAACCTAATGTCACCTTTATCTTTTTCCCATTTTTCCTCCTCTTCTTTCTTCTTTTTTTCTGTATAGGAATCCTGACAGCTTTATTCTTTTTCTTTTGGACATGATGCTGCTTGTGTAAAACAACTAGTTGTTTATGTTTTGATGCTTGATACCGCGCTAATAATGCAAGCACAGGCGCCGCCAGGCAGGCTAAAGGCTGATTGGTTGACCATTACACACACGCCGCGTGTGACACGCGACACACCGGTGTGCTGCTCCTGCTGCTCCTCGTGGGGGTGAGCAGGGCGAACATAACGTGGAGAGACTGCCTGGTTGATCTCATGTTTTCGGGGCGGCAGCCGCTGCACCATTTGCAGGCAAGGGGGCGCTTTTTTTTTTTGTGTGTGTTTTGGGCTCGCCTGCATTTTTTTTCTCATCGTTGCTCTTCGCAAAGTGCCGCCCCCAGTAACGTGCCGCCCGGTGCCAGTGCCCCACTCGCCCCCCCCTTTGACCGCCACTGGTCATGGTGTATGGATACAAGGGTGAGGGGAGTCCTATCACCAGTCATATAATTCCATGAAATGGTTAAAACAGGCCTAAACTAGGCATGTGATCATTATACAAATCTTTCTTAAAGCAGTAGTTGTTACAACTGGTGAACCAGGCGGAAATGGACTCAAACGCACGACTCAGAAGACAGTTCAGGTAAGTAAAAAGTCTTTACTGGACGAAACAGCTTTGGTACACACAGGATGGTAAATGAGGCAAAAGTATCCAAAAAGAGCAAGGCAGAGGCAAAGTCGAAAAACAGGCAAAGTCCAAAAAACCAACAAAGAGACACAAGGGAATCAAAAGGCTGGAACGTCGACACACAGAAAGGCTAAGAGGAACTGGCACAGAGAGGAAGCAAGACACACACTAAATACTGTGGTGAGGGGAAGGATAACAAGGCACAGGTGAGCCTAATCAGACACAGGTGAAGCCATCAAAAGGGAGGGAAAACACACAGGGGCAGGAAGTGAAGTGATCTGAAATGAGAGGAGATGTGAGTTTCAAAGTAAAACAGGAAACAACATGAATGAATGAAAACAACCTAAGAAATCTGAGCTGTGACAGTAGTCACATGTCTACATGTGTAACAGCATGTTGCTGCTGTGCTCAATTTAAAGAAGAAAAAAAAACTACAGCAGTTGTCTGGATTATATCTAACCTGTCTTCTCTTATATTAAGCGTATCGAAGTTATGTCAAAGTTAGCAAGTTGACCAATCATCCAGGATTTCTGTTGTTGCCTGACAGCTGCTGGTCATGACCCACTGCTGACTGTATGAGTGGCTTGACAGTCTCAACCTTTTTGGTTTGTGACCTTTTGAGGATGAGGCCTGTAGAATTGAAAGTATCCACTATTTCACCAGGGAAGACTTAAAATGAAAGAAATGTCAGACAAGGTGTGCACTAATAGATTAGGGCCTTCTCATACCCTTCCTTTAGCTTTTCTGCCACCTACAGTCCCCTCATTGTCAATCTATGGGTTTTTATCAAGGCTGCCAAATTAAAATCATAAGCACTCTACATTTACGACCATGTTATGAGACAATATGAAATCCTGGCAACTTAAAATCTTGGCAAGAAACTCTGCTTTTCAAGCCTTTATGAAGCATCGTTCACTGGGCCATTTTCTGTGGTAAAAAATAATTTACTGTCAGTTGGGAGCTGGTCACATTAATCCCTGCAAAACCCAATTACACCCCGCCTTTTTAAAACCTGACGTTTAGACAACAAAGACAGCCAGCTGTGTCTACGCCTAAAACAATTAAATCCACTCACAGCACAGAAATTACACATTGGATTTTCTTAGACCATTAAGTAAGGACCAATTCAATCACCTTTTATTGTACCATGACAACCAGAAGGACCTTTCATCATCTTAATGTCAAGACTTACAACCTCAAGTGATCTTAATCATCTTTGGTCTGGAATCTTGACTTGGGGACAGTCACAAGGCTCTTCTTTCTCCTCCAGTCTCAAGTCTAGACAGGCATTGTCAAGGATCCTCCATCAAAAGGCTTATACTTTAGGGAATGTTGCAACATTTTACAAATCAGACACAGTGTGTGTGTTGATGCTACTGCAAACAAAGGTGGAGGAATGTCTTTTGGAGACAAGAAAGAGGTACTGGCACTGGTACTTATCATTAGAGCCACTGGGCAGATGAGGGGAGCTGATGAAGATGTGCATTCTGCAATTGGTTTCACTGCATCAGACTTAAAGCTGTTTTGTAAAATCTTGCTCTCACCTGCTTACTGCGAAAGTTCCTTGAATACATAACTGTGCATCCAGTTATTGCTAATGCCTTATCCGACATGCAAAACTATTGTGTGTGTATTTATTTCTTGTACAATTCAGGAACAACCTTTTCCAAACAAATTAGGCAGGACATTGCAGTGTACCTTCAGCTGTTGGCTAGGTCCAGCCATGTACTAAATCTTGAAACACGATGACAAAGATCAAAAATATCAGATTTCAATACTAAACCTGCATTAATTGATTGTTCACTACGCTGAAGCCATGAAACAAGCTGTAATCACCGTGGCATATATGAAGTTCATGAGACAAATGTGTTAGCAAAGACTTGCTATTTAAAAATCCATCAAATAGAGGTCCCTTAGTTTTGCTTCATTTGTTTTCTTTTTCTGTAATGGTATTTAAAAAAAAAAAATCTTCTTAATAATATTAGCATATTGATGCCAAACTGACATTGACACTACAATTAGAAATCTGTGAATCTTGGCAAAATTAAGTCCAAAATCTAATTTTTTTATAGCTCTGTTTTTGGTCACTACCAACTTCTGAGGGAAATACTTGTCTCTTAGCTGTGGTGTGCTCGCAGTTGGTGTTTAAAGGGTTTTTTTTTTTTTTTTTTTTGTAGTTTTGTTTGGTTTTTATTCAACACTGGTCTGAGGAGGTAGAAATGGGGTGGTGAAAGGGCCAAACAACATGGGACTTTCTCCCAAGATACTGGTGTTTGAAACTAACTTTGATTTATTTTAAGGAGCATCTTCAGCCAAGCTTCTTCTCCTAAACAACCTAAGTTAACTTTACATTAGGTATGTGATGCCATTTGTGGGACACTAATTCATCAGATATCATACAAACTAAATATTGCTGTATGTGCATGTTTGTAAGATATAATATGATCTGTTATATGACGATACATTGATGAGAGAGGGGTCTGTTGTTTATGAGTAAAACCCTTTCATAAACATAAAGTGATATTAGTTCACTAATGACCCCTGAAATCAGACGGGATATACAAACCTTGAAATTACTCCCCACTGACTGTTAACTTTGTGTTGGAGGACAAAATAAAAATTAACTGGGCTTACTTTGATTTTTTAAAATTATTTTTTACATGTTCTTTTTTGTTGTCTGTTGTTGCAGAAAGAAGAGTTTTTTGTTTTTTTGTTTTTCTTTTTCCATGTGTGACATCAGTAAACTACATTTGTTCTGGTGTTGTGGGTGGAGATGATTCAGAGGTTCAGCTATCATTTGGACACATTTTTGGGCACTTAAGCGATTTCCCATTAGTGACCAAACCGAAACCAAACACGTGTTTTGGTTTGAAAGGGCAAATCTCCAGTGAATTAAGATTAATCAGTGGCAAATTATGCAACTCCACTTTAGGCTGAAAGCCGGCTGTTAATCATTTAAAAGCTCTGTGAAACTTTAAAGTGGAAAATGTCAACTTTTCAAGTTTTTCTCCTGCAGCTTTACCAAGTGGCACTATTGTTAGTGCTGCTATTGCAAAGACAACCAGTCCACTTTCAATTTTCCTGAGAGGTTAGCCTACACTATAGTTCTCACTGTCGATTCCGCTGTCCCACCATATGCCATTTCCTCTACTGAGGATAGTAACAGCAAAAAATAACATTGATACTTTGGTGACTTGAGATGGCTACGAAAGTGATATCCCCTCCCTCCAAAACGGATGTGCAGTAGCTGATGCACTTCCTTTGTAAACTGAGCCTTAATTTTCCTCAGAGATTGAGCAGCAGACAGATCTGCATAGCGAAAACAAAGATATTGGCAACTAATCTGTATGCAAATTACGTCATTAATATATACCCATAACAGTGTGCAATCAGCTTTACTTCATATTGATAAGTTCAAGACAAAAACTTGTTTTTTTTAACTATAAAGCAACGATGCTGAGGTTTGTTTGGTTTCACAACTTGCACTTTGGACAAACTTCATTTTTCACATTGTCCCTGTGGAAATAACACCACCACAGAGAACAAGGCACCCCAGGGAATAGGACAGCAGTATAACATTTTGTAGATTTTACACCATGTAGCGTGGAGGGTGCTACTTTGTCCTCTCACTGCTGCCGTAGTGTGAGCTTGTCAAAGAGGGCCCCGATGGTGCTGGCGTCTTTGTTACAACTGATTTCACACACATAACCTCTCTGTCTGCATTTTAAGTCTTGCATCCTCTCAAGTTCTCTCACACACACTGACACTCACACACTGAGTGTGATGGTGACAGGATGGGGCTACAGCTGTCTGCAATTCATGCTGCTCTTCTTTCAATCAGAAACACCAAGTCACACACACTTGTTAATGTACTGACATGAGTGTCGACTTTGATTTGGTTAGAGAGTGAAATAGTGCAAATAAAATTGCAATCTGTTTTTACATGAGTATAGTTAGGTGAGTAAAATTGAAAAGGAAAATCTGAAAGGTAAAATCCATTTGGTATCCATCTACAGAAGTAGAGCAGGTCATTCTGTAATTCTTATCACACTGTGGTATTGCAAGACACATTTTTCTGATGTTACCTGAAAACCTTTTATTTCCACCTGACCTGGTCTCAAATCACTTTCGGTGGACTTGCAGCGGCCACAGTGGAAAATGTTGAAAGAAAATATATTCCACACAGTAATGACAGAACCTTAACTCTCGGTAACCCCAACCTTTTTTATTTTTTTTCAGATTTGAGAGAAACCTAAAAAAAAAAAGAGTTTTGCAATTTGAAGAAAAAGGATCTGCTGAACTCACTGACTCCAGATTAAATTGAAAAATCAGACCTCAAAAGACCAAAAAATTCTAAGTAGTCAAATTATGAAGTGTTATCCTGCAGTGGGGTTTGTTACTACAGGGTAAAGAACAAGGATACAGAGTACCAATGCTTTTAATCACTTTTTTTTCCAAAAGTGTTTACCTGGAAACCTTTCTTTGTGGAATATATTTTGTGAAGTAACAAGGCTGAGAATTGATGACTCCATGACTGTAAAAAAAACAACAACATTGGTACAACATTGAAAAAGACACAGGATTTAATGTGGATTATCACATCGTGGTAAATGCTCATTCAACCTCATATGGGTATAACTAAAGGCAGAAATATCAATCTGCATGGCAATAAATTCAAGAATGTAAAAACGTGTTATGCAACTGATGCACAAATGATTATTTTGAAGGATAAAGTATTCCTTTTGTAAACAAAAGAACAATTGCTGGCTTAAATGCTTTTACATTTGGAACAGTAACCTTAAAATCAGATTTTAACAAAAGAGGCATCTCGATTTAATTTAGTTGTTAGGTTACAACAATGCTAGGGTAACATTAGTTAGTTAACATCTATGCGTTGTTATGGACCCCACTACTTTTGATTCATGATGGATGAAGGTGAAATATTTATTTATTTTGCTGCAGCAAGTTATGCTAAAGACAAATGAAAGTATGTTAATAAATGTATTAACATATATATATATATATATATATATATATATTTATTTTTTATACATTTGTATGTTTATTTATTATACATAATTTTAGATGGATAATGCAAAGATCCATATAGTAAAAGATATGTAATGTATGTATGATTTATTTATTTATAGTGATAGTTAAGCACTGAATTTATCATTTATCCATTAATTTATTTCAGCATTTTATTATATACTTACATAATATTCAAGAGTCTAATTTTGTAATTGATGTATTTATACATTTAGTTTCTGCCCTTAAAATCCTCCAGAGTTTAGTAGCACTTTCCCAAGAAAAACCATACAGGAAGTGATGGGGCTCATACGCTTGGATTAAACACAGTGTGGAGTTGCGCAGCATCAGAAGTGGTAGCCACAATGGCTGAATCTGTTCAGAGAAATGTAAACTGGGCTCAGCATCACAGAACAGCCCCCAGCCTGTCACAGTGTGATGTCATAACCATCTGTTTCACTAAGTGAACGTCTGGGTGTGTTTGCATCTTTGCAAGCTTTCATGTTTGCCTGCTTACCTGTTTCCTCCACAATAAAAGGCTCTCCGTGACAGGGGTCTAAGACATGTTGCCCTTGCTCCCCATCACTGACCCGTGTAATATCTGGCTGCTGCCTGGGTCCGAGGCGTCTCTGGGTGGAAACGATGACAGGAGGGCGAATCACCAGGGCCGCCGAGTTGACCATGCATACGGCATGTCAATTAGAGATGCTCCAGTTATTCGGAGGGAAGACACAAGTACGGTAAGAGGGAAGAGGAGGGGAAGTCATAAACGAGTGGGAGGCAGAAGTAAACTTTTTGGTGTAACAGCATGCCAAAAGCCATTAAAACACTGAGTATGTTTTGTGAGAAATGCCTCATGCAAAAAAACACACTCACTGGTTTTTACAACATCCAGTATGCCACATTTAAAATCATTTCTGTTGGGGCGCCTGGTGGCTCAGTGGATAGAGTGGGCACCCTATGTATAGAGGCTGTGTCTTCACTGCAGCGCCCATGGGTTCGACTCTGGCCTCAGCCCTTTGCTGCGCGTCATCCCCTCTCTCTCTCCCCCTTTCACACCTGTGCTGTCCTATCTATCAAAAAGACAAAAACGCCCCCTAAAAAATCTTAAATAAAAAAAAGAATAAATAAAATAATTTCTGTAAACAATATGCTCCTGATAAACAATTGTGGGAATTAAAAAATAAAAATAATAATTACATTGGAAAATATTTGAAGGGGTAATTCACCCACAAATCAGTATTTAGGCTGTTTTCATAAACTGTTATAGTTTATTTTCCTATGAAATGTAGTGCACCCAAATTTGCGCAAATCCCATGTATTCTTAGATGCTTAGATCTTGTGACCAATGCGCTGATGGAACTTTCTCCTGGAGATGTGTGATCAGAACCGTGTGAACTTTGAGTGAATTTTAAGTCATTGTAATGTACGTCCCCACCAAGTTTCTTTTTTTTCTTTTGCTTTTTATTCATTTATTTTTTGGTAACTAAACCTAACCATAGTAGCCTTACTTGCCTAAACCTAACCTCTGTCAATTAACGTCACTTACATAACTGTATGTGAAGTATGTAACCTCATTCAAGGGGTGCAAACCCATAGAATAAAGTACAAACTGTTGTGTCTGTATTTTTGTAGTATATTGTAGTATATTTGTACTATACCTCATAGAATATGAAACATTCTAAGAAGACATGTTGCACTAGTTCATTATTATTCTCTTCGACCTCATATAAGTGATGTACTTTGTAAGTTTGGATGTTACTAAATGAACACATCATGTCAGCCCAATCACCTTTATATCGTATGCAAAACAAAAGCTTAATTTGTGCTTTATGTTGACTTATTTACTCTTCCATGTATTTTATTGCCTTAGCTAGGCTTCACAGTTCATATACATAATTAGTTTATCATAGTAAGTTTAACCTGCTATGGGGTCCTGGGACAAAAATTAGCTGCTTAATCCCAATTAGCACCCTGCTCATTTGCTCGTCTGTGCATTGTGTATGATTTCTTATGGGAGGTTGTTGTGAGCAAATTTAACTCAACACAAATTCATGTGGGAAAATTTACAATATAAGCATCTATCAATAGAAATGATCAAGGTTTGGGCAATTGGGACTTTGCGCAAGACACATTTGCTAAAAGCAGCATTTATTGTATTTTATGCAGTGGAACAAGTTATGAACAATACAAAATGCATGAAAATAGTATCATTATAAACCTTTCAACAAATGGTTGTTTATGCATTCAGAAGTTCCATTATTGTTGATTTCATTCATCTACAGTTTTTATTCACCCGATAAACGGAAGTCAAACATTTACTGTCTTTTTTACATATTTTTTTTAAACCTCTGTGTGACGACACTCAATTGGTTTGACAATTGCTTTAACTTAATGTTTAAAATGCAAAATATGCCCGTTTGAGGCTTTCTAACTTGAAAAAGATAGATTAGATAGATTAATGCAAGTGTGTGACTTACTTACAACATCATGTTAAGCATTCTTGCTCTGGCTATAAAGCAGAGGATTTTATCTATACACACTAATTATAGGTGAAGAAGTTACTGTAGCATTGGGTTTTGCAGTAAGTGCATTGAAATTATTTTACAGTATTCATACAGAAACTGTTTACATTTGTCTGCAGAATATGAGCAGTGCTCTGTATAAACCCTTTAAGATGATGAATATTTTAATAAAATATATGACCACTGCCTTAATGAGGGCCAGTGATCAGCTTTAAAAGACAGGGCATTTGCACACTCAAAATTAGCTCCCAATAGGCTAATTTATTCACACAATTTTGCAGTCAGAGACCTTCAAACAGCATTCTTTTCTTCAAACCTGTTTTATTTGCAAAGCAGTTTTTTTCTCCAATAATCCTCTTGGCTCCTGCAGCAGAAACACCAGTTTTTACTGTTCTAATACTATGTGACGTTAGTATTTTTTATTTTTTTATGTTATGTTATGTTATGTTATGTTATGTTTTTTTTATTACATTTTTTTCCTTCATTAACATAAGAGCACAGCCACTGGTGATCCGGCAATACCATACTGTACATATGTTACATGAATTATAATGTTTTTATTTTTGCCTTTTTATTGCTGTTTGTTTTATTATTGTGTGCCATCCTGTACCACTTAACCTACCAATAAAAACATGTCTTTTTTTAATTTAATTCATTTTTTTTTATCTATATAACACAATATCACAAATCCTAATTTGCCTCAAAGGGCTTGACTACAAACAATTTCCTCTGTTCTTTGACCCTCACAGCAGAAAAGGAAAAAAAACAACAATCATTTAGAGACTTATTAGAGCACTATTAGAGCACTATTAGAGTACAATAAAACAAAGTGATGGGCTAGCTTTTCTGCAAGGCAGAATACCAGGCAAGTAAGGCATATTATAACAAATTCAGTTTTGTATCAGCATTGCATAATATATATAGTCTTTTTCCTGAACACCAGAGCAGCACAAAACTATGAAATACACAATATCCATTATTCTATCCATTATCCTATCTATTCCCTATTTGCTTATTTTTGATTTTGGCCAACTCCTGAGTGAAAGATCTGTTTCTTTAAGCTTGCTAAATGCTCCACAGGTTTCCCCAGCTAATCGCTTACTGTGTGCTGGACAGTGTACAATAGGTTTATTAGAACTTTTTTGCTGAAAACAGCTGCCTGTTATGGCCGGAAACAAGATTTATGAGAGCAATGACACTGAACCAAAACAATAAAGTTGGCTGTTGTTGGCTAATGTTTAGCTTAATTAAGCCTGATTAGTCAAGGACAGCCAGGCTGTGGAAGTTGCTTTGAGAGACAGACGCCTGGCAGGAATGCAAAGAGGCAAATATACAAAGAGTGAGTGAGAAACCTGAAGTTATGATGAAGATTCAAATGAGAAAAAGGTGATGAACCTTTGTAAAATTGGAGATTTAGTTGAAATTCTGTAGATAAGTGTAATGGGAAACACAGTCACATCTCATAACCCATTATACCCATAATGGTAATAATAATACCAACACTAAAGTCTTTTCCCCCTGCTGAAACACTGATTCAAATAACCCTAAAAGTTAATGGAGCAGAATTAAGTAACACTACACGAGAGGGTGTGCTTTAACATCATAACTGTCCTAACCGCATCACTGTCATGCCACAAATGACATTAAAGCACACCCTCTTGTGTAATATTGTGATTATACAACTATTACCACCAAAATAAAACATAAACAAAATGTATTCATCACTGAGGGGCACTAAGCTCTCAAACCAAAAAACTCAGATTGTTTGGTTGGAACTAAAATTACGTTGGTTATGTGTTGCTGTGTTTTTATCTGTATTACAGATATTCTTTTTACACATCCTTGACTAGATAAAGTACAGGCCATTATGAATAGGTTGTAACGGGTGTATGGAGGACCCAGATGCAGTACAGTACGCTTCACTGGCAGTTGGTAATGACTTTTATTTAAACCAACACGAATGGAAAACAGGACACAGACTGAGAGTTCGTTCTTCGGGCTGTGAGCCCAAGCAATGTCTCTGGGAATCACACGCTTAAGACATGAAGCTTGTAAATTCACTGTGGCTGGTGACGAGGAAACCCCATAGCTCCGTGAGCTGACAACACGTGTGTGAACGTTGTCGGGGATCGAACGGAGGGGTGGTCGATAGAATTCCTCGGACCCCATTGAAGCAACGTCGTCGTCGTCGTCGTCGTCGTCGTCGTCATCCGAAGATGGGTCAACCCTCATCGGCGAGACGGGACCCCCCGTGCAGGACCCCAAACCAGACGGACCAGGAACTGGAGAAGGAGGAGGAGCAGAGACAGAAGACCCACCTTCAGGAGCGGCACGGGAGGGCTGATCAGGATGGTGACGGTGGAAGTCCCTAATCAGCTGGTCGTCCACGATCTGCCGAGCCGGGACCCAAGACCGCTCCTCCGGGCCGTATCCCTCCCAGTCCACGAGGTATTGCAGACTCTGCCCCATTTACGAGCGAAGGAGGCGCTGAACGGTGTGTGCTGGGGGCGCGATGAGACGAGGAGGAGGAGGAGGCCGGGTGGCGGGCTGCAGAGGGCTCTCCTGACAGGCTTGAGCTTGAGACGTGGAAGGTCGGGTGGATGTGCATGGAGCGGGCAGCTTGAGACGGACCGCGACCTCATTCACCACCTTCTCGACCGGAAGGGACCAATCAAACCTTTGGAGCCAGCCTGGGACTCCACCTCAGGGAAGATCCTTGGTGGAGAGCCAAACCCTCTGTCCAACCTGGTAAGGAGGTGCCTGGGAGCGGCAACGGTTGGCTGAGGAGGTGTAACGGGCAGCGGTCTTCAGGAGTGCAGATCGGGCTTGGGACCAGGTTCGGCGACAGCGGCAGATGAAGTTCTCCACTGACGGGTAAGCAGTCTCAATTTCTTGGGCCGGGAACAGGGGAGGCAGGAAGCCATAAGCACACTGGAATGGTGTGAGTCCGGTGGCAGAACTGACCAACGAGTTGTGGGCGTATTCCACCCAAAGGAGCTGGGAGGACCAGGAAGTGGGTTGGCTGGATGCCATGCAGCGAAGAGTGGTCTCCATTTGTTGGTTCATCCGCTCTCTCTGGCCGTTGGACTGGGGGTGGTATCCTGATGACAGGCTGGTGGACGCCCCCAGTAGGCGGCAGAACTCCTTCCCGAATGCAGACGTAAACTGAGGCCCCCGATCCCACACTCATGTCAGTAGGCAGGTACGTGCAGACGGAAGACGGGAGCAGCATCAGTTCTGCAGTCTCTTTAGCGGAGGGGAGCTTGGGCAGAGCTGGCTGAAGTGAGCTATCTGTTGAACTGCCCTACCACCGCCAGGATGGCAGTGTTGCCGCCTGACAGTGGCAGACCGGGTGACAAAGTCCCAGGGAGATGTGTGACCAGGGGCGATGAGGGACCGGGAGGGGTTTCAGGAGGCCCGCAGGAGCTTGGCGAGGCGTCTTACTCTGGTTGCAGATCGGGCAGGCATTTACAAAGTCTTTGGTGTCTTGGTCCAGAGTTGCCCACCAAAAGCATCGCTGCAGGACCTCCCTGGTCCGAGCGGCCCCTGGGTGACAGGTCAGACGGGATGCGTGGGCCCACTGCAGAACCTCAGACCTGAATTCTTGTGGCACGAATAGTCGGTTCTGCGGACAGGAACTGGGACCCGGCTGTTCCTCCAGCGCTGTCTTGATACGCTCCTCCAATTCCCAGGTAAGGGCAGCCAAGAAACGGGAAGCTGGGAGAATGCTGTCGGAATGGGAATCCTCCTCATCCTCCCCTACCAGGAACTGCCGGGACAGCGCATCCGGTTTAATGTTCCGGGAACCAGGTCTGTAGGAGAGCGTGAAGAGGAACTGGCAAAGAACAGGGCCCACCGGGCCTGGCGGGAATTCAGTCTCTTGGCTGACTTGATGTATTCGAGGTTCTTGTGGTCAGTCCAAACCAAGAACGGAACCTGGGTACCCTCCAGCCAGTGACGCCACTCCTCCAACGCCAGCTTTACTGCCAGCAACTCCGACTCCTCGACGTCATAATTACGCCGGGCCGATAGACGCCTTTGAGAAGAAGGCACAGGATGCAACTTCTCCTGCCTTCGCCGAAGCGTTGAGAAAGGACGGCCCCCACACCAACATCTGAGACGTCGACTTCCACCACGAACTGCTTCTCGGGGTCAGGGATGAGGAGGATAGGTGCCGAGCTGAAGCGTTTTTTCAGATGCAGAACGCTCGCCTGCGGCCGGGACCAGCCTAAACGGGATCTTGGGGTGAGGTGGAGTGCAGAGAGGAGCTGCCACAGTGCTGTAGCCCCGGATGAATTCGCGGTAGAAGTTTGGCGGCTTCCAGGAAGCGCTGGAGTTGTTTACGTGAGTCAGGAACTGGCCAGGCGGAGACGGCAGAGACTTTGGCGGGATCCATCTCCATCCGGTTGTGTCCAATGATGTAACCCAGGAAGGAGATGGAGGCAGCGTGGAATTCACATTCGCTTTGATTTTAACAATGAATTCTGCAGCAGGCGTTGCAGGACTGTCTGGACATGATGAACATGGTCTTGTCGGGACTGGGAAAAAATCAAAATATCGTCCAGGTAAACAAAAACAAACTTATTCAGAAAGTCCCTCAGAACATCGTTGATGAGCGCCTGGAAGACGCAGTAGGGCGCGCAGGAGTCCAAACGGCATCACCACAGGTATTCGTAATGCCCATTGGGTGTGTTGAACGCCGCCTTCCACTCGCTCTCCTCTCTGATCCGGACCAGGTGATATGCATTACGGAGGTCCAACTTGGTAAAGATGGTGGCACCTTGCAACAGTTCAAAGGCAGAGGCAATGAGAGGGAGAGGATAACGGTTCTTTACCGTAATGTCATTCAGGCCCCGGTAATCAATGCAGGGCCGGAGAGAGCCATCCTTCTTCCCCACGAAGAAGAACCTGCCCCGCCGGAGACGAGGAAGGCCGATGATGCCAGAAGCTAGAGAGTCTTTGATGTAGGTCTTCCATGGCCTCCTCTCTGGCCCGGAGAGGGAGTAGAGACGCCTTGGGTGGAGTAGAACCCGAAGGAGGTCGATGGCACAGTCAGGCTCGTGAGGGGAGAGAAGTTGCCCGCGTTTTGCTTGAATACCTCCTTGAAGTTGTGGTATTCTGGCGGCACCATGGAAAACATCCGGAGGAGAGCCGGAACCGAGGGATGGAGCGGGTTCGCCGGGTCGCTTGAGACAGATCTGTTGGACACGACGGACTCCAGTTCAGGATCGAACCAGTGGACCAGTCTATGTGAGGGTTATGTCGGCGGCCAGGATACCCCAGGATTAGGGGCAGGTCTGGGGACCTCAGAATGTGAAATTGAATGGTCTCTCGTGATGTCTCCCGCTAATTGCATGGCGATGGGAGTGGTTTGATGAGTGGCGATGTCCTCAACAGATGACCATCCAAGGCGCTTGGCTGGCACAGGACGAGGAAGGGGAACCTGTTGCACCCCTAACTGACGAGCCAGCTCCTCACAATCAGGTTAACATCGGCCCCAGAGTCAATGAATGTGACGAGGGTGTGGAGCCCTCCTGAGCTGGAGCTGACATGGAACAGAAGACGCAGGATTGGAGGCAGAGTCTGGATCGGCTCAGCAGAATGCCCCCTCTACTGCTGAGCTCCACCCTTTACCGAGCAACTGGAGACGGCGCAGTCCGCTTGGACCACCACAGACATAAGTTCTCCCGACGCCTGCCTCCCGGGCCTCCTCAGCTGTCAGCCAGGTGCCACTCCACCTGCATGGGTTCAGTCCCCTGTACGGGTTCGAGGGAGGGCTGGAGGAAGGACCAGGCTGAATGGAGGAGTCCGACGAAGCTCCTCCCGAGCCGCCTTCTTCTCTCGCCAGGATTCGCTTTGTCCAAACGAGTGGTGAGTTCGATCAAGCAGTCTAAGGAATACGGAAGATCAAACGAAACCAGTTCATCTTTAATGTATGGGGCGAGACCGTTCAGGTAAGCGTCACACTGGGCAGCTGGGTTCCAATCACTCAGGCGGCCATCGCACGGAACTCAATGGCGAAGTCCGCGACCGATCGACACCCTGGCGTTGATTCAGGAGCCCCCAGTGGCGCCTGGACCCACAGGAATCGGACCAAAACCTTATGCTAAGGCATGGGCTGAAACGGCTGCAGGCTGGCGCTCTTCTCTTCCATTCTGCCGCCCCCATAGGCGTAGCTCGACCTGAGGTGGTTAATGCTAAGGCAACTCTAGCTGCTTCGAGGCAAAGGTGGGGTTGCAATGCGTAACAGGATTGAACAGTTAGTTAGAACGGATTGCAACCTCAGGATCTCCAGCATAGCTGCTTCAGGAGCCCCCACCCGGGTTCTGGAGCAGCGCTGGATGATGACGAGGTGCTTGAACGGCTGGGCAGGAACCGGAGCTGGAGCAGCGTGCATTGAGTCAGCGTGGTTGCCATATCTGTTGTACCTGCGTGGCTAGCTGAGTTACGCCATTCCAACGCTGAAGCAGACTGGCGAGCCTCCGCCGCTGCTCGAGGTGAGTTGAGCTGCTGTTGAAGCATTCCTCAACCCGGGCTAGGCGGGACTGAAGAGCACTGGAGTCTGCTGGGTCCATTTCTGGCCAGATCGTACTGTAACGGGTGTATGGAGGACCCAGATGCAGTACAGTACGCTTCACTGGCAGTTGGTAATGACTTTTATTTAAACCAACACGAATGGAAAACAGGACACAGACTGAGAGTTCGTTCTTCGGGCTGTGAGCCCAAGCAATGTCTCTGGGAATCACACGAAGCGAAGACATGAAGCTTGTACCCACTGTGGCTGGTGACGAGGAAACCCCATAGCTCCGTGAGCTGACAACACGTGTGTGAAAGTTGTCGGGGATCGAACGGAGGGGTGGTCGAGGGCAGGCAGAGGTTCGGTTACCGGGAGGTCCGTCCACGGAAACAACAGTACCAGCAGGGAACAGGCAGGAGAATCGTCGAAGCAGAGCAGAGAGGTCTTTACTAGGGAATCCGGCCAGATTTCGGAATGCCGAAACTGAGCACGTGGTCGGGGACAGAAGGCAGGTAGGTTCACGAGGAGTCAGGCGAGGAGAGCAGGTCGGGGACAGGCAGAGTCGGCAACGGATGATCTGTTTGGAGAGTGCTGGAAAGACATGCATACTGCAGAGGACGATCTGGCAATGTGTGTGTGAACAGGAGTGTCTTAAATACCGGGTTGATTGGTGATGAGCTGCAGCTGTGGGAGAGCAGGCTGCAGCAGTGGGCGTGGCTAGGAGGTAGAGCAGGTCAGAGGAAGGTGAGTGGAAAGTTACTGGCAGGGAGGGGGAGGAGGAGAATGCAGGAACCATGACATAGGTGTACTTCCAGAAATAAAATAAAAGGGACAAAATCTGGTTTGCTCACTGTGTGACTCATGAGTCATAAAAACATGTTTACCAAGTGAGTTCTCTCTGTTTTATCTAAATGTCAACTAATCATGTTAAAAACATAAATGAACAGAAGTGTTTGTGCAAAGTTTCTGGCATAGTTTGTGTTTAGTTTGCTGTCATCTTGTCAGTTTGTTGACAGAAAATCCAAACTTAGGCAACGGGCCATGACTCACATTAGAAAAGGAAAAACTTTCTATTGAGGCCCACAGTGGTGACATCTGACATGCATCAAAACAACCAAGCATAATTTTCAATAAAAGTACATAACTGCAGCGTCTTGATGTTTCAGTAGTCCTATTTCCCCCCAGTTAGACAAGTCATCTCCCCAGGAAAAACAACCATTTCACCTCGACCATTCCCACCATTACAACTCTACAGCTAGCATGCTCCTGACACAATGCTATGTAATCTGACCAGTGTTAGACTTAGCTACTGGTGGACAAAATGTGGTTGAGTTTTATAGTTTTGGTGTGTCAAGACACTTTAACATCTGTCTTGACATTCAGTGATTGTGTTAATTGAAATCAGTTAGATTTTTGAGATGCTATTGATGCACAGTGATGTCAGCACAATAACATTGTGGGATGATGCTCCTTGTGATTATGTTTAGGCAGCAAAGGGACATTGCAGCCAACGTCGGGATGTCAGCAAATGAGGATATTTAGCATTGGGCAACAAGGGAACATGATAAAGTGTAGAAAAAAAATAACAACAACATCCCATTCAGACAGGAAGTGAACACTGGACTCCTGCATGGGGCGCCTGGTGGCTCAGTGGATAGAGCAGCGCCCCATGTGCAGAGGCTGTGTCCTCGCTGTAGTAGCCGCAGGTTCAAGTCCAGCCTCGGCCCTTTGTTGCATGACTCCGCCTCTCTCTCTACCCCCTTCACACTCACACTGTCCTATCGATTAAAGGCAATAAAAGCCAAAAAAAATAATCTTAAAAAAAAAAAAAAAACACTGGACTCCTGCATGAAAGGGGACCTTTGTGCTTCTTCATTATGTGTTTCAACCTGATGCTGTCCAGTGGTGTATCATATGGAGGAGACTGGTTCTATCTGGTCGCACTCTAAACTGAGACCCGCTGTCCGCGCATCATGCTGCTGCAGCAGGTGCTGCCCAGCCATCCCTGACTGGTTCTGTCCCACCAAATTGTCAGCTGACGCTGTCCAGCAGCATAATATTCAAATGTGAAAAATGACTTTTGAGCAGTATAATATTCAAATGTGAAAAATGACCTTTTAGCAGCATAATATTCAAATGTGAAAAAGGACTTTTGATGAGAATGGGCTTGCTGGTACCCTGAAGCCAAGTCCAATCCATAATGGGGCTCCTGGATCAGACTTGGCTCTGACATGTCAAGATATGGACACAGGACTTCTTTGATGGGGTGTCCTGTCATGTGTGCACCAGGTCGTTGGCGGCAGATCCTTTGAGACAAGTCGGTTGTGAAGTCGGGAGGCACTCTACACAACATTAGAGTGTTCAGTACTCACCCGTCTGTCAATCAAGCAAGCCCTCCAGTATCCTGTGATGTTTTTATTCTTCCTCTTTTGATATAGTATGGTGGCTATCAGTGCTCAGCTAACTAACCCTTTCTACCTTTACTTATTGCAAACAAAGTATATTTAATGTTTCAGAGGATTACTCCCAAATGATAATACACTGGCTTTGTAAGACAGCAAATGTAAAAGATGCATCGTAGCAAACCCCATGTGTCACAGATGTGTGTACTTTAAATTGTAGCCTGACTGACTGACAACTGAATGGAAAGACTTGTGCACAAATGAAAGAGCTCAGTTAGTTGGCCAATTTCCCAAGACAGCAGCCACCAGAGGAACGTGAACAAGTTACAAAAACATTTGTGTGCATCATATCATGACACCGACATCGACTGCTCAGACTGAAACAGCAGACGTCATTTTCCTTCAAAGTAATTAAACTGTGAATTTCCCGTTTCCATTTTCTCTCTCTTGTTTGTTGGCATCCATGATCAAGACTTAGTTTGTGCGTGTGCTTCTTGGTGTATGTGCATTTCCTGCTGTGAAAAAAACTGGGATCCAACGAGGGATACCAAAGTCCATTCAGATTCCTGCTGAGATAGAAATTACCATCTCAGCACACATGCACACACACTTGCAAACACCACCTCTCCGTGTGTATGTGTGCAAGTTCCTTGATAAATTTTAAACTGGAAATACTTCTTTAGTAGAAGGATGTGCTCTATCTACCAAATGAGTAATTAAAACCAAAGGGCAATGATGCATCTGCTCTCTCTATCCTTCTGTTTCAGATGCTGGACTCAAATTTCAGATAGCATAAGGCACCTTCTGGTGGCTATGTTCACGATTAGTTTCTGTACTTTAGAGTGAGACAAGATCAGAGCATCAGATCTGCTTGGTGTACTATTTATATTAAAGATACCCTCTGGAAACAAACCAAAAGCCCTCTGTAAAAAACCCACACAGACGTTGCTGGAACATGGCAGCGCCACAAGAGCCTCTACACGCCTGGTATTAGCATGCATCTTGGGCAATCTGATCACGAGGGGAAAGCTCTGAGTCCGTCTGTTCACACCTGGGAGTTGAATGCATTTCTACATGTGTCTCAAGTGACCGTTTGTGATCACTTCCTGCTCTATATGCAAATAAACACATACATCATTTCATTCACCATCCTAGGAGACGGCCATCGCTGGAATGTGAGCTTGTGCCAGTGACAGTTGGTGAGAGTCCACCCACACACAGACAGGGCTTACTTTAGCATCGCACGGCCTACGTTACCTAACAGTCAATAACAGGTTTCACGACAGTGTTAAGCCACTTCTGGTGTTAGATTTATGTGACAGTTTAACAGCTGCTGCTGCTGTGTTAGCTCGCGCTAACCAGGCGAATGTTGATCTGATGTTTTGCCAAGAAAAGAGTGGCGCCTGACACGCTCCCTCAGTGCTGTGTTTAACCTGCATAAAACAGCAACCTCGAAATAAGGTTGTTAACATTGTTTTGCATCTCCAACAAGTATGAGAATCCTAATTTTCCAGAAACAACTGAAACAAATAACCTGACTGCTGTCTGCTTAAAGATACAGATGACAGATAATTAGACCTGCTCAATATTCTAATAATAATCCTCAGTCTGATCACAATTAAGTATTGTCTTTACTTATACAGCACAATACATCATTAATGGTACACTATGCCACTAAATTTATTTTTCACATACACTCTTATGCCTGAGGACAGCAGATTAACTCTCCACCAATAAGTCGGTAACAGTGAGGGAAAACTAAAGACTAAATACATCAGTGCACTAAGTTGGAATACAACAAAATCTAACACCTTTCAAATCATAAAGAAAGCATCTGCTTCACCAGTGTCATTTAATTTTTTACTTGAATAAATTCAGTACTTCATTGAAAGCGGCAGTTTAGTGGATAATAACAGAGCGTTCATTGCTTTTTTTTCCAGTTCAGATGCCTGGTTCTTTCATTTCAGTCATAAATGATTTCCACATTTTTTGGTTAATGAAGAAAAGTGTTGAATAAAGTACATCTGATGAAAACAGACAGCTACTTTTTATCAATGTAAATTTTATCCACATGGGTGTTTGCCGCTTCAATGTGCCCTTCTCCCAGTGCACTCTTCCCTCCTGCTCTTCTCTTATCCTCTGTGTCTACTGCTGAATGGCAAATGAAGGATTTTTGGGAGGATTTCTTACTCCCTACCGTCAACAAAACCAACGGCAGACAAAAAGCAAGTGGCCTAGTAATAATTCTGTCATACGGGCCACGGCTGGCTCATGTCTCAGGCAGATAAGGCCTTCGAAGGGCTTTCTGTTGCTGTTGTCTGAAAAAGTGAAAGTTTCCAAGGTCACGCCTACGCTGAATTTGGTTTCGGTGCTTAGGGGCAAATTGCAAACAAAAGAAAAGTTGAGGTCACACTGTGTTGTTTGCTTCTTCTTGGGGGTTCAGTAACCTTCTCCGTCCGTCTCCATCTCTCCACCCAGCGCTTCCCTCAAACCTATCATCACTTTTGCTGTCTCATTTTCCATCCTTTTGCTCTCACTTGCACTGTGTAAACATTTATTTTTTAAATGCTTGTGGTGCCTGTGTGTGTGTGTGTGTGTGAGGGGCTTCTAAAGTGTGCATTTCAGGGTTATTTTCCCGTGGAAACTCATAGCAAATAAGGGGATAGAGGAGCAAAGCACAATTGACTGGGGCTTAACTTACTTTACATAATTGTTGCCTATAAATGCATTTCCAACATCAGGGGTTTAAGCGCCTGATATGCTTAACGGAGAGAGAAAGAAGGCTGAGACTGTTGCAAGCCATCCTGATGATAGACGTGGAGGGGAGCAGAAAGAAGTAAAGACAGAGGTTACATGGAGAGATGGAGTAAGAGGGAAATGGAGAGCAAGACTAGAAAATGGGTACAATGTGACTGTTCAGCAGAATGTTTTGGCTGCTGCCTTCTTTATGCTACATTATGCAAAAGCTTTATTAGACTGTACAGGACAAATGACCCACACCTTGTTGCAGTGTTTACCGCCTAATCCTATTTTCCACGTGTGGTTGCATGTAACACACACTTTGTAACTTTGTGAACACACACACACACACACACACACACACACACACACACACACACAGTGAGGTGAGACTAGTGTGAGCTACAATGCTCAATGCAATTGAATGCAGCGTCCATCAAGATTATGACACATTGTGCAACTTGTGTTGTACAACAGCATTTTCTGTCCTTACACACAATCCATTTATCAATCATGTGATTAATAAATAGATTTATTATAAATTATTATTATTTTGCAAGTCAGAAGTGTCCCAAGTCAAGTCCCGAGTTCTAAACTTTGAGATTTTAGCCTTAAACAAGTTATAATGTTCAACAAATGTAATCACACAGAAACAACTTTTTTATATTTAGAAAAAATCATGAATGTTTTTTTTTTTTGCTCATCATCCTCCCATTTGTTTTGAAGAAAAGCACCAATTTGCATTTTTTTCTTTTAAGTTTGTAAAAGCATCTATAAGCATCACAAGAAAGTGATGTTGCTTTAGGTTTCAAAGGGTTAAGTAGTACTTGAAATTGTGCACATTCATCAGCAAAGCTAATTTATTTGCATTTATAAAATGGGCACACTGACATTGTGTTCTCTGTCCCACAAAACATTTACTGATGTATGTACCTGCAGGTGTTACAAAAAGAGCCATGCGAAGAATTGATTTTTCTTTTATCTCCATGGGTGTGTCACTTACACATGAAAACAGCTATTAGAACAAAGACCGTCACTGTCTAGGGCAGGCCACAGCAGAATCATTACTATGCTTAAATTGTTCCAAAGGCAACATGCCAATATGGAAAAGAACAACTGACAGAGCAGTTTTTTCTAATTACAATTTGATCTCACTGGATGTTTTCTGTCTTAACGTACCTGCTTTAATCACCCAGGCCCCTGCTTTCTATTATAAAAATATGACATTAGTATTTGTGTCAATTACAGACCAGCGGATTCTGTGCCAGACTCTTGTCGATGCCTCTGCCTCCCCTCAGAGGAGGTTGATTAAAGTCATAGATTACTTAATGCTTCTTTAAGTATAAATTGAATTACTGACATTCAGCAGCACTCCTTTACAGTAAGGACAGCGAGTTTATTCCCACTCTTGCTGAAAGCCAGCAAGGACACATTGTGATAAGCTTTTTGTTGCCACTGCCATCAGCAGAGCCGTAGCCCCTCCTGTCGTCCTCCAGCTGCCTCTGCCTCCCACTGCAGCACCTCCACACAGGGGGGACATTGATCAAGTGTCATCCGCAGAAGAGGGCCCAGCGGATCAAGAGCTGCTGGAGGAGGCCATAATGTTGGAGCCTGTCCATTTTCCTGTCTTTAAATCCTCTAGGCCTGCTGGAGGCTGCTGGGTGTATCCTCTCCCATCCTGTGCTGGCTGCTTTGTCGGCCAAACCTAAGCCCAATCATCTGTGCGAGAGTCCAGCTCCTCCTCTGGCTGTAGTCCTGGTCCAAATCCCAGCCGCTGCCTTGCTCCTGGCCTCGGTGCAGTCCAGATAAGAGGATTTTCCCCCGGCAGCCTTTTCTCTACCTCAGATGCCAGCTGCTGACGGTGCTGAGGTGAGGTTGTCAAATGTAGTTTCACAACAATGTCATGTCTCGTCAGGGGGTGTAGTTTCTCTCATGCAGTTTTTCTGTTTCTCTTTCTGCTGCCATCGGCTGGGAGAAGCAGCGGTGGCTCGGCTGACTGCTGAGGAGCGCATCCAGGAGTCCTTAACTTTTCAGGGGACATCTCCACAGCCTGTGTGGATTCGGTGGCACACTTGGAAATCTAAAACACCTCAATAATTTTGTGCTGTGATAAAGTCGGAATGATAATAAACAGATAAAGGCAAAGCAAAATTTTGGCAAAAATAGCCCGTATCCCACTAAGAAAGGGAAAAATGCTAGTGTGAACACAAAGATAAATGGGAAAAGACATTAGTTCAGTGCCATTTTTTAGTATAACAAATGGCACTGGAGTTCAAACCTTCACCTATGCTGAACATATATTTTATGTCATTTTAAAGGATGATGCTCATTCATCATTTAATTCTTGAGTTTTATTTGTCGAGGCAAGTACAGATGTCAGATCATTCGACCAAAACATAATCAGTGCTACTTTAACCTCAGGCCATTGTCTCCCATGAAAGAGGTGAAATCAATACATGTGCATTTAGAGCAGAGAGAAATCTGACAGTTTGAACCCCTTCAGGAGTTGGTGTAAGGAGCCTTGTAGCTTGATGTAATACAAGTATAAATGGATCCATTTTTCTTGGCCACAAATATCGCCCTGATGCTTGATATCATGCTGACAGAGCAATACAAGTATGTCTGAGTAGTCAAATGTTCAGCAGTTTAATACCAATTGATCAGACCAGTACAAAGAGTTGCAGGTTTAATCACATTGTTGGAATTAGACAGTTCTGCAAACATGGAAAGGTTAGACTCGAAGAATTAAGCAGGTACACTGAAACATTATGCTTTTAAAGATTACAGCAACGCTATGATTGGTGGTTGGGTTTAGACACAAAATGCAATTGTTTGCAGTTAGGAAAAGATCATGTTTTGTCTAGAAATTCCCCATTTTGGTGGTACAAACCCAGCTGAAAATGCAGTGATGACTGTAAAAAAAACAATCACTTTTCGTAGTTTTACCCCCTTTGGAAACACAGTGACAGGCCACTAAAAAACACCCACATTTCTTGGTTTGTAGATTCCATTTTTGAAGCCTTCAGTTTGGCTTTTTGTCTGTCAACATTTTTGATTTTTAGAACCAGAAGTGACCATATTCGGACAAGAGGGTAACGCTGTCAAGGAGCAAGGAGTGGATCTTACTTACAGACTGTTGTGACGCTTTGCAGATAAAGCTGCCGTGCCAAATTATCCGTAACTTTCAGCCTTAATAAAAATTAATTTTGACTTATTTATGTAAAAATTCACCTCCAGTACAGTTGTCATGAAAGCTGAAATTAGCTTTAGACCAAAACTATTTTTGTATCAGGCTGTAAACATGTTTATTTCTGTTGTAAAGTTTTGCATTTTAACATGGGGGGGTATATGGGGATTCTGTAATTGGCACGTCCATATTTGCGTTATTTCTTCGGCCGCAGATGGTGCTGCTTTACATGGCAGCGCTCTCAGCCCAACACACAATCACTGCAGTTATGTGCATTAGTGGGAGGAAAACTGACCTAAAGTCTAATGAGATGAATGAGTTGCAGTTTTGTTCATATGCGTGACATGCAAGTAGACATCTATTGATTAAAATGGAAGCGACGTGTGTGAGATTGGCTGAAAAACATGGTAACAAATCTATGAGAAATCCAATATATATATCTGTATCATCATCACTAACATCTAATCAATATAACCAAGGGCAATATGTCCAACAAATACCTCACTAACACACACTCAAACAGAGGGGTGAAAACATAACCTACAGCACTTCCAAGTCATTGTAGATAAATATAATGCTTGCTTTATTGCCATTAATATGATTCAGCCAAAGAGTGATAGAACAGTGTAATGTGTTCAGCAAGAGACACTGAACTCTTAACCTGCTCATTCATACTCGCGGCTCATTCGCAGTCATTCTCAATCTTAATAGCAGCAGCTGAATGTGTAAAATGTAGTCTGCCATCAGTTGGAGGACAAGGCCAGGACCACGTGGATATTTTCATAATGGAGATTGATTCAGTCAAGAAGTTCCTGAAAAGTTTTTTCTCTTTTTTCTTATTGACATGGAGAAATCTATTCTATAAATCTATTTCAACAAGCTGTCAATAGTACTTTATACGTACTGTTTTATTGAACAGCCCTTTGGGCTAAATTGGAGGGTAGAGGGGCAGAATAAAAAAGCTGAATAGTGAAATATTGATGTGTCTGTCTAAGATCATATTCTTTCAAGTAAAACCTTACAATGCCAAGCTCCCAATTATTGTATGAGCATAATTCATTTTTTTTTTTTTTTTTGCTTGGGGGCCACATGCAAGGCCAAAATCTATAAAGGCAAAAGTCTGTGAGGAGTGATAAAGTTACACCATTGCTGACAGTAAGTGATGAGGTGAGCTAGATTTAGCAACTTTTCAGTCTCTCCTAGTGATTGCATATCTAAAAAAGTGACCAGCGACAAATTTAGCAAATTAGTCAGAGTCTGAAATGGAGACATATTGTAACTCATCCCCAGGCATGCTGTTCACCGTAATTGTAGTCCTTTCTAAAGTGGAAGCACAGGGAAGTGTTACACTATATAAGCATAAGCACCATAGCACATGGGACCCAACTTATCAATGTGTTTTTTTATTATTATTATTTTTTTAATTTATTAAATTCAACAAGGTTTTAATCCTCCCATTACTGTGTGATGACATCACCAACATTTAGATACACATACGACACCATCTGGCAACTAAATTAAGCAAAAAAGGATTAAAGCAAAACAAAGCATTAAATTAAGCGAAAAGGAGCTGATCAGTGGGCACAGCTAAAAAGAAAGCAGGTTACTTCTTGTGTGTGAGAGGGTCTTAGTGTCAGCTATTGTTCTTCATTTAAACCCTTTGAAACTTGGGAAAAAATGGTTTGGTTTCTTTCAAAAACATGGGAAGAAGGAAATGAGCAACTTAAGAAATGCCATTATGACACTGTTATTTTTTTTAAGCTTTTTTCAGGATTTTAGAACTTTTGTAGGATTTAGTTTGACATTAGGGGCTTAGTAAGGACCTCTGTCGGGGGGTGTAGGGATCCTCCACTGGCACTTTTTTTGATTAAAAAAGTTCTATTTTGATGCTGTATGTCTGAATAAGGGGGGGGTTGGCACCTGGCACCTTGTTGGAGGCCAGATGGCCAGATTTGGTCTGTGGGCCCTAAGTTGAGTATCACTGCCATAGAGCATAAAAAGGCACAAAATTGAGCTTGTTTATCAAAAAAGCTTTGGATAAAAACATGAAACAGATCAGCATACACACTTAAAGAAAAACTCATATTGACCACCAACATCTCTTCCTGCCCCCCCATCCAAAGCAGTCTAGAAGCGGGACTGATGAGCAACAACAGTCCATGTCCAAACTGTTGGAGCAGAAGTTGCAATGGGCTTGTCGAAGATAAGATGAGACCTAATTGATCCCTGCAGGCTACACGTGTAGGATGGTGGTCTGCCACACTCTATCTTGCTGTGGTGCTTCCCTGTCACACATAATGTTTCCTAATAAGTGCAACTGTTATTGCACCTTGTAAAACTCTCCCGTACTCATTACTTTTTAAAGGTCAGCAGTATTATCTCCCCCTCTGGTTCATTTAGGGTCATCAAACTCAGCTTGTATCACGGCCCGCTTCATTGATGCGCCGAAACACAAACAGTGCTAATTACTCCTGTCTCTGTCACTAACCACTAATCGAGGCTGATGCTGATAACAAGGACACGTGCGCACACACACATAGGGCTGTGCATGAAGCTAAAGACATGAGATGCTTTTGTTGAAAAGGAAAAGAAAAAAAGCTCTCTCTTTCAAAAATGTTTTATAATTTAAAGAAAGTTATTTACTGAAAACAATAGGGAATAGAGAGACAGATTAAAGAGCCTTCTAAATATGAGATTTAGACAAAAAGCAAGATAAGGAGTTTTCAGATAAATAGAATGTCAAACAAATGACGGAGAGATGAAACATCCGCCAAATCAGACACAGATAAGTAAATATGTCGAAATGTGCAGCCCCCTCATCAATCTGTGGGCGTGCGGCCTCAGGGACCTCTGGCGTCTCTTCCTGCCCAGGAGACACTGCACTGAGTTGGGCAGAAGATGAAAACATCCCTGCATGATGCTCCAGAGGCTGGCTGGGTGTGTGAGTGAGTGGGTGGGAGCTGAAAGGGGCAATTAAGCAGGAATCTGGGGTGATGTGATGTGAGGGGAAGACGGCGAGGTTTAGGTAGCTGTCGATGAGGGAAATGAAAGACAAAAAATGTTCCCTTTAAGTGAATTTTGACAAGATAAATACATTTAAATAAGATTGTCGATGCCTTTTCAGGTACTTGATGGTCGGAAAATATTTTAAGGAGAATTACCAAAAAGAAATACCATGAAAAGACAAAAAAATACTGTATTAATTCATCTCTTAATACTTTCAGATCCCCCTGTCTGAGGCTCCAGGCATATTTATTCATATTGCAGACATAAATCTTTAAAAATGCCTTACAAATACATAAATACATATACTTATATATATATACTTATATATATATATATATATATATATATATATATATATATATATATATACTTTTAATTAGTTGGCTCAGTGATTTTCTAAAACAGCTGGGCACTGTAGTTCTTGGCAAATGTTGCTTAACCACGAGAATATAGTGCATTTTTTGGGGACTATTTTCAGCTGTGGATTAATACACATATGGTGTATTATTTGCTTTATTGCCAAGGGTAAGATTGGATTTAATGCCTCTTTTATGTCTATCCTAATGTATATAGCTACTGCCAACAGCCAACTAGCTTAACTTGGCACAAGTCCAGTATCTCTACTGTGATACGGCAATGTTTTCGCTTTTACAGATTTTTGTCCAGGCAATATAAAGGCATGTGGGTACACAGAATTAGTTAATTCAATAAAATGTTAGTCTAAATCAGATCACTGGAGTTTGCAGTCTAATTTAATGATATAACTATTAACTAAACAGGATGAGATATAATTGTGGTGAATAAAAATTAAATATGTTTATTGAAATTATTCAAAAAGGAAAATGCTCCCAAGGTACTGTGAATTTTCCAACTCAATCACCAGACTTTTTGCATTGTATGTTTCTGCAAACTAAAAATGTAACATTTGCCAGTTATTAAGCAACAGACATGTTAGAACTTTATGTCTCTATAACACTGTGGTTAGTGTATTGTTATCTTTAGGTACAAAGAGGGTCTTAAACAGTGGTGTTGTGGTTATGGTTTTTGTATTTTGGTTTTTGTTTTTTTTTTTTTTTTTTGGTTTTCACTGTGTTTTCTCTTCCCCTTCCCCCTGTTGAGTTTCTCTCTCTGCAGTGTGTGTGGCAGGAGGCGTGGCTGACACACTCTGTCCTAAGTTTGCCAGGAGGCACACCTGGTTTTAGTCAGCAATCAGCTCTTCCATAAAAGCCTGCTCTTCACTCCACCACTCTGTTTCCTCATTCTTACAATGTTTTTCCTGTGCTTACCTTTATGTGTTTTTGCTGCTTGTTTGGTGCAAGTGTTTTTTTGGCTTTTGTTCCCGTTTAACTAACTAGTGTTTTTATGGCTTTTTTTGTGCCTTGCTGCTTGCTGGTTGTTATGTTCCTAATCCTTTTCAGTGTTTTTTCCTGTGTTTCACCTGTAGACTCACTTGCTCAGTAGCCGACATCTTCAGAAATCCTTGCCAGTGCCACCCTGCCTTCTGCCACCACCTTCTGCATATTTTTGTGAACTCATTTTTTTTTTTAAATTAAAAACTCTTATAACTGCTCCTTGTGTCTGTCCCAGCCGTTATGGGTCCAGAACACAAAAACTCATGCATCACAAGTGGTCCGCACAATATTGACATAACTGACATTACTTATGAACATCATAACATATTTTTTTGGGCTTTTTTTAAAGTTAGGAATAACCCCTTAGTATCTTGTCTTCAAGGGGATTAATACCTAAAAATATATATTTTATAAATAATGACAAATATTTTCAGAGCTGCATTAAATAGGATTTACATTCAGTTTTGAATGCTGTCTATTAAGTTAGTGGAAAACAGAAATAACATGGCTTTTTAATTAAACAATTAAAAAATCAAATGTGTGGGATCTAGTGACATCTCGTGATGAGGATGTAGATGGCAACTATCTGAAAATCAGTGGCTGGCATGGTAAGTGTGAAAATATGTCAATGCAAATGACCCTACCAAGAGCTGTCTGGGCTTCCGTAGAAACAACACAGCATACTCTGTGGGAAAGGATCCATTCCATAAGTAGAATGACTCATCTAAGCTATACTGACAACACAATCATCATTATTTTCGGCGGATGATACACTAATGAAAACATAGTTATATTTGTTAGATCCCACATCTGTCAATATTTCGCCATAAATCCTTCAAACTGAACCTTTAATGATAATAGGTATAAAACTGGGATCAATCTCTTCATCTAATTTTCTACAAGAATCATTTTTGGAGATCAGTTGCCCTATAGAACAAAAAAATAAGATATATCAGGTTGCCAATACTTGTTTTTATGTTGCTATATGTTAGTTTAGTTTTCATGGGATTTGTTGATTATAAGAGAATTTAAGTCTTTCTACTTTGTGTTGAAGCCGCAGGAGGGGGAAAATCACACATGCTTTTAATGCTCATAGAGCCCTTTAATGTCACATATTCCTATTTTTTAGCCGTATTTAAACTTTGTCAGCAGTCCATGCAAGCTTAATTACATGAATGTTTATATATATATTTGTTTCTTTTTAGTGGCATAAGCGTAACCTACCCTCTAAAAGTGTGTCGTCAAATACGGGGGCTGTAAGACTACGGGCTATATAAGTCATCATCAGGCTTCACTTTGAACACGGTGCCAACCTAACATGCCTGCTGTGCTCTCTTAATGTATAGGTATGAATATTCAGACCGGAACACTTTGATCTGTGAGGGCTGCTACCCAAGATGTTTGAAGCGTTTTAAGGAGATTAAGGATTTATAACTTATGGACTATTGATATTTGTCAACCATAAATGCCTTATGTGGTCCTGTGATGTGGCATAGAATGAGGCATTCATATACATTGTAAGGCAATTCAGAATCACATGATGCTATTTTTCTTTAACACACATGGTTAAATGTTGGGCAAAATTTAAAATGTTGAGAAATCTGTCTCTCTCAGACAAAGAGATAATACCTCAATTAACCCTGCAGTTAAAGTGAGTAAGGCCATGGCCCCTAACGACACAAGCCATGACAGCTCATTAATTACTGTGATTTTGCTGAATGGTCCTATGAGGCACCATGACAACCTGACTGGAGTATTTATTTTTTATTTTTTTATTATTATCATTATTTTTTAACAGCATGTGTTGAAAAAGAAAAGAAAATGAGTCATTGTGAATCATTTCAAAAACGTACTTTTGGCTATGAGTGGCAGATTTTGATTTGCATTATTTTCTTTGAATTATTATTTGAATAAGGTGTTGAGGAGATGTTGCTGATTGTTGGCATTACAATATCATTGCTAATTCAAACCGACATTTATTTTGTCACAGAATTACAGTGAGAGGTCTGGTCTGACTCACTGTAAAGTTAAGAAAAAGAAAGAAAAAAAACTCTTATGGAATGTGGTCATAATAGTGAAGGGGGGAAATCCCAATGTGACAACAGATCTGCGCTACAATTCAACAATATTCCAGCAACAGCACGAGAGAAACTCTATTAACTCCATTAACTCCATTAACTAAAGGTGTAGTGAAGGCAGACTAAAATATAAACACAGTTTGATAATTACACTCCATGCGGTAAAGCCTGATTATATTCTGGCTTTAGCAAAGCTTATTAGACGTGATAAAACAAACTCATTTCCCAGAGACTTACTGTCTCGGCGAGGTTGTCAGGTGTGCTGATTGTGCCTCTACAGACCTCTACTATAATCTCTGCTGTTTTTTGTCAAAGAAAAAGCTGTTACCACACACATCCACACCTCAAATCAAACAGTGTTTTAATGTTTCACTTTGTGTATGAGATTAAATAAAAAAGAAACCATAAGCTCAGTAGTGAGGTGTCAGCAGGCACAGGCAGGTGTCTCCTGTGTGTTAACTTTGTATGTTTTACATATAGTGATATGCATTCTGTTTGTCTAAGGTGTCTGTGCTTTGTATGCACATACTGCAGGAAATTATCTATTTTTTGAGAACAAATATACTATATAAAAAGTTTTACTTTGGAGAGAGTCAGACTTGTTGTTTCCATCTGCTTTCAATCTAATACTAAAGAAGAGCAGCATTGATCTCTTGAGCTAACATTTTGAAAGAAATTAGGAGGTTTCCCTTTTTTCCCATTTCTTTTCATCCACTGTATCCATTTTACTTTCATCTCCAACTATAGCAAGAAGTTGTTTTTGGTGCAAACAAAAAAAAAAGCCACCTGTGCACATATCATGCAGACGCAGCAGGGGCTGCCTAGCTGGCTGCCGTATAATATCAATGCGAGTGGTTCTGTCTCTGTGGCATCCTCAGCTGACACCAGCCAGCAGTGTTTTATGCCCACAGGAAGGAGGGAGCCTTTTGGCATCGCACACTTAGGCCACAAGCAATGACAGAGGTTGTTAACTGCAAATAAAAAAGTCCACCGTCCTGCGGTTCCAAGAATAAACTAATTTACATTCATGCTTATTTTTTTTTCTTTTCTCTTTTTTTTTGAGAATTAAACTTGGAAGACAAACAATGTACTGCAAATTGGACTTTTTCATTAAGGATGAGGACTTGTGGTCTCCTCTGCCTTTGAGTAGTAAAAATTCTTGTTGGCATCAACAGCACTCTGACTTAAAGCTGCTGGGCGATGTTGGAAGCAAGCAGACCCATTAGCTTGTGGCTGGCAGGAGTCATTAGTTTAAATAAGGAATGGCTAAAAAATGATGAATAAGGATAACTACTTTTGAACTTTATGTATGAAACATTATTGTTTTGCAAACAATATAGGATGCATCATTATCTTCTTTGAAAAAAATACACTATGACCTTTCAATTTTACAAAAATGACCTCAGCTGCAAGAAACAAAACGTTTCCACGCTGTCTTCTACTGACGTGAAAACAGATTCTTTAAAGCCAAGCATATTTCCTGCCATTCCTAAAGTCTTTTGGTTGTAACTGCACAACACTCTTTTTCCATCCAAATATCTGTGCTTCTTCTCCTGTTGTATCTTCTATTTCTCTCCCATCACTTCTCCTTTTCTGTAGTAAAGCCCTGCAATCTCTCTAATATCCGCTAATAAAACTCTGGAGAATATGTTCCTTCCCTTCACCGCCACACTTTGGCTGCAGTACGACACTTAATATGAAAATGAACAAGTCTGAGTAACTGTGCCGGCCAGCCTTCTGCATTTATCAACACGCATTCAGAGCGAGGGAGAGAGCGAGGAGGCGACAAGGAGGAAGGGAGACGGAGAGCATCAAGCAGAGAGGTCAATTATAAAGAAATAGAGGAGAGGAGAGAAAAGGTCAGGGAGAAATAGTGGGAGAGTTAGGAACAAAGAGAGGGGAGACAGGAGAGGTCAACGGGAGACAGCAAGCAAATGAGCAAGTGAAGAAAAGAGAGACAGAAGGGAAAAAGACAGTGTAGGAGGAGAAGAGGAAGGTCAGTGATGAAGTGGCAGACAGGCTGCCAGACTCCCCACGGCTCAGAAACACTGACTCAGAGAGTGATGGACTGGGGTGCGGGGAGGGGGGGTCGGAGTTGCTCCCTAGGAAATATCACAAGGCCATGTATTTGCTCCATAAAACAATGAAAATTTTATGTTGCAGTGGCATATCTTGAATTCCGCTGGACAGTCATGAGCATGGCATACATCCCAGCACATTCTTACTTCCAGCTCATCATACTGACATTTTGTCAGTGGCCTTATGCATCAAACTATATCAGTCTGGGTACCCCTCTGAGATCAGTTTTGGAGGCTTAGGGATGGCATGTCAATTTCAACTCCTTACATGCATAGTGTCTATTCAAAATAAGCTTTCATTTTCATAAAAGAATGTACAGTGATACAGCCTTCAGACTTCCAAAATAGGTTTACTTTGTTTAGGCAATAAAAAGTACATGGTTGAGAAAAAAGATCAAGGTTTAGATAAACCCATAAATATATGTATATATATATGAATATCAGAATTATATATTTAAAATTATTACAAAATTACCGTAATTTTTATAATTTTTTTCTCTTTATCTATTTTTTTTATTTTTTTTTACTAATATTCAATTTTCTTGTACTTTTAACTATTTTTCTGCTAAATGTTTGGGTCATTTCTTCATTCATTGCCCATTGCTCAGGTTTCAAGAGGTGAAAATATGTATGTATGTCTGTCACCAGGGTAATGCTACATATTTTACATGATGTGATATACTTCCTGTGATTAAAAAAAGCAAAATATTAACTTTTGGCTACATAGGGGGCACAAATAGTTTCTCTTGGGCCAAAGTTCTGTGTTTTTTTGATCCATCCACCAACTCTTTCACTTTTTTTAAATACATTGTTTGCTTGGAGCATCTATTCATGACATGGTCCAGTGCTTGTCATATAGATGATAAAGGGGTCTTGGTGCATCCGTATCTGATGCCTAGGGCCATGAACTAAGCATTGAAATTGTACAGGAATGAGAAGAATTACACATCGATATATCCTGATAACAATGGTTTATATGATATCTAACAAATTAGAGTCCCACAAATTACACTATTTACTTGACATAAAGTTACTTAACATAAAGGTGTTTAGGTTAGATCTAGGCAGGTGTAGCTATGTAGGTTAAGTCCAGGGAAAAGAAACATGGTAAGTACCTGAATATAACTCAAAGTTCACTTGAATTCACTGGGAACATGAACACCAGTCTCCTGAGCAAATCAGCAGTTCCTGTTGGCAGTGTACCCACATGTTCCCACACATGTATCGACAATTATCCATGAATTAATTTGATGCTGAGTAAACCTAAAAATTCCCAGGCAAGCTCTACAAGTTAAATTTGTGTTCTGTGTGTTCAGATTTGACTGAGTTAAGACTCAGGAGTGTGCTGTCTGACTCAAAATGTGGAAATCAGATGCTAAATGTTTTAAGTACTTTAAATTCCTCCATGGGCTGTGTGTCACGGCCACTGTGCCACAGCTCCAAATGCTGTCTTATTAGCGAGGGGTCCAAAATTAGAAGGCCAAATTATGATAAACTAACTTCCTGTTGTTTTAAGAACACTGGGATACACCTGCCCTTCTAACCTCACAAAATCTATGTGCGTCACATCTCTCTATCCGCTCCCCCCTCTTCAGCACTCCTCCCTCCCTCACAGTTTGAAAAGCTCTGCTGCATCTCTTCAATCTTCAGCCAATCATGATTGTGCAGGCCATGCCTTGTACCAGCGAGCTATGTTAGATCGACAGAACGCAGTGATCTGATGTGATGGGATTATTGAAAATGGACATTAGATAGACACGGACAATAAGTTTCAGTGCAGTAAAAAGACCTGCTGAACAATGATCCCTCAAATCATTCCTCAGCGTACCCTGAAGGCATCCTTTACAGCCTGGTATCACACTGCCCACGCGATGAATCCACACGCAGCCGATGAAGAATGCCACAGACATTGTCTGGGAAGCTGATGAGGCTGCTAGGAGGGCTGATAAAGTACCACTCTTCACCGACACAGTGGTGTGGTGCATAAGTGAGCTGGCCCCTGGTATCGAGCAAAATGAATCAGGTAGTCATAGAGATGAATGAAAAATTACAAATTATTAAAGTCTTGGAAGGTGTGTTGAACATGATTAAATTTGATTTTTTTAAAAAAAAAGAAACATGATGAATATAGTCGATAAAAACGGGAATGAATGGTTTCATTGTGCTGAAAGGTAAGCTGAGGACGCCGAATATTAGAAACTGAATTCTTATTTCTGAAGATTGCTAAATTGAATAAAATGGAACACAATAAAAGGTAATGCAGGTACATCTTGGTTATTCAACACCAGTATTATCCAAATCAGATGGCGCTGAGTCTGGCACAGTAAGTGGGTGGATGATAGCTTATGTTTGATTGGTGGGGGGCCCTGGCAGGGCAGCGCTCTATTTTGGGTGTCCTTGGCATTGAAAAGCTTGACATTCTCGGGCATATTGTAGCTTTGATTACAATTTCACTCACTGCAATATGTGTTGAAAATCGTCTTATCTCCATCCTTGTTTTGAATTAAGTATAATGGATTATAATGATCTTTTTGAAAGCTGTTTACTTTAGTTTAATTACATCTACCAATACACACAATCTGGTTTAATTGTGTGTTGTGTTGCGAGTGCATCAAAACAACAACCTGGTTTATAAATTAAAGAAAAACAAAGTCAGACAAAGGCAGTATTAGCTTCTTACTTTGAATAGGTTCCATAGCGCCCCCTGATGGGCTGCTAAAACTTTAATTTGACCTAGCGTATGTTGATCATGACACATGATGTACTCAAATGCTGCATGAAACTGCACTTTTTGTACCAAACTTCACTTAGAAATGTGTTAAAAGGCTGTTAATGCATAAATCCATTGACCTTCTAGATGTGTTTGACAGAGAATTGTGCAGAAAAAAAAAAAGTCAAGTTTACTGTGAAATAAACAAGAAGATAAGATCAGCCTTATTGTACCCAGGAGGAAAATTGTCTTTTACTCTACAATACTTTTTCTCCCCCCGGGACAGGACAACTTATCATATGCCATCTCAGATCAAAATGATTCTGAAGAACTTTGAAGTTTAAGTCTTAGAATTCAGATGTGGTAGGCAGCTATGGATCAATAAAACAGAAAAATAGATGCATTGCTGCAGTCTGTGGCTCCAAGCTGCTGGCTCTGTACTCACTGTTTATGTGTGGCATTTAAACTTAATGTTTGAGTGTGTGTAATGTGTCTGAATCCATGAAGTCAGAAACCTTGTTCTCAGTTTTCAAAACCCACAAAAATTCAACAGACTTGACTTGGCAGCATTTTAAAAAAAAATATTAAATTGGAGAAAGACCTTTATATTAAGATTTTTACCTTACCATATGATTCAAATACGCAAGATAATGATATGTACAACTGCATGTCCTCATGTTTCAAGCTATTGGACATATGCATGCTATGCTCTGTGAGGTCACAGTGACCTTGACCTTTGACATTTAACATGGTCATTTTTGAGTGCAAATGTATGTTTTCTGCCAAATTTGAGAAAATTCCTTAAATGCCATCTTGATATATCTTGTTCTTAAGAATGCTATGGGCAGACTTCAAATTGCATTAATTGAAATTTAGAATATAAAATAATGTATACACCTCAGTTTTGAAAAAAAAATGATTGCATGAGGTGGTTCCATAACTTCAATGGAAACATTTTTCTCACTTTTATAGGTCACATAGTGTTATGGCTATGTGCTCTTTGGTAGGAACTTGCTCCCTCAGGCATGATGCAGCAGGCACTACAAGAAGTGCTTCAAAAGTTGATCAGATCACCCGGAAGTTTTGAATCCATAATTCCTCTGTGAAATTATGGACTGTCGCCTCTTAGAAATCCCTCATAAATGGCAGCTCCCATGTATAAGGGGCTTGCCTAACACAAATATGTCACCTTCGATTGGAAATAATGACGGCTAGTGCAGTGGCTGCAATAGAAATAAAGCTGCTAATGTTTTGAACATCCATCACCAAGCTTTATGGAATGTTATCACATTAAAAGTAGCTTAACATCGCAAGAAAAGTTGCAGAACATCACTCAATAAAAGTCAAAGTCATGACCGCCAAATAATACTTATTTTATCATTGGATCCAAGTGTGCCAAAAAAAAAAAAAGCCTTTAAAGTGTTCTTGAGGTGATTGAACTATTACCACCAAAATCTAAGCAGTTCATCATTGAGACCACGTGAACATTTGTGCCAAATTTAAAGAAATTCCTTCACTGCAATATCACAATTATTAGAATGGGTTGGAAGGACAACCCAAAAAAACAAAGGCTTCTGGTCACTGCTAGTCCTGCGTGGAGGAATAAAAATGTAATGATCATTCAAGTCAGAATTCAGGCAAAATCCATCCAGCCCAAATTGCTAATATAAACGCATTGTCAAAGAAATACAATGGCACAAAAAATGAACCCAGTAGAATGACATTTTTATCATTTGATTTACTTACACAATTTTGAACTGGATTGTCGAATCAAAGTCGCCAAACCTCAGGCACTACCCAGGGCCCTCCTCTTGGATTTTACCAAGCCTCCAGGAGCAGTGCTGGGCTATGAGGTTGTTTTGGGATTGAGTCAGAATGGTTAATCTTCTCTGGTATCTCAAAGAATTCAGGAAGAAAGCATTAGTGGTTGAGTCTGCAGGTGGACCTTGTAATTCATAAATAACATCTGTGTCCTGAGGTACTGCCAAAATATAGCTGAGTAGAACACAGCGAAACTTATTTTCACTTCCAGACTGAACGAGAAAAATCCCAAATATGTGCTCATGCCAGAATATGTACAAATTAATTGCTTTTGGTTAATATTTATATGCCTCACCATTTGCATTTTATTAAGGTTTAAAGTTACACATAATCTCTGTAGTGTCCCCAGCTTCTCAGTCAGATCCACCCTTTGCTCCTCCTCAGCTCCAGCCTTTCACCCAAACACCTCTGGCTCCAAAAAATCAAGATGGTCACAGCTAATGTGCCAAACTTTAGGCCTCAAAATAAGTCCACAAACCAATGGGCAACTTCATGGTAGCTAAGTGCATTATATTTAGACATGTTACATGTTATAGGCAATCTCCCACCTGCCTCCACAGAATGCAAAGTCTCACAGCTGCATAAATATAAACTAGACATAAGGTACCCTAAAAACTTTTCAGTATATATGCAACTTTTATTGGAAAGAATTTGGCTCTGTCTCGACACAGCATATCCAAATACATCTGTGGATTTTTCTACAACAGCACCTTAAAAACACAACACATCTTGGCAGAAAGACTCTAGCATGACAGAATGTCAGCAGTGAAGTAGGGCCGCTGGGTTTGTGAAAAGACAGATTCTGTAGTAAACAGTGGTGTATTCCTGCTACCTGGCACATTATGAGCGATGTGTATAGAGATTTAAAATCTCACTGGAGCCCGTATACAAACACCATTTTTTTTTTTTTTTGTATTATGAAGCAGCTTTTGCTACCCAGCCCACCCTCAGTCACCTACTGTCAGCTTAGACCCTGAATAACCTGCACAAGCATTTGCTACAAGCTCTTTGTTTTAGTTAAATCTGCTCGGTTACAGATTCAGAAAAAAGAAAAAAACAACTCAATGAAGGCAACTTGTTCTTTTTTCAGCCAACAATGACCATCAGCCAGGAAAAGTGAGAGAACTTTGGGTGTAATCAATAAGTCTGCCAAACAATGATTCAACTGCTGGGGCTTGTGACACTGAAGGCAAGGGTGGCTGTGTGTTTGTGCAGATGCTGAAAGTGCAAAGCCTGCAGTGCTTTTCAATGTGACAACACGTGCATGTGTGTGTGTGTGTGTGTGTGTGTGTGTGTGTGTGTGTGTGTGATGTGAGCAGCTGTTTGGTAATCCCCTCCCATGGATTGCAGAGAAGTTATCTTTTCTGACAGAAGAAAGGCCCAGCAGAGGGAGGAGGTGTTCTAAATTCTAATCTCTCAACGGTTTGTCGATAACACTGCTGGCGGTTTCGCAGCCCATTCTGCTCACTGCTCCGTCGATTGGGTAAACCTAGCGCGGGCCAAGATATTGCTCGCTCTCACGCACAAACTCAACACTTCTTCACCTTCTTCCCCTTCATTCTCATGATAGATAAGTAAGGAAGGGCATGGAAATGCAGGAACTGTGTGTGAATGTGTCGGGTCTATCT